>NC_139225.1:90783258-91383258 GCF_055691185.1 Crinia signifera
TAAACGGATTTACTTGGTGTATACCATCCTTAGTCAGAATAATTTATAAACCACATGCTTACCAAGAACACAAGTGACTCATCTCTTTCCGGGATGATTAAGGCACATATTAATTAATTTATGCTTCCCCAATAGTAATATGCCTTCTAATTGCAATAAGGATTACTTATTTGCGTTAATGTATAATGTATAATTAGTGAGCTACGTGTATAGGAGCTCTGAAGGGGGGGCGCGTGTTGAGATTTTTTTCTTTTACATTATCACCAGAGCATACACAGGATCTAGAATAAGTTCAGGGGCGTATGTGTTTTTTGCAAAAAAAAAAATAAGAAGAAGAAATAGGGGGAGATAGGACTCATCCTACATGTCTGACTACAGAAAGGGAAAATACATTTGCAATATCTGCCCGCTTTCGGGGCCAACTGTATAGCCCATGGGGGAACAATTAGCCACAGTGAATTACCGCATCCAATTGGATACCACCCTTTAGTAACTTTTTGAACTGGTTCACCCTCACATCCTCTCTGTTGTGTGTGTGTGTGTGAATTTACTGCATTGGTTCAGCTCACGTACATGAAAACTACAAACAACAAGAATGTGGATTAATACCAGTGGGATTCCCTTATTATTGGCTTTTTTTTTTTTTTAAGAAGTCAAAATACTGCAACTGTAGTAAGACCATAATGATAAAAACAAACAAGAAAACGGCCAACTCTGTATAAAACAAATAATAATCATATGTAAAATTATCTTATTCTTTCTTGAGTCCTGTTGGAGAAAGTGCGCTATAAAATAACACTACAATTTCTAAGCGTTCTGACTAGATTGCTTATGCTCCGTACACATGGGGTGAGTCATTTGTGCTGAGTGATCTAGGCAAAACCCTGCTCAGCACACAGCGTGGGTACAACGCATGTGTGCTGAGCGATCTCCCTCACTCAGCACTCCATGTGTACGGGGCATAAGGGATACGATTAGTGGTTTGGGACCAAACAAACGTGTATCCATGCTGTTTATGGCAGATTACCATAATTCTTTCTTGCAAAACTATTGTAAAGTGACATATTAACGGGGTACTACAGTCTGACCCTTATGTACCAATTTCCAAAAAGCGTTTCTTTTTACACCAGTGGTTCTCATACTCAAGGCCAGATGTATCAAGCTTCAAAAAGTGATAAAACGGGGAATGATAAACAACAAGCCGATCAGCTCTTACCTACCATGTTACAGGATGGGTTTGAAAGATGACCGTTAGGAGCTGATTGGCTGGTGGTTCATTACTCTCCATTCTTATCTCTTTTTGAAGCTTGATACATCTGGCCCACAGTTCTCCGCACCAGGGCTGTAATGTCCCATACACACTAAGCTATATTACAAACAATCTCACTCATTTTGTCCCTTCTGAGTGATATTGTCTGTAATACTGATTAGTGTGTACGCTCAATATTGTTAATTATGCCCTGCGTCATCTGTACATGCAGCTCAATTTTACTATATCGTCAACAACTGCATATACGGACTGGTGACCCGGTGACGTGTAGTGTATGTACTATATTGTTCATATGGGTGTTAAGGGAAACCGTTGACAAGGGGTATTCAGCATACATCGCTAATCAGAGAACTCACAATTCATTTGATTACCAAAGGACTGCACGTTCGCCAATTAGCAAATAAATATAGATACAAATAGAAGTCAGAGCAGCTGCAGTTTGATTGACAGGAGTTTAGGGGCGAAAACATGGTGTACTCTGTGTGGATCAGAGACGACCACTTACAGCCTGGTTCTTCAGCAGATTAGTGAAAGCCCTAGACTTGCAAATGGATCTATGAATGTATCGCTATTTTTTCGCAATTTGCAAGGGACGGTTTTTCTTTAATTCTGGGCGGTGACTATTTGACGGCAGACAGCGGCTTTTTCTCTAACTAGCGATCCGTACTGAGTTAGGCCCATGGGTGTGCGACTAGTGCCGCTGTAAAGAGCACAGGGCTCTGTACAGCACCATTGATGCCCAATGCCTTTGCTTCTGGCTAATCTGATTAAACAAAAGCTTGATAAATGGAAAATCACATTTTCCTAAATCTACATTAAGCTTGCAGTGTGTATATATGACCAACAATAGATTGCTAATTCTAAACCGAACCTGGAGCCCCTCTCTTGTCTCCTAAACTTAGTATGGGATGGAAATGGTTAAGAACCCTCTTGCGTTATTATGTAAATATTCCCCAGACAAACCCTACACGAATACCAACATATATATATATATATATATATATATATATATATATATATATATATATATATATATATATATATATATATAATTTGGAACGAGGGTCCGGTTTTTACATAGTCCCAACGAATAACTAACATAACAAGAACCAGCTGAATCCGGAGCTCCAGGATGCAATAAAAGTGTATGGGGCACCAGGGGCAGAGACTCAGAGTAGATCCGTTCCAGTTCTGCGTGCAGGAACAGAGATGCAGAAAGAAGTCACATCAGCATGTGGCTCTGAGCTAGTGACTCAACATGGGATGGTTTAGCCCAGGAATATTAGGCGGAGGGGAGAGACTGATCAACACCGTGATAGCTAGGGGAAAAGTTACACGAGGGTTACCTACCTGACCCTCTCCATGAGGGAGAAAATGCTCTGTTCCTGGACTTCCCTGGTAATGTATGATTGCCATCACATGTGGGGAGCTAGGTAATTGATAATAAAGGTGTTTCACCACAGGTGATGGCAATCATACATTACCAGGGAAGTCCAGGAACAGAGCATTTTCTCCCTGAAGGAGAGGGTCAGGTAGGCAACCCTGAGTCACACTCACCTTCACTCTGCAGATCCGGAATCCCTCTCCGCGTAGCTAGTGCTGGGGCCGGGGATCTGTACTAGAGAAACCAGTGTGGTCACTAGTGGAACATTCCCTCAGCAGCAGCCAGCAGCAATCGGAAGAATGAATCAGTCATCAGGCAGCCAGATCCTCCCTACACAACGAGCAGCCTCAGCCTGCTCCCAGCCCAGTGCATTGAGGAGCATGTGGTGTCCAATAACAGATGGGAGCCCAGCCCAGCATAGAGCCAGCACTGCTCTCATCTCCGGAGCCTGGGGCTATGCAATCATGCAGCAGCACTCACCACACCCCTAGCATTGCTCCTACATGGGGGTGGGGGTGAGAAGGGTCCCGTTTGTCGGGGTCACGTGGTGCTCCCTATATTCTTCTATAAGGACTCGGAGCCCTGGGTGGTAGTGGATCATGGACCTGCTCAGACTGGTTTATATGTTATTGTGGGTTTTGTCTACAACTTGCACGCAAGGAAAATCAGTGTGTAGCTACTAATGATGAGTTGTAGCATCCTACAGGGGAAACAGGAGCAGAGCTTATTATGGGGCTGCCCGTGTCGCTGTATAAAAGCTGCAGCCCTCAGTGATGAAAGGCTCCTTCACATCTGCAGGCTGTTCATTCATGCATGGGATACTAAGACAAAATCTAAAGCTGGCTACAAACTGGGCAATATTTACCTAACAATATTGACAATATCGTTCACAATATCACATACATATCGTCCAATGTGTGCGGTCAATATCGTTAACAATGTGCGCGACTGTATGCCGTTAGCGACTCCTCCCCTGTCCTCTGTACATGCATCTCAATCTGACAATCTTGTCAGAGATTTCATCTACGGAGCGTGTGGGTGGGGGGGGGGGTGTCGGGGGCAGGTGACGTCACTGAGTGATATCGTGAACGATTGTTAGCAACTAGCTAACAATCTAATTGGGCGAGATGTATGACATATTGTATTTTTTATGTGATGCATCTTGCCAGTCAGCGTGTGCATGCCAGCATTTATTAATGTTGTATGCTTGAAGAAATTCACAAAGAACAGTTCTCCCGATGAGGGGTGAGGTGTCCATTGTGATAGGACACCCCCCCCCTCCCCGGGGTGCACAAATACAGATGTAGTGCAGGGGCTCGCCAGACCGCCCCCACTGAGGAGCGGACGGTACATCTGGATGGAACGCGCGAACGTCCCAGTTTTCCAACGGCGGGGGAAGGGAACACTGCCTGTCTCCGCTTCAGGGAGGCGGGCAGGGTTAGGGGGGAGCGGGCAGGTGGGGGAACACGTTGGGGACCCGGGGGAGCTCTTTTGTAAGGAGACATGCAGGCGTCCCCTTCCGACGTCTGACAGGGGATGGCGGCTGGCGAATCTACCGCCATCCCCTGTCTGAATGAGGGGCGCTCCATCTGTACATGAAAAGTACCATTACCTACAGAAATGTCTTTATAAAGAGAACACTTAATAATAGATCTACAACCATGTAGTGAATATGGCATTCACTGCCATAATGTGTAATGTAGCACAGTAAACATTAGAGGCAAAATTGATTCATTCTTATGGGGCCTACACACAGGGAAGTGAGCGTTCTGGGTGATTCTAGATCGCCCCGACCGCTCAGCACACTGCGCAGCACAGCGATGTGCTGCTGAGTAATCTGTCAGGGAAGTGTTCTCCGTGGGTGTTCCTCTGCAGGCTGTGAATGGATGTTTATGTAAAGCATCCATCCGCAGTCAGTGTGTGCGAACACACGCTGTGAATGGGTGGCGGCCAGGCTACCATTCGCAAGGCGGGGTTTGGTGGACTCGCAAGGCTGTGAATTCGCAGCCTTGAGAATCAACCAGAATAACCCCCATTAATCGACGGGGCAATAGGGCCGCACGGGACCACACATCGCTATCGCTATGCAGATGGCAACTACTGTATGTCTAAAATATGAAACCGTGTCCAGTAATATAAGGACTCATGCAAGCAGACACTGATAGAACTAGTTTCCATAGTATTTACCATTGTTATAAAGCAGAGAATCCACTTTTTTTAAAACTGAAAATCATATTTAAACGGCATCTGTAGATGACATTAGCTGCTTTATACCTATGGAGTATAATAATACTGTGTGTGCGCTGTCAGAAAGGGCACAGTTATAGTTATATTAGAGGCGCCTTAAGAGAGGAGGAGGCCCATGTGCAGCCTCCTCCATCCAGGCTGCCTCCTCTCTGCTCTAGTGCACAGCACAGTAGAGTCTGAGCACTAGAGGACTCATACTCTACTGTGCATGTGCAGAGCTAAAAAAAATGGCCACTGCAGCAATTTTTTCGTTTATTCCAGCAGCGCTTCTGCCTTCATCACAGGACTCCAGAGGGGTAAGTATTAAACTAGGGTGCGGTGTGGGCCACCCTGGGACTCAGGGTCCCTTGTGCACCGTGCACATGGCACCCATTATGGATACGCCACTGTATATCTCGCATATTGCTGCCAACCTCTGCCCTGGGACAGGCGGCTGTTTGAGCTGTTGGCACAGCAAGGGTTTTTTGAACAATAATTTCTTACGGCGGTGATAAGCGGAGATACGACTTTGTAATCTTTGGGAGTCATATTGTAAAATATGATAAAAAAAAGGGCTCCTTATGGTGAACACCCTGTGGTGATACTCAATACAGAAGTGAGATGTGTATAGGCAGGGGCGTCCCGGCTAGTTTAACCCTTGTTCTGAGGCCATTTTCTGACTTTAGTTATATTCGAACAATGGGCCTAATTCAGAGGTGATCGCTGATGTGGGAGTTTGTAATCCTTTCGATAATTGAATGACTGCACATACGTACGGATCATAGCGCGCATGTGACATAAATAGTGAAAGGATCTAATTGCAATTCCCTTGCAATTTGATTAACAGGAAGTCAGTGTTTGGGGATAGACACTACTTTTTTGGCCTAAATAAAGGTGTATTGGGAGGGGGGGGGGGGGGTCTGTGACATCAGCGCTGGCCTCGGTCAGCCTGTCTCTGTCGCAGAGTTGTGGAAGGTCCAGTGGTCAAAAGCATAACATTTGTGCTTAAAATAACTTACAATGTGCATAAGATATCATATACTATATGTCGTCACAGCTGTACTACCAGGGCCGGCGCCACTACTAGGCAAATCTAGGCATTTGCCTAGGGCGCCAGCCACTGGAGGGCGGCACTTCGCCTCTCGCATGGAGGCTGCAGGAGTGTCCGTGCCGGGTACCTGCGGCACTGTGTGATCTGGCGGCGGGAGCGCGCATCACTGCAGGGACATCAGGCGGCGGCGCGGGAAGCGCTGCTGGGTTTCAAAACATTCCGCATGCTGATTGGCTAAGATTCAGCCAATCAGCGTGCGGCGAGTTTTCAAACTCATCAGCGCTTCCCGCGCCGCCGCCTGGCTGCTGGATAGCGCGCATCACTGCAGGGCCCACGCCGCCAGATCACACAGTGCCGCAGGTACCCCCGCCCCCGTAGGCACCGGGGCGCCCCACCCCCCCTCGCCTGGGGCGCTCCGGTGCCTTGCACCGGCCCTGTGTACTACACTATACTATCTTATGCTTTCTAGACAGAATTGGGTTGCATGCTCACCTGAGCAGCTCCCTCCCAGACGACCGGCAGGAGCAAGCATCATACGTCGGATAGTGCATACACACGGTAAGATATAGTGCACTATCTAGCATGCTATTCAAAACTGGCTAGATAGTGTGCTCGATTGTGCACTATATCTTACCTTGTGTACGCACCTTAAGGGATACTCAACCCTTAGGAAAAAGAAGACCTAGAACACAAAATAAACAGTGCTGTGGACTATAACAAACAACAAATCTAGTCTTTTTATGTTAAAACATTTGAATGTTTATTACAATGCAAAATATATAAATATACATCAGCCGGCGAGACATACACTTCAATAAATTCACATTCAGTCAGTCGTGACTCCATGTTGCTGACCACCAGGCTGATGATTTTTTCTAATCTCAGTGAGTCAAGGAGTCTGAAATATCTGTTGAGTTATCTGTTACTTCAGGCTCCTCCCATCATTTTGTGCCTTCACAATGCTGCCATGTATGTGCTGTCTGCTGACTACACATGTGATGTGATGACTTTCTGCAGTAACTTGCTGGGGTCCTGGAATTATTTGTATTGATGGGGTCCCAGAGCAAAATAGTTTGAGGACCCCTGACATAGATTGATAGAACTCACTATGAAATGAATAAGCAGCACATAGGTTAATTAAGCAAATAATGGCTATATGCAAATTAGTTTTAATAATCTGCATATAAAACATTTTATAAGGCCCCTATTGCATAGATAGAGCACTCCCCTTCAGCAGCCGCAAACAGTTCCCCACAGCCAGAGGGGGGGGGGGCATGGTGACACGATTTGCGGTGGAGTCATGGTGGTCCCTGCCCCATGTACCACAATGCCTGTAATCTTGGCATTGTGGAGTGGGGGCAATTCTGCGATGACACAATGTTGAAGACACCGTGCATGAACTGCATTATTCCCCATCGACCACACCCCCAGCATAACTCAGCCCAGATAGGGCTGCCAACATATCGGCAGGTAAGATTTTATTAGAAGTGCATAATGGAATAATCACCAACAATGAGCCATTTGCTGTACTCCCTGCAATAATCATCCTAATTATTCAGTGTCCTCTCAAAGTAAGGGAACAGTGTTTTGTGTACACCGTCATGTAAAACAACAGCAGTTGCTACAATTTTCCTGTTTACTAAACAACCTTGTGGATAATCCATGTAACACCCTATTCACACCGCACTTGTTAAACGTTATATTGACGGTTTTTTTTCCATTTTAAAACATTTAAGGCTGCAGTGGGAAAGCACCAGAGTTCATTTACCGGTTAAAGATAACCAGTATTTCAAAAAGTTTCAAGTCCTACACGTTTCAGAGCCGTTATTTATGCAGTGAGAATGGCTCTGAAACGGTATTTAGTAAAAACAATAGATTACAGACCTGTGATAGGCTGGCCCCTGCATTCTGCCTTGAAATGTGTTCAGGGGATTAAACGGGTTGACTGATGTGAATGGTACTTAAACGGTATTTAATACGGTAATCTACTGCAATGTGAAGGCTCAGACCCGTTTTAAATACCGTTTAAGAATACCAGTTTTTAAGACGTTTAGGCAGTGTGAAAGTGGTATTAAGGTATAAGCATGACAACAGTCTTCAGAACTCATTTGCAGGATAATAATAATACAACAGCGTGTATTTCCTGTTAAACCACAACTGCACAAATGTTTGTTTCTATTCTGCTTTTACATAACAATTAAATATGCAAAAGGTGAACTACAGTAAATGTAGCAATCACAATTTGTGCATGGCTGCTGACATAGACACTACATACAGTATAAGAACCAACTTCTTGCTGCTGATAGACTATTATTAGTATGTCATGGATATACGGTTTTACTACTATACTCTGCATTGATTTACTGCTCAGCATTCCTACTACAAGTAATAATAGCTGTGTTGAAAAGAGAAGGGAGTAATAATAGATAGCACTTTTGGGTACTTGTGTATTATCACGGCGCCCATCGCATCGCATACCACTAAATAGTGTATGCGATGCAATGCGATTTTCGGTGAAAAAGGCAAAATGTACAATTAAATATTGTATCGCATGCCAGCAAATTTTTAATTGTACAAGCACCCTGATGGGTGCATACAATGTGAAATGCCCCTCCATTGTCAATGCCACCCCCACTATCAACGACAACCCGAGGCGTGGCCAGCGCAGTACGCGTCCTCCGACCTTTTCATACCCCCACTATCCACGTCGGCGTGGAGTTGATTTCAGATAGTGTAGCGAGCCACCGAGCCAGAAGTGTGGCGAGTGGGCGCAGAATACGAGCCCGAAGCGTGGCGAGCACAGCGAGCCCCGTGAGGGGACGTGGAATAAATGTAAAGTCATTCGCGTCCCCTCGCTTCGGTCTCGGTGGCTCGCTGCGCTCGCCACACTATCTAAAATTAACTCCGCGCCGACGTGGATAGTGGGGGTATGAAAAGGTCGGAGCATATATCGATACTGTTGCATGTTTTAATAAAACACATAGTAAAAGTTTGAGAAATTGTGGGGATTGGGCCCCCATAGCTAATGCACATTTTCTTGATATTCCCTCAAGCTCCAAATGCACTAGACAAGTGCCCCTCTATGCCAATGGTTTCACCAAGGTACCATTTTTGTCTGAGTTCCACAGGTTGCTGTTTCTCCCAAAGTACACCAAGATGCCATTACCCACACGGGATACAGTCATTGGGTCACCAGCAAGTTGTTACACAGTCATTAGGTCAACACCATTAAGTCAACATGCATTTAGGTTGACATGTGTCTAGGTCGACATACAGGAAGGTTGACATGAGTCTAGGTAGACATGGGTTAGGTCGACAGGGTCATTAGGTCGACATGGGTTTGGTCGACAGTCAAAAAGGTTGATATGGGGTTTTTCACTGTTTTTTGAGCTGACATGTGCCAACAGGCGGTATTTCATGCCCTACCATCCACTAGGGCATGGTGGGAGAATAAAATAGTGTGCCAAGCGTCGCAATGCACCGTGCCTGAAGCATGGCGAGTGCAGCGGTGCACTTTAACCTGTGTCCATGTTGACTGTGTCGACATTCAACCCATGTCACCCTTTTGACTGTTAACCTAATGACCCTCTCGACCTAATGCCCATGTCGACCTTATGACGCTGTCGACCTTCCTACATGTCTACCTAATAGTGTCGACCTAATGACTGTCTAACAACTTGCTGATGACCAACTGATCCACACCCACCCACACACGGTCATTATATGCCATAGTTCCTCCCAAGTGTCATATAAGCCAGTGACCCCACAGTAAGATGGTTAACCACACAAAAAAAAATGAATAGGCATCGTGAGTATGTTCCATAGAGAACCATCCGCAGTGACAGTCCCTCGGAGTCCATCAGCCCCACAATGCACACCCATTGGTGTGGTGTCCCTGTTTGGCTGCATTGGTTAAGAGACCCTTTAGCGAGCCCAGACCACTGCTCAGATACACCCCCCAGCAAAAGAACACGTCTTCACACTCTTTTCACATTATTTCAGCATCATTTAAAATTTAATTTAAAATATAATTATAGTGGGGGCCAAAGTATACGTTTACTTACTGTGTGTGTGTGTGTGTGTGTGTGTGTGGGTGTGGGGGGGGGGGGGGGGATCTATTTGTTTAATTATTGTGGGGGACAATTTGTATTACTTTGGGAGCCATTGTGTTTCTTTAATTACTATGGGGGGCAATATTTGCAAAAAAAAATATTATATATGTATATTTGGGCAGTACGGATGGTGCAATGGTTAGCATTACTGCCTCCCAGCACTGAGGTCATGGGTTCGATTCCCACCATGGCTCTATGTGCAGAGTTTGTATATTTTCCCCGTGCTTGTGTGGGTTTCCTCCGGGTACCCTGGTTTCCTCCCACATTCCAAAAATATTTTGGTAGGTTAATTGGCTCCCAACAAATTAACCCTAGAATGTCAGTGTGTGTGTACATGTGGTAGAGAATATAGATTGTAAGCTCCACTGGGGCAGGGACTGATGTGAATGTTCAAATATTCTCTGTAAAGCGCTGCAGAATATGTGTGCGCTATATAAGAAACTGTTAATAATATAAAAAAAAATATATATATATATATATATATATATATATATATATATATATATATATAGCAACCTTCTAATGTGCGGCACTCGGAATTGAGGTAAATAACGCAGGGTAATCAGCAACGTTTCAGTTTATTTAAAACTGTTTTCAAGCCCAAGTTTTAAATAAACTGAAACGTTGCTGATTACCCTGCGTTATTTACCTCAATTCCGAGTGCCGCACATTAGAAGGTTGCTACATCGATTTACAAGTGAAGGCACCGGGACCCGTCGCTAAGGGTTGTATGGTTATTGGGAGTGCCGGACCCTGGATTATTTATATATATATATATATATATATATATATATATATATATATATATATATATATATATATATAATACAAGTCCAGTAAGCGGATTGCACTCCATGCAAAAATGAAGGACACGACAGTCAAGTTGTGGTCCTACAACTTGACTATCGTGTCCTTCATTTTTGCATGGAGTGCAATCCGCTTACTGGACTTGTATTACATTTATTTTGGAAAGGCACCGTGAAAGTTGTTTACATTGTGGAGTGCCGGTCCCTGGGGTTGACCTTCACTCACATTCACATTCACATCATTTGAAGTTCACTCTATTGGGTTTTATCCCCATTTCTCTCTGCGTGTTGCTGCTATCTAACGCTCACATGGGCTTCCCAAACCTCAATTTCTGGAAGATTTATCTGCCTAGTTCCCCCACTTCTTATCCTCTGACATCTTCACCATCATCCTGGGTGACTTCAGTATTGCTATTGACAGTCCACAATCTCTGCACACTTCCAAACTCCTCTCTCTAACCTCCTCTCTGGGGCCTCTCACAGTGGTCTGACTCCTCTACTCATGAGGAAGGCCACTGCCTTGACCTTGTTTTCACCTGGCTCTGCTCAGTCTCTGGCCCTTATGCTGCCCATACATATGTGCGATCGGATTCGATGCGACATCGCAGTGCGATGTCCATCGAACCCGATCGCATCTTGTGGTGCTAAAGTGTCCCCTTTGAAACAGCCCTTGATGAAGTGGCTCCAGCTTCCCATTACGCCCCACGCAGGCTTAGATGCCAGCCGTGGCACTCCAAAATAACAGGACAACTACAAAATCAATGACGTAAAGTAGAACAACATTGACGTAAATTTCATAATCTGAGTGATTTCCTCACATATAAGACTATCTACCACTCCTACTGCAATGCTTTGGACACTGCCAAACAAACGTACTTCCAATCTCTCATCTCTTCTCATGCCACCAACCCTAAGCGACTTTTTAACACATTTAAGTCTCTTCTGTACACCCCCCTCCCCCACTAGCTACCATCAGTGCACAAGAACTTTCCTCCTACTTTAAGGACAAGACTGATAACATCCAAGATGAAATGGTATGCTCTTTGCAGCCTCTAACCCACTTTCTTCCCCACCTGAACCCTCTGGCACTTTCATTTCATTTGAGCCCACAAATGATAAGGAAGTATCCACACTCTTCTTATCCTCCTACTCCACTACCTCTCCTCTGCATCCTATACCAGCACAAGTCATTAAAACTCTATCTCCTGTAATTATCCCAACCTTAACTAAATCTGCAATCTCTCTCTTGATACTGGTACTTTTTCTTCTCTGTTAAAACATGCAGTGATTACTCCCATTCTGAAAAAACAATTCTGACCCCAACTCTCTCTCTAACTACCATCCTATCTCTCAGCTCCCATGCCTCTCCACGCTACTCAAGAAACTTGTCTACTCTCGCCTCACACACTTTCTTAACTTTCACACCCTATTAGACCCACTTCAGTCAGGCTTTCATTCCCAACACTACACTGAGACAGCACTGACTAAAGTGGTGAATGATCTGTTCAGTGCTAACTCTAAAGGCCATTACTCACTACTCAGTTTCTAGATCTCTCTGCTGCATTTGACACTGTTGATCACACTCTTCTCATACAAACACTACACCCTAGGTCTTAATGATAGAGCCCTCTCTTGTTTCTCATCGTACCAATCTGATCGCTCTTTCAGTGTTCGCTCTACCTCCTCTTCACTACCTCTGTCAGTCAGAGTTCTGCAAGGTTCAGTTCTCTGCATTTCTCAATCTATACCTCATCTCTTGGCAAACTAATCAACTTTTTGGATTTCAGTATCACTTGTATGCGGATGATACTCAAATCTATCTATCAACCCCAGAGCTGTCACCAGTGGTTGTGGGCCGAGTCTCTGAATGCCTCTCTGCTATCTCATCTTGGATGTCTTCTCACAAGCTCAAACTTAATATTTCCAAAATGGAATTAAGTATATTCCCACCAGCCAAGAACAGTTACCATCCTGATATCTCCATAACTGTTGACCACTCGACAATCTACCCTACTCCACAAGCTTGTTGCCTAGGGTTCATCCTTGAATCTAAACTGTCCTTTGTTCCCTCATTCAATCTGTCTCCAAACCCTGTTACATGCATCTAAAAAACATATCCAAAATGCAACCCTATTTTACACAAGACACTACTAAATATCTTACCCATGCACTCATTATATCCTGCATTGATTACTGCAATAGTCTCCTAACTGGTCTTCCCAAGAACAGACTCTCGCCACTGCAATCTATTTTAAATGCTGCTGCTAGGCTGTTCTTCCTAGCAAGGCGCTCATCGTCTGCTGATCCTCTCTGCCAGTACCTCCATTGGTTGCCTGTATTTTACCGTTTTCAATATAAAATACTTCTACTCACATATAAAGCTATTTAACCATACTACACCAGCATATATCTCATTACTTACTGTATCTAAAATATCTCCCAACTCAACCACTCCTCTCTGCACAAGATCTGCATCTCTCCTGCACGGATCACCAGCTCCCATTCACTATTACAGGACTTTCATCGGGCTGCTCCCACCCTATGGAATGCCCTTACACACACCATAAGTCTCTCCACTAGCCTACAAACATTCAAGCATAACCCTCTGAGACACTTATGTATTATATAGCTTTTCTTCTGGACTTGCAACTTGGTGCGACTGCTATGCTATTACTGGTGCCTGTCCTTGTGTCTTATGTCCCTATAGATTGTAAGCTTGCAGCAGGGCCCTCCTACCTCCAAGTCTGTCTGTTGATACCCAGTTTGTTTTATCACTGTCTACAATTGTAAAGCGCAATGGAATCTGCTGTAAGAAACGGTAAATAAATATATTTTTTTTTAAAACAAAGCAATAAACCATGTAATACAGCAGGTGGCAGTAGAGTGTCATTTTCAAGTACAACACACTACAGCTACCGTGTTTCCCCGATAATAAGACAGTGTCTTATTTTTTATTTTCAGTCCAAAAAACACCATAGGGCTTATTTTCAGGGTAGGGCTTATTTTAGCCCCTCAGTCCCTGCTTTTATCCATATCATGCTCCTCAATCACCTTATACTTTAAGCACAACTGACGCTTTCCTTTCCTTCTGCATTTTTCAGCCACTCAGCCTTTCCGGCGCCGCTCAGTCTCTCCGCTTTCGCCTGTGTACAGATGCCAATCAGTCCCTAAAGTGCGCAATGACGTCACATGCCCAATGCATCCTTGCATCAGCAAAGGCTTCAGAGCTGCAGCAGCATCCATTTCATGTGGGGGGGGGGGGGGGGGGAGCTGGAAGTTTTGCACAGGGACTGGGCAAAATGGGGATTTAGCTAGGGCTTATTTTAGGGGTAGGGCTTATTCTGGACCGTTGTCCAGAAGTGAGGGTAGGGCTTATTATCAGGGTAGGTCTTATTATCGGGGAAACAGGGTATGAGCTTTGTCTGAATAGCAGGAAATGTGGCATTGAACCTGTATTTTTCTTCTTCTATTACTGCATTTAGTAGTATGTATCAGACCTGTCAAATTACTTGAGGTACCTTGAAACTGAACTGTATATAAGTATTATTCATGAACACCACAATTAGTATAATCTCATGAACTAAATAATTCTATGGACATGCATGCAATACAGTTAGTGCGCTTACAGGTGTAGATTTACAAAGATAATTTATATTATTTGCACTGGGTAAACTGTTTATTAGATAATTATTATTGTTTTTTAAACTAAATGATGTGCTCAGAAGGGGCCACTAAATTTGAGGCAGGAAAATCTATAGATAAGCTGAAGGATTCCATAAATCCATGATATTATGTGTAAATAATTATATCAGAAGTTACATCTATTGTATTAATAGCAGCCACACACCACATGCCTTCTTCCTCCTAGGGAACGCTTCTGTTTGGCCCAATAGCATTAGAAAGAAACCTTTATCTAAGGGAGAGAACAAATCCCAAGGAATTAAAAGGTGCTTGAGCAACTTCTAGTGGTTATGACAGTGGTTCTCAAACTGTGTGCCGTGGCAGCCTGGGGTGCCTCAGAACACTTTTTGTAGTGCCCTGGGTTTGTGGACCAGGAGCAACTCAAGTTATTTATGGTAAAAGCAGGGCCGTCTTTTCGTATGGGCTTAATGGGCACTTGCCCAGGAGCCCCAGGTGTATAAGGGCCCTAGGCTGATTGCTGAGGATCTCCTTTTTCCAGAGATACCAGAATTTTTAAAATCAACCCTGGGGAACTGGAGATATCCAACGTCAAAGCAGCAGTCCACATCTGACCTGTTAATTGCAAATCCCAGTCATATTTCTCAGGTTCTCTCTGACAGAGTATATTCCAAAAGCAGTGAATCTCCCCTTTCTAATGACACTAGCAGCTTGTCTCTATCATGCCCAGAACCAGAGATATCAGCCTTCCAGCAGCCGGTCCCTGCTCCAGCTCCAAACGTCTGGTGTACAGTTTTATATTTTTGTCAATGGATTGCTCTGGCGCCTGATCTCTGATCCCCAGGTCCCCAGCTCCTCCTGAAAGTTGGGACTCTAGGTTTTTATAGAATTAAAGGCTAAGAAGTCTATTTCCAGATAATGGCGAAATCTGCAGTCAAACAAGCTGCCCTTCCACCGGAAATGACAAATATTAAGCCCACTCCATTATCCAACCCTCCCCTGAGTATAAAATACCCCCTACCTTCCTGGAAGTCATTTACAAGGGACCCTTCATTCAGCTCAGTGCTTCCACGCGTTAGTGTTCTCCCTCCCACCACCTGTGCAGTAAAGGAGTAATTAGCAGAAGTTACTGCTCCAGGTCCTACATGTTGAATGGAAGATAGAGCACCCCCTGCCACCCATAGGACATCAAAGCTGCTGATAGCACCCCCCCCCACAACCCCCACCCCTAGGAGGGGAGAATGGGTAAGGGCCCTAGTGCACTGCTTTGCCCAGGGGCCCACACTACTGTTAAGATGGCCCTGGGTAAAAGTGATAGGAAGCTACCAGCAATAATGTATGTGGATTATCAGAAGTAAACACTGTGCCTCCCCACGTAATTGAACCTAAGAATTACATATTAACACAAATTAATCATATTTAATTTTTTCTCCAAAATTTATAATAAGCTTTCGGCCTAAGGGTTGGCCATTTTGATTCTCTAGTATTTCCTAAATCATGTTGTAATTATATATCAACATTGCATATAATAATATTTGAAAGATAAATAAAATAAGAAATAAACATATACCATATTTTTCGCACCATAAGATGCACACAAAAAATAAGGGGGGGGGGGGGGAGAGAGGTGTGTGAGTCTTATGGAACGAATACTGCAAAAAATGCAAAAACTCCTGGATGCTGCTGCACCAGCATCTCAGGAGCTGCAGCAGAGCCCGCTCCACCCCCTCCTCTGGTACTTGTCAGCAGCTCACAGAGGTCCGGGCAGCGAGCATACAAGTACCAGGGGAGGGGGGAGTGGGAATACAAGTACCAGGGGAGGGGGAGCAGGCAGCAAGCATACAAGTACCAGGGGAGAGGGGGGAGTGGGCAGCGGGCATATAAGTACCAGGGGAGGGGGGGCGGGCATACAAGTACAAGGGGAGGGGGGGAGCGGGCATACAAGTACCATGGGAATATTTTTTTTCCTGTTTTCCTCCTCTAAAACTAGGTGCGTCTTATGGTCGGGTGCGTCTTACAGAGCGAAAAATACGGTACACAAATAAGTATATCATTATGTCAAAAAGCGCAATCTTTGTTCTCTATTTCTTATAGCGCCGCTTGCTATGATTCCATACACTCAGCTTGATAGCGCTTTTTGACATAATGATATGCATATTTGTGTATGTTTATTTCTTATTTTATTTATTTTTGATAATATTATTATGAAAATATTATTATATGCGATGTTGATATATAATTACAACATAAAATGTATATTTGAATCATTTCCATCCTTGTTCTAAGAGATTTTATGTATATATATATAGTCCCTTCTGTATTATTATGTATTTGTATATTGTTTATATATTTTTTGTCTGTTCATGTGATAAAGCAAACCACAATAGTGAAATGGAGCTGCAAGGACAATTAATTATATTATGCCAACCTGATGACCCTTCTTAGTGACTGAACTGAGTATTTAAATGTGAGCCCAGTGGAGATAGCCACACCCCCTGATGAAGTCTGACAGAGTAACGGAAACGCGTTTGGCGTGTTCAACCAGTGACGTGTGACGTATTTGGAGCTGGGAAGGTCCGACCGACTGCGTGGCTCCAGTGCGGTGTGAGAAACGGTCATCCCGTGTTCCACCATACCATGCTGGCAAGCTGTTTACCCTAAATTGTAGTTGTATGAGAGCTTTTTTTATTACATAAAAGTGTTGTCACATTTATAGCTCATTGTGCGCGCTGTCTCTATTGTTTGCATAAATAATTTACAGCAGGTAGATGTGCCAAAAAGCCCCATGCTGACAGTTGCAGGGCCAACATGCCAGGGTCAGCTTGCTGGGACCTGTAGTCCAACTGTGAAAATATTATTTCTACTTTTAAAACTATGAATTCCACACTCACCAGTTTGGGAAAAGATTGTGTGAAGCCAGGGGGAACCCATGATGTGTGTCTCCGACATGGCATTACCACCCAGGTGTTGGTTACTGGATATGCAGCACAACCCCTATATTACCCTTCAGGTTACTCAGATTTCCATCTTGGGTCCACAGCCGAGGCCAGTAAATCTGCACATCAGACGCAGACACGCACATCAGCTCTCTCTGTTTTGAAGAACTGACCCATTCGCCGCCTCTTCCCAGCGCCAAACACCCTCAGACTGTCAATCTGGCTGGAGCTCAGGGGGCATTGCAGGACCCCATTGGGTATGTGTACAAGTATAAATCATGTCCACTAACCGCAACATTTACATCAGGTCTTTGCAAACTGTTTGTCCAGAACAGAGCTTCATCCATACACGTAACTGGTGGATTAGTTTATTTGCAGCCCAAGGACAAACTATAGCAAGATACTATATAGTTTCCATATTTGGGATCCCAAGACATTAAATTTATCCAGTATAGTTTTATACAATGACCCTTATTCTGGTTGACGTGCAAGGTTGCGAATTTCACAGCCTTGTGAGTTCACAGAACGCCACCCGCACCCTCCGCGATCCCCCGCAGGTATACAGATGGGTGTTTTGCATAAACATCCACTTGCAGCCTTGCGTGTGGGGACAAAATCATTCGAAGGTCCCTGACCATCGAATGATTTTGCAAGCGCTGGCAGATCTGAGACACCTCTGTGGTGTCTCAGATCTGTGGACTCCCTGTGCGGGAAGCGGGAGTGCAGCTGACATCCTGACGTCGCCTGCCTGCCCCCGCACCATCAGGGAATTACTATGGGAACACCCATGAAACGCTGGGTGTTCCCATGGGTGCATCCCCCGGCCCGCCGCCCCATGCCCACGCTGTTGTGTGCGACCGCCCGGCGAATAATTGTAAAGCGCAACGGAATATGCTGAGCTATATAAGAAACTTTAAATAATAATCCATTCGCCATGGGCGCTCGCACACAGTGGCTGCAAATGCGCATAAATGACTATGCTCATGCGCAGTCATGAAAAATTGCTTCCCTGTGCGTAGACAATGGATCATTGGATGGACAGCAACTAGGTTGACAAGCATTAGGTCGACATGGTCATTAAGTCGACACTGGGTTCTTCACATTTTTGTCCCGAATGTCGACATGGACAAAAAAGTGCACGTGTCCCCACACGTGGCTCCCTGCACTCGCCATGCTTCAAGCATGCTATTTCCTTCTCCCACCATGCCCTAGTCACTAGGGCCTAGTGGATGGTAGGGCATCAAATACTGCCAGACGGCACATGTTGGCTTAAAAAAAGGTGAAAAACACTATGTCGACCTTCCCCATATCAACCTAATGCCCTGTCGACCTTAGCCCTTGTCGACCTTCATTCATGTCAACCTAGTGATGTCAACCTAATGGTTGTCGACTTAGTGACGGTATCCTGTTGCAAGGGACCAATAGCTGCATCAGTTGTTAATCAAGGCGCATTGTTAACAAGTTTGTGTTTTCATAAGTGCAGTGGAAATCTATCATCATGCAGGAGAATCGAACACACTGTACCAAGAGTCTTCTATCTTGCCTTTCCTAGTAAATGTGTGTTTATGTTGTGATAAAGCCAAAAAATGTAATAACATTTTTATCAATCATTTTCCTTTGATGCAAGGCTGCAATTTTTTTAAATCACAGTAGAATTGTGAACGTCATCTACTTAGACCAGTGGTAGCCAACAGTTCACATTCTCTAGATCACCTAGCTGCTGCACAGGTGCACTCATTACTGACTGACACATTATAAATGATCCACAGGTGGAGCTATTTACTTCACTCCTGATTCTGTGAGGAGACCTGGAAAATGTTAACTGTTGGTAGCTCTCGAGGACTGGAGGTGGCTACCCCTGACTTAGACCATAATAAAGTGCTATATGAGCATATGGGCTTTTAGTGTATTGGTAAATACGTTTTTTCCATGCTCACTTGTTTATGAAGACCGTTACAAACACTTTTAAAAAATATCGTGCAGGATTGAAATCCCTGCATGAAGTACTAGGGGCCCGATTCCGATTTTATTGCATGACTGTAAATTTGCAGCCCGAGCAATGATCAAATGATTGCGCATGCATACAGGTTGCAGTATGCATGCGCTCTGCCTCTGTGCAATGAAATCCTACTACTTCTCTTCATCACGGCCCATTCGCTAGTTGATTGACAGGAAGCTGCCGTTTCTGGGTGCCAACCTGACACTCCCACTTGTGGGAGTGTCAGGTGTGCCCAAGCGTTTTAGTGGAGAGTGTGTGACGTCAGCTCTGGCCTCGATCAGGCCGACTCCATCGCAGCCACCAAGTCCAGGGCTTCTCAGAGGCTGCACACAGCGGGATATGCTCATTGGGTCACCATAGAGTAGGTCGACAAGCATTAGGTTGACACCACTAGGTCAACATGCAGAAAGGGCAACAAGACTTTAGGTCCACAGGGTCATTAGGTCAACACGGGTTAGGTAGACATGTTTTTTTTTTTTTGGGCCGACAAGCGGTATTTCATGCCCTACCATCCACTAGGGCGTGGTGGGAGAATAAAATAGTGTGCCCGAAGCATGGCGAGCGGACGCTGTGGTACGTTTTGGTGTCCATGTCGGCACGACATGTGCCAACAGGTGGTATTTCATGCCCTGCCATCCATTGGGTGTGGTGGAAGAACGCGTTGGTTCGTTTCGGTATCCATGTGGACACAGCAAGTGCCGACAGGCGGTATTTAATTTCATGCCCTACCATCCACTGACTAGGACATATGGGTAAAAAAAAAAAAAACTGGGTTGACCTTTTCACTGTCGACTTTACCCATGTCAGCCTAATAACCCTGTCGACCTAATGACTGTCTAACAACTTGCTGGTGACCAACTGATCCACACCCCACACAGCGGTGAAATCATTGCATGGTAAGTGATCTACAAATGGATATGCAACTTTTTGCTTGGCTGTCACATATTCGCTACCCATTTGCAGACTTGCAAAGGCCAGGATTACACTCTGGTGGGGCGGCAGTTTAATATCCGCACAGCGCTGCTAATGCGCTGCTAATTCGCTGCTGTGCAATCAGGTCTGAATCAGACCCTAGGAGGAAAAACAAAATCAAAGCACATTAATAGTGAAGTCCACTTGTAAACCGCTGTAGGGTTTATACATTTCACATTCCAGGAAATTGCGTTCATTTTGTTCCAGCTGGAAGGTTCCCGATTGCCTGGTAACTGTCGGCTGTGCAGGAAATCCCTGAATGTTTTGAACATTTTGCTATTTTACTGGAATGTAGTCATGAAATGTATCACTTCTGATTATACATCTAGCAATTTACTTACCCAGTTGTTGTTCTAGGACCTGTAATAATCTCTGCATCTGCTGGAAATTTCTCTGCAATGTCACAGCCTATCACTTAAGCATGTTTTAACACAAAAACTTTTACATCACAGTGTTGCTGTTTTTTTTTTTTTTATCTTTAGAATATATGGGCATAGGCACTTGCAGATACACAAGTCTAGACTGGGGTATTCCCCACAGAATTGAAACATTTCGCAACATAATAGTTTATGTCAGAATAGGAGATAGTGATCTCTAAAGGCCCGTACACACTGGGCGATTTTGCGCTGAAAGTGGCTCAAACTTGGTGTTTTGAGCGGCATTCAGGAGATGAGTGGTGATGCGCGCTTCTGCATCATCGCCATGTAAGTCGCTCATCTGCTGGTATTACCAGCAGATAATCGGCTTTGCATAGTGCTGCACTATGCAAAACCGTCCGCCCCCCCTCAGTCGGCGCCGGGCAAGGGGAAAGACGCTCAGTGTGTATGCACTGAGCGGCTTTACCCCCAGCGATGACGGCGGTCATCGCTGTCCATACCCATCGCCCAGTGTGTATGGACCATAAGTGCTATGTACACTGTACTGACTAACTACCCCATCTGAGCAAGCCTTAATAATCTGCAATAGCAAACCAAAGCTATGTGTGTACAAACCAATCAATGGAAGTGACATTATAAATTCAGTTATACATAGAGAGTAATGTGGCCTACACACGGGGCGATTTCAGGACATTTTCTAAGTGATCTGACTAGATCGCTTAGAAAATGCCCCTAAATCGTTCCAGGTGTAGGGGCCATGTGCATCGCTATCGCCGGCCGATTAAGATCCTGCATGCTGGATAAATCCCAGAGAACACTGGCACTGACAGATTTCTCAGCACACAGCGCTGTGCAGCCCTGTGTGCTGAGCATTCTAGCATCACTCAGCCAAAGCTTACTTTCTGAAATTTAAAGGAATACAAAAGATGGAAATCCTATTCCTCTATATTCATAAAAACATAGGGGTAGATTTCTTGAATAGCAACCATATTCTATCATTTCTCTATTGCATCCTAGAGAGACCGAATCAAACTGGTTGCTATGGGCATCATAATCTCTGCATTTTTAGAAGATGTAGTAAATGTACCCCATAGAAATTGATAGCAGATAAGAACCACTTGGCCACTCTGGTCTGCTCATTTACCCCTTCTACACCAAAGCCTTGACCCAGGTTATCGCTGCGCCACTCCAGGTTGGGGCTTGGGTGTAAATGAAGCCCCAAAAAATAATCCAGGTCCTTTTACCCGGGAATCTAACCCTGCAAATGCTCAGGGTCAGACACGGGGCATACCTGAAGTTAGGGGCCGTGTAAGTAGGTAACCTGGGACATCCGGCCCTGGGACCAGTTTTCACTAATTGGAGAGCCCATTCCACCGTATCGCAGAGTCCTGCGGTCAGTCCAGAGGTTGGACAGAGAGATTATGTCATCGCAAAGCACTGGCTCAGGGCCCGTCCTTTGCCGGCATCACCGGGTGCGACACAGAATTTTTGATGGTATTACATTTGTGGATCATTATATATTTGGCCTGCAGTTGTGCAGGGTGTACAAAAGAGAACAATATTGACAATAAGGATATCAAATAAACACACATTTGTGCTTTGTAACCAAATGTAACATTTTATTCATCCTGGTTTGAACACATTTTACTTTCCTGTCCTCAATGGAGGCATTAATCCTGAGACAATCAGAAATAGACACACAAAAGGCAGTTTTTAATACACAATTTGTAGAAAAATAAAACAAACAATCAAAAAAAACAAAAACCACACCTCTCAAAAAGAGTTAAGCATTTCACACTATCAAATACATGTCACATCATTGACATGTTTAACATCTGTTCTGCCAAAGCTGAAAAATTGTAATAAATTAACAGGTAGCAAAAGACGCCAATAACTCGATATGTTCAGAAAACAAAATACACAAAACCATAAACCCTTTTGTTGTTTTCCCCTTAAAGGTTAAAAGTGGTCCCTTTACTGTGGCAGTGATAAATATAAAAGCAGTTCCATTTATTATATATATAAAGAAAAGAGAAAGTGTCTGGCTGTTTTTCTTGCAGCTCATAAGAACATCAATCATTTATACACAATGGAAGCAATAGCAATAGGATTACACATTGTTACACCAGCAATTAGTGACATCACCATGGCACTGCCTGACTAAATAATTAAGAGGCCGGACATTCATGAGTCACTGGGTCCTAGGTAACAGACACATTTTCAGGTTGTTTTTTTTTTTTTTTTAGAGAAGACCACAAAATGGATGCCTCCATTATGGATAAACAACTGATTAATTTTAAGTGCTGACTGACTGCGGATTTTACACCTTTAGTCACATGTAAGGAATGTTCAATTACACCTTATAAAAGGTACACAGATTTATTCAAATTTTCATGTACCAGACATCCTCCACGGACTAACCAATTCCTTTAAGGTCCATCTAAATGAACTTGAAGTTCCACACAGTTATAACAGACATCAAGAATGTCTTTTGACATGTTTGCTCACAATACAGTATTACTGGATTATCAGTAGGAAAAATTAAGGCCGCAGTATGTTTTTTCAGGATTTCTGGTTACTAGTCTGTTATGCTGGGTACACACTAGGACAATGGATCGGCTGTCAGTCTGATCCACCAACCTATAGTATTGAACGATTGGTTAGGGCATACACACTTATCAATCGTCATCCCAACCAATGTGTTGTTCTTGATATCAGAACTGGACGGGCATTTACATGTACCAGCTCAGTTGTGATGTCAGTAGCTGGCGGGATCTGCTGAAAGTGTACAGGCCGTGTTGCATAGCTGACGTGATGTGTCTGAACAAGTTTGTTTAGACATATTTACAGTACACACCCACCAGCAAGCCTATAATATCAGCCATTTAGCTGAACGGCTGATGTATCGGCCATTGTGAAACCAGCTTATGAGAGAGGTGCAGCTATGGGGTAACTTCAGGAACACCTAGGCTTAGCCAATGGTGCACCAGGAGTTGTAATAAACAACTTCAGTTTACCAACAAAGACTAGAACAAAGCTTTATATGGAGGTACAGCACAAATATTCTAGTTAAATACTGTACGGACTATAGCAGATACCATACAAAATATGTTCTGTTTCAGTAACAAATAAAGTACAAAAGAAAAAAAATTAAAAAAATAAACCCCTTAAAACCCGTTTTCCATACAGTGACAATAAAAGACATTTGAAAACATCATATACATATGCTTTTAAATAGGTTTCAGAATATACTCACCCTAATAAATAGTTTAAGATCTTACAAAGGAACATGTTCTGCGGTTAGCGGACAACTGTACAAAGAATTACAACACCAGTAACAATCCAACATTAGAAAAGTGTCAAGTAGATCTACATCAAGAATGATCCTGTTCTATATCAGAGTTAGGCTAGCAGTGACTCTAGCTTCTGTTGAGTGTCTGGTTTGCAGGGTAGGTTGGGAACTGTAGTTCCCCAGCAGGTGAACGTCAGCTAGTTCATCCTTTACATTTTTCACGTGTAAACCACTAACTACAGTACAGATGATGGCTAGATTAGACTATTGGAACCAATAAGGAAAATAAATAATCCCATGAACAGGGAGAATTGTTGGCCTATAGCCAGCAGCACAGCAGCCCCTATTAATGTGGGATTGTCTCAATGTACAACACGCATAGAAATTCCAGTACATACAGTAAATACACAAAAGAGAAGAAACATTCTAGTGATTGAGCTTTTTAGCAACACCTGTAGCAGTCTCTTACAATTTGAAAACCTATATTTGGGATATTTTGGTTCATATCATAACCACGTTAGGGGCATCACCAGTTAGCGGTGGCTAATTATCGGCTCGGACCTATTCAGTAATGTCCTGCTTTCCCGTACACACTAAGGACTCTTCATAGCAGTCTTAGGACATGTGTGAAGAAAAACCGAATGTAAATGTACCTGCTGGGGTATAACATGCAGGGCAACCCATACATTCCAGCACTTTAGGTTGAATCTACATGATAGGGCAGGGATGGGGAACCTTTGGCCCTCCAGCTGTTTTTGAACTATATATACCAGCATGCCCTGCAACAGTTTTAGCATGGCCAAATAGCAAAACTGTAGCAGGGCATCCTGGGATGTGTAGTTCAACAGCAGCTGGAGGGCCGAAGGTTCCAAATACCTGTGCTAGGGCAGGTTACCGGTGGGTACACAGTGTGAGGGAAATACAGGATAATTGAATAGCTTTGGGTGTTAAAACTGAAGCTTTACCCAAGCAGTAAACCGCATGTGTAATTGGATCTAAATGTAGTACTAAAGACAAATTGTCAGTCCCAATATGTAAAGTCATAATAAATACAGAAACACAAACACAAATTGGTTCCGACCTTATCTTGAATTTGTATTTTTTTTTCTTGGTTTCAAGGTTTTATCTTGAAAAAGTTACTAATATTTTTGCGCATAGAAAAAAAAGTAGTAAATGGGCTTTGGGATGAACACTAAAGTGGGTTTTTAAAAGCCTTTAAAATAAATAATCGTTTTCTATTGCACTCTGCAGCACTGGAAGCCAACGCTTCCACGATTAATATTTGGTAGCATTGGCAGCAGGAAAAATAGCCATTGCACAAAAAGTTCTGATCAAATAGGAATCCACAGCTGAAAAAACATGGCAAATTCTATGATCAATTCATCTCCAGTCAGTACACGAGCACTGATTATCTTCCATATACAATTGCAGTAAAAGGCCATACCTTGTACAGCACAAGATTATCCATTATGCCGCCAGTGATGGCCAGCACTGTTCAATATGATAATCTGCATATCATAGGACAGGTAAGCACAGGGTGTGTTATTATAAAACAATTGAATCACAAAGAGTGAATGTTTGAGAACACCGCCACTGCATACATAGTAATTAAAGACAAACAGGCAAGAGTTGGTCAGTAAAGGTTTTGCAATCCATTTGTCCCTTTAAGGAGATAGACCTAAAACAGATTGAAATGCATGTAGAACACTTTTTTGTTTTTAGTATTCCACCTACATTCGGAGGTGTTCGGTAGATGTAAATGAGAAAAAAATTCCCATAATGCCACACTCCTGTTTTTATCCCCTTAACCAACCAATTATGTTTAGGACTGCAGAAATAAAATGTCCCTTTCATAGTGGTAAAATGATAACAAGTTAAGGTGGAGGGTGCGGTGTGTAAATGATTTGTTCAAATAAATAACAGTTGACTAGTTAATTATTCAGAATTCAGGTGAAATCGTTTTACATTTCAGTCATTAAAGCCAATAAAAATAAGAATTCTTCACTTTTAACTGCACAAACATGCATAGTCACAACTATCCCAAAATAGGCTATGTATATCCAAGTCTGAAGAAAGTCACATGGTGTCACTTTTCTATTTCCCGCCGTACATCCGCTCTATGTCTGTTAAATAGTGGTTTTTCAGTTCTTTTCTCTTCAGTTTGAATGCATCTGTAACCAGACCAGTTTCAGGAGTCCAGGGATCTGGGCTTAATCGTACCTTGATTGGAATCTCAAACCGTTCCAATTTCACTGCAATACAAGATAAATACATATTATTAAGAAGCTAAAAATTGTTTACAACTCACTGAGGTACAATTTTTATCATAAACTATTCTGATATATGTTTGACTAAGAAAACTTAATGTTAACTACGTTTATTCCATAAAGACAGTTGGGCTCTTTTGTTGACTGAACCACTGTACACAAAGATGACATAAGCATTAATCACTGATTTACAAAAGTTGTATAACTAATGAATTAGGAGAAACAAAGTAGTTTGAGTAAATTAAAACAGCTGTTTGAGTGGCCAATGTAGGTGACAATGTGACCGTATTAAGGTACATACACAGGGTGCGATTTTGGCTCTGTACGATTTCCTTGACCTAAACAATCTTGACTATATTTACTTGAGATTTTGACTATGGACAATTTTAACTGTAGTAGTACACAATATAATCAAAATTGGCTGGCCTGCACAATTTATTTTTTTCGTGTATCAGCATCTCAAGCTATATACACACTGTGCGATTTGTGCCAATGTTTCTTCCAATTCTGACTATATAGTCATAAAAAAGAGCTTAAATTGCACCCTGTGTATGCACCTTTACAATGATGAACTCAGATACTCTGAGCGCCTGCTTTTATTCATTTTTTTATTTTGAAGTTTCATGTGGAACTTTTCCTGCAAGCATCTGCTTGGAATAACCAGGCTAAATTATGCATGAGATGGAACAAACAGGATGTCACTTACTTGAACTTGCTACCTCTGTAATCTCCTTTAATACCTCTGCCTCCATTGTCGGATTGTTACAGATTTCCTCCCAGGTTCCTTCGATCGCTTTCTGTTGTGCTAAACTAGTCAGCTTCTTCTGATTAGGAACAACAAAGCTGATCACATAAGACTGGTAACTGAAACAGGATACACAAGTAGATTAGTCACGGCCTTCAATGCACAGATAAAGTGTGAGAACATCCCGCTGTGTAAAGAAGAGCGAAATCATGGAAGGTAGGAAGGTGCATTTTTTTAATCTTAAATTTTATCACCTACAGGTGTCCATAATTATCAAAATATGAAAAATGAAAGAAATTATGTTGCTTCTTTTATAACCTGCTGCTGTGCTGTAACTTAAAACAGCCAATCACGTGTTTTCTTTTTCTAAACTGCGCTACAAAAATGACATTTTGGAACATAAATTTTAAGAAAGATCCAATACAGCTTTCGCGGTAATAAATAATTTGAGAGAATTTCATATCACATATGCTTTATATTTTCGGGAATGTTCAGAATTATACTAAATAAAGTTTAAGCAGACTAATACCTCTTTTACATTACAGCTAAAACACGGTCTATTGCCGATTTTAAATGGGTTTAAAACGTTTCTAGCTGTAATGTGAAAGGTGCAGAGAGAATTTACTGGTTTTAAAATAGCAGTAATTCAAAACGGGTTAAAAGCAGTGTCCTACCCGTTTCAGAGCCAATCCATTTGTAGTGTGAATGGCTCTGAAACGGTATTTACAAGTCATGAGCAGGTCACAGAGGGTGATAGGCTATCTACCTTGTGATCTCACCAGGCACAGCCAGGAAGTAAAGAGCAGAGGGGAGAAGTTTTAACCCAATGCATACTGTGCAGGTGTTGGGATCATTTGTTCAACAGTCCTTAGGTCGACACTGTTGGGTCAACATGCTGGAAGGTCGACAGGTGTCTAGGTCAACATTGCAGAAGGTCAACATAAGTCTAGGTCGACGTGGGTAAGGTCGACATGGGGTTTTTCAGGTTTTTTTTTTTTACCTGCACCTGTTTTAAGTGCACCGTGACCCCTCAAATGGCTCGGTGCGCTCGCCATGCTTTGGTCACGGATGTTTTTTTTTCTCCCACCACTCCCTAGTGGATGGTAGGGCATGAAATACCACCTGTCGGCACATGTCAGTTAAAAAAAACAGTGAAAATCCACACATCGACCTGACCCATGTCGACCTAACGCATGTGTCAACCTAGACTGCTGTCGACCTTGCCCCCTGTCGACCCAATGACTATCGACCTAAGTATGGTCAATAAAACGATCCACACCCTTTAAAATAACATCCACTGTTTTCTATGGGTTGACTGTGAAAGGTACAAAAATGGTATTGAAATGGTAATATACCAGTTACAACATGCAATGTGAAAGGGGTTTAACTGGCTTTAGACCCGTTTTAAGAAACGTTTACAAAAACGGGTTGAAAGCAGGTTTGTAATGTGAAAGCAGCGTAAGGAAAGTGCGCTAGCAATTTATCATTTTACAATGCCAGGTTTTATGTGCACTATTTCTAGTAACGACTGTAATGCAGGGCTGGAGTAAGGGCAAGATGCACAAAGCTTCAAAAGTGATAAAATGGAGAGTGATAAACAGCCAGCCAATCAGCTCCTGCGTTCCATGTCACAGACTGTTTGAAAAATGTCTGTCAGGAGCTGATTGGCTGGCTGTTTATCACTCTCCATTTTATCACTTTTGAAGCCTAGTGCATCTGGCACTTTAAACCACACGGGTCTTGAGCTGGATATGTTGAGGACCTATACTGAGAAAAGGAGAAGCTAGAGCAGCGGTTCTCAAACTGTGGGTCCTGACCCCAAAGTGGGTCCCGACCTTCTCAGCATGGGGTCACGACTCCATGTTGCTGACCATCAGGCTGATGACTTTTCTCATCTCAGTCAGTGATTCAAGGAGTCTGACAAATCTGTAGAAATTGTCTGTTATTTTAGACTCCTCCCATCACTCTGTGCCTCCACAATGCTGCCATGTATGTGCTGTCTGCTGACTACACATGTGATGTGATGACCTTCTGCAGAAACTTTCTGGTAATAATTTTTATTGTCTGACGGGTCCCAAAGCAAAATAGTTTGAGGACCCCTGAGCTAGAGTGATTGATTTGTGAGTGTGGGCAGAGCCACATGGGTGTACAAACCCTCCCTACACGATCAGCCAAAATGTCTTCCTAAATACATTAAAGTAAACTAAAATTGCAGAACTTTGGGAGAAAACAAAACAATTGTAATACTTGATGATGGGCATATTTGTAAATAGAGGCCTGGAGCTCCATCTGCCCCATTGTTTATCTGGCCATGCTGTAATGTTTGATGGAAAGAGACAATACATGCTTTCCTATTAGGGGTGTAGCTACCTGTTGGCGTAAGCGCAAATATTGTCAATGAGTGGACAGTTTTTCAAAGCAGCTTCCACTTTGCCCAAAGACACATATTCTCCAGCTTGCAACTTCACCAGATCCTTCTTCCGATCTATAAATAAATATACAAATGAGGAGGTAAGTTTCTGCAGTGTATACAAATGAATAGCAGATATTGGTACAGCAGGATGACATACCGATTATCTGCAAGCAGCCATCGGAGTGAATCTCGCCGATGTCCCCAGTACAGAACCATCGCTGCCCGTTTTCATCCACATAGAAATCTTCTAAGCTTTTTTCTTCATTTTTAAAATAACCCATTGAAACATTGTATCCTCCAATAACAATCTCTCCCCGTGGGTGTGGGGTGTCTCGACTCGTATAGCCTCCTATGAGATAGACAATCAGCAGAAGAAAGCAGAAAAAATAAATAAAAAAACACTATTTAGTTATAGCAAAGTAAAACAGAAGTATATCATTACCGGTTAGGTGGTTTTTTTTCCCCCAGGGTTCCTGCACATCCCTCTTAATGTATGATTACCATCGCCTGTGGTGAAACACCTTTCTTATCAGTTAGCCTGTTTAAAAACAGGTGATGGTAATAATACATTAAGGAGGAAGTCCGTAAACAGAGCATATTGTCCCTCCTGGAGAAGGTCATGTTGGGAGGTCTGTATTTATCGTCAGATAAGGTTATGTAAGGCACAATAAGTCGAGGTATGGCCTATTGACTGTATGTACATAATAGCGGACAGTCACCCCGAGCCTGCCAGGAAAGCTGTTTTGCAGTCCCCTAAGGAAGTAAAGTTGATACAGCACCAGCAGAGCATGGCTACAAACCGTCCATGCATCAGAAAGAGGAAGAGGAACATAACCAAGCAATGACTAAGCAGTGTCTGTTTTATCAGAAAAAAAGATTCAGCCTTTATATTAAGACTGTGTGTGCAATCTCTGTATATACAAGTGCTTATGTGGGAAAAAAACAAAAATGCAAATGTATCTTTACGTTATCTCATCAGAAAGGAATAACCAATGATTGATAGCTGTGTCACAACTGGGGCTCACTAGAATACATAGATTTCAGTAGGGAGTTTACAATAAAGTTTAAGAAACGCTGGACACTTGACCTGGTTTTCACACAAGGGTATTCTGTTCAAAATCAATCCATTATAGTAGATGTGTTTGTTCTGTGTAACCCTGCACCACTAGTGTTAACCTGATACCGTCCCGATATCTACACGCACACAGCTCTGCCTGTGCCAGCAGTGCACTTAGACCAAACTCACCATGAGCATGTGTATCCTCCTATTTCCAGTTATCTACAGTACTGTATGTCCATAATCTGAAGACTACACAATTGTAGTGTCCCCCTGATATTTGGATCTATTCCACCCTCACCATCTCAATTTCTTCTGTCTAACTTGATAGTTCAAAAAGAAATACTATGGCCTACCTTCCCAAGTACCTGTCAATAACACCAGACTGGGCTATGGAATAACACTCCCAGGTTCTAAATACACTCAAGGGAATACAAATGTGGGTACTTGTGTATTATCAGGGCGCCCCTTACGTAGTTAGCATAGCGTCCCTGTCAGTATCAGCGTCCTGTTCCCGCAGCCAGCTTAGTCAGTACGTTTGCGGCTAGACGCAGCGTTACGCAGTTAGCGTAGTCAGTCAGCGCTTATTACATTGTGTGGGAACCATTGACCATTTTAACCTGCGTGACATGACAGGTGCGAATGTGTTCCTGAAACGGGATGCAGTCAAAATCCCGACGGTCAAAATCCCGAATGGGTCAAAATCCGACAAGGACAAAATCCCGACATTTAAAATCCCGACATATACAATGTACAAGTGAAACAGTCTACATGCCTTTCGGGCGACGGGTTTTTTCACTGTTTTTTTGAACCGACATGTGCCGACAGGCGGTATTTCATGCCCTACCATACACTACGGCGTGGTGGGAGAATAAAATAGTGTGCCGAGCGCAGCGAGGCACCGTGCCTGAAGCATCGCGAGTGAAGTGAGCGATCCGAGGGGCTGTGGTTCACTTGCAACTGTGTCCATGTCGACATTTGGGTAAAAAAAAACTGTGAAAAAAACCTATGTCGACCTCGCACCTGTCGACCGAAAGGCATGTAGACTGTTTCACCTGTACCTTCTATATGTCGGGAGTTTGTCCCCGTCGGGATTTCAAACCGAATCCCCTGAAACACCCCCACTATCCACGTTTGCCCGAGACGTGGAAAGTGAGGGTTACTTTACTGCGGTACGCGTCCTCCCGACCTGTTCATATGTCGGGTGTGGAGTTGGGAGTCTCCCCTATCACTCACTGAGCAGCGCTAAATAGATGCTGCCAGAGGGGTTGGGGGCATGGCTAGAAGCTCACAGAGCCTCTGGGCCATGCCAACACAGTGTCAAAACAGGGGCATGGCCTCACGCAAATAATGCGACTGACAGGCCACGTCCCCTCATTTCGGTTGGGCAACTTAGGTGCGCATATGTCCCTCTTCGCTGTGAGGTATGCAATCCTCCAAGTTTATCTCTTCTAAAAAGAAAAAAATATTTTTAAATTTAAAAATAAATTGGCTTGAGGCCTTCCTTCATCGGGAAGCTAAGATTAAAATATTTTTTGAATTATGGGAAAGCTATGTGAACACATCTTCCATACATTTACAAGTTAAGACCTGCTTCCAACATACAAGTTGGTATGAGTCCAGAGTGTTACTGGAGGATAAGGCTGTTTGGGTATAATTGACGTGTCTTATACAGTTTTAAGGCTATTCCCTTGGAGGGCTGGGATACGATTTATAGTTTCTTACTGTATATGCTAAATTGCTTATGCTATATTTTGTGCATATTGTAACTGCATCGATACTCCGTTTTTTCTACTATTCTGTTCGTAATAATAGTTGATTGTAGATTGGGAACTTGCAATGTGTTTAATAAAAACATTAGGAAAAAAAGACATACTACACAAAATAAATAAATATTAAACCTTACACTTTTTGTATGAGCCTATGAAATCTAGTATTTTCTTTAACACTACAAATCTGTTTTTCTTCACTGGAGCACATATGTCAGTATTAAAATTATGAAAACAGAGGGAAAATGGCAACCCAACAGTGGTAGATTAGGAAGATCTGCGGATTTACTGTAATCTATACGTGACACACCAAGTCATCCCTATACTGTATGTGGCTGGTACGCACATCAGGCAACATGTACAGGAAATGTGCATGGTACTGCTGCATGCATCTGTCCCCTGGTAACAGGATATAAAATAGAAGCATCTCTCTACATCTTACATATGCTCCAAGACCTCACCTTCCTGTACAGGGATCTCCTTAACACAAACCTTCCCACCGCTGCTGCATCATGTGAGAAGGAACTCTAGAACCCCCTAATTTGGGCATTTGTCTCATTGGTCACTGTTATGATACATTAATGAATACTCTCAGTGCTACCAATTAACAAGTAGCAAAAAAGGCAACACAATAGGCCTCATTTACTAACAATGCACCAAGGTTTCAATTCAAATACATGAATTGCAGATTGCCAGTTATAGTTCATTACACATTTTGGGCCTTTTTGGTTCATTCGCAAAAGCAAAATTCTCTCTCTAATGGACAAAACCATGTGCACTGCAGGTGGGGCAGATGTATCATGTGCAGAGAGAGTTATGCTCCTTCCAGACCGCACATATTACCAGGTATTTCGCAGTTTTTTACCATTTCAAAACGGTAATATGTAAGGTCTGAAAGGTCCAGAGTGAATTTACCATTTTAAAATAACTGGTATTTTAAAACAGTAAAAAAGCAGGGTCCTACCTACTGAACGGGTCTGAGGGAAGGAGAAGGATGCCTTCTGCTTACACACCAGAAAATCTGTTTAGACCGGGTTTATGTGCGGTCTAAAAGGGGCATTAAGCCTGCTTTGACCTGTTTTAAGACCAGTTTTAAATACCGGGTCTGAGCAGGTTTTTGTGGTGTGAAGGCAGCATTAGATTTGGCTGTTATTTTGTTTCTGTGCAGAGTAAATTCTGGCTGCTTTATTTTTACACTGCAATGTAGATCTCACTTTTAAGAACAAACTCCTTCCAAATCTAACTCTCTCTGCACAGGTTACATTAGCCCCACCTGCAATGCACATGGTTTTGTCCAATAAAGAGAGAGAATTTTATTTTGTGAGTGAACCAGAATCAGGCCCTCTGTACCTTCTAGCAAAGTTATTTAACGGACAGGTAAAAAACAACCACAGTATGTATTTACAAGACACAGTAACACCAAGAGCAGCCTACCTTCCAGCCAGTCTCGCAGTTTAATTTCACAGCATGTAAGAGGCGCACCCACTCTCCCAGTGCTGTAGTCACATACTGAAGATAAAAAAAATAAAAATAAACGTTTTAGCAAATCGAAACATGCAAAAGAATAATATCAAATAATGCAGACCCCTCTGCATACATTCTGCCAGCAAGGTATCTACTGATCCAGATGCCATGCAGTGTACATTATATGAAACATTTTTACCCAATTACTTCTATGTCAGTTTTACAGTTCATGAGAGGTATTCAATGCTCTGATGGCGAGCTTTGACGGTGAGCACAGGCGAGAGCTCACCATCAGAGTATTAATCTCCCTTTCACTTGCCGTTTCCACCTCGCTGGTTCCTTTCGGCAAGGTGGAAAATGAGTCTGGCCATTAAAACAGTGGGTCTCGCCACAAAATACAGAGGACTCTCTGCATTTGTGGCGAACTTTACCGATTAGGGGAATCTCGGACAGCGAGGATTTCTTCCTAACATTGAATACGACGAGGGGGTTTGATGGCGAGGATGGCTTTTCCTCGCCGAAAATAAGCCATCTTTGCCGTAGATAAGCCATCTTTGCCGTAGAAAACCCCCTCTCCGCATCATTTACTACCGTTCCATGTGGACACTTTACAAAAATCAGTATCTTTCTTGCTGAATGTATTTACTGTATATGATGTTATAGGGATGGGAATCAAATGATGTATCATCAGAACCACTGATAAATGGATTCAAGTGGCTAAACTGCAATGGCAATGATCCAATGTTAAATGAATGTTCTGTCCATGTATTGGGGGTGACCCAGGTGCACAGGGTCATGCTCTTTACAGCTTAGTTTGCGTGTACAGGAAATATGTGCACCCTTCATTTAAGCCTATTGTTAAAACTTACAATTACAACTACCTTCATATAATTAGAGTATATAACCTTGCAACACAGAACCAAAATAGCTCATGGGTTAAGTGTCTGACTGTTGTGTATGAGGTTGGGAGTTTAAGTCCCACGGGAGGAAAACTGAGCATTAAGTGAGTGACAACATACAACACAAATGACACTATACCTAATAGCTTACAATATAACAGTTTAAATATGGTGGGGGTTCAAATCCCTTGCTTGAGTTTTAAGTAGCTAGTTTATTTCAAACTAGTAAACACACTGGTTAAACATCGTAAACTGTAAATCTTCCCGAATTAATGTTTAGGACTAATCACATTGTTTGACTAATATTAAAATCATCGGTACTACCAATTTTTTCTTTTGAAGTCCCATCCCAAGGTAGAATGCTTCCAACACACTCTAAGCCCAAAATTTGAATGGTTTCATAGGAATGACAAATTATAGTGACTGTAAACAACATCTTTATTAATACTAGAACGCCAGAATATTTAGTTTGATTTACATATTTGAGACAGGTTCACCTAGTGCCTGGAGCGTGTTTCCACTGCTAGTAGCAGGAAGTGAAGTATTATTAATTGTATTTTTTTTTCTATAACCAAATATCATAGTAGGAAGCGGTTACTAATCATTAAACAAGGCAGTCATTGTTAGCCAAGTCTTACTGGCAGTGCCTACAGAGGCGTACTCACCTTCAGTGATAGTACCAGCTCCACATGTCTCTGTTAGTCCATAACCCTGCCCGACAGGACAGCAAAAACAGATATTCATAAATCTCTGTGTCTGTGGAGATAAAGGAGCACCGCCACACAGCATCATGCGCACATTCCCTCCTAATAAAGCTTTCACTTTTTTGAACAGTATTCTGAAAGGAAAAATACAATGAATAAGATACAAGTGCTGCAGTTCAAACAATAAACAACATACCAGTTATCATTTCAGTAAACAAATATATAATCCAATCCCAATGTAAAAATAAAAACTTGTTATAGTGCTGTATTGTAAAAACCACAAGACAATATTTAGGGGGGGTATTCAATCCCAGGTCACAACTGTCAATACGTCCTGACAGCCGTGACCCTGCCCCATTTTCTATTTCGACAGCATATCACCAGATGGGATTCAATGTCCCGGTTGGTGATCGGCAAAAAGGGGCATGTCCATGTAAACAGCCGTGGATTGTCGAGATTTGGCCGTGATCGCGACAATTCACGGCCATTTAGCGACAAAACGGGCCTGTTCTGTCGATCTGCCTCTTCAATGCTGGTCGAGAAAGATAGCAATGGATAGGCACCCGCTGATAATTCCCCTGTCGAAAATCGCGGCGGGGATTGGATATCCCCCTAAATGATAAAGCCAAAACAAGCGCCTCAGTGTGTGTGGGGTGTAATCTGGAACAATCCAATTGGCAAATAATGATTTTGCTTACATATTGCATAATGGGGCATCATATCCCTTCTTTATCTGCTCCAGCTTGTAATCATAGCCCAGCTTAAACAAGGTCCTCTGTAAAACATTCATTTCTTGCACTTTGCACATGACATTCTTATAAATGCGATCCATGATTTCCTGAAAGAGAACAGTAACTTGTAAGAGTTTGCAGACCGTTATACTGTACGCAAGACACATGAGCCCACTGACCGATGACCATGAACCATCAATGTGTGGGTAATGAACATATGAACACAGATGTAGGAGTCTGCCAATGTAGCAGCATGTATGGCCTATGCATTAGCAGTTCCTACCCAACTACTCCCACATATCAAAGATGTGTTCCCTTACAGGAGTACCCGATGTAACCTTAATTCCTTTACTGGGGAAGAGAGGACAATAAGGCCACAAACAGTCATGGTTCATTTATTTTGTTAGTGTTCAGATCAGGACAGTGGCTCAGTGGTATCCAGAAAGCCACTATGTAGGTAATTATACCCTGATAGACAATACACACATTATGCACTTACAGGTACGGCAGCCATCAGAGTGGGCTTCAGAACTGAACAATCACCTTTGCTTCCCTTCTTAATTTTACTGGACTGCAGAGACAAAAGAAAAATATAGAAATTGAAAACCGTATGTAGCAGTTTAATAGTATTGTGCGCCGGCCAGATAGCTTTAGGAATCACGGATCACTGGCTCGGTCCATCATCCCATCTACCATCATTTCAAATGGTCTCAGAAAATCAATTGGGATAGGGCATCTTTCTTATATACTATATAACATTGAGACAGGGGTTGGGCTGGCACAGGCTTGGAGGACAATTATTAAATATGATTTAGGTGTTATTAATTAATGTGAACCAACATAAGCAAAAGGCCATGCGGGAAAAACCCTGACTGGCTGTTGACGGTTGGTGGTGCTCCCAAACAAAGTTCAGAATATACACTGAAAAGGGATGTAGTCTAAAAGAGAAGACTAAAGAAGAACCAAAAAGGTTTTTGGGGCACACTTGATATGATAAAATACAGTTTAATTGATGTACATATGATATAGCAATAAAACGTAACTTTTAATGGAAAGCTTAGTTAATAAAATAAATTCCTATTAATATATCCACACACCGTTTATGTGATTATTGGAGAGCACCATATATGGTGGACTCACGCCAATTATTGTGACAATATCAGAAATCAAGTTATTACAACCCTGGGACTAGGCAATTTATTACCTTAACATTTTCGCTCTTGTTGTAATAACTTGATTTCTGATATTGTCACAATAATTGGCGTGAGTCCACCATATATGGTGCTCTCCAATAATCACATAAACGGTGTGTGGATATATTAATAGGAATTTATTTTATTAACTAAGCTTTCCATTAAAAGTTACGTTTTATTGCTATATCATATGTACATCAATTAAACTGTATTTTATCATATCAAGTGTGCCCCAAAAACCTTTTTGGTTCTTCTTTAGTCTTCTCTTTTAGACTAGACTACATCCCTCTTCATACTATATAACATATAAAACAAACTAAAAGCCTAATAAATCACATAATCAGCGCTACACAAGCAGACATTTCTAGCAGATAATCACACTTCTTAACTGTACGAATGCATAAAGAGCATAGGCCATTTTGTAGCTGAGGGATGGGGCTTTCCAACGAGCCCAGTCCCGTGTCTCTAGCCCCCTGGGAACCGGAGATACTGCCAGGCAAATCTGGAACGTTTTCCCTATAGGATAACATGGGACCCGCTAATTCCGCCCCCCACCCAGTTCAACGGCTGCCAGTTCCCCCTTCGGCATCAATGAAGCTCGAGGTTGATCTCAGTCTAACCCAAATCGCTGGGCCTTCAATCTGATACCAGGCTGGATCCATATGGGTTAATTGGTTCCAGGGATATTGAGGTTAAACCATTTTTTTCATTTCTTAAATGTCATTTCATGAATGTTTATGTTCTTTGAGGGCAGATTTCTCTGAAACCAAACAGCCCAATTTCACAGGACCAAAATCATTCGAAGCCAACTCAAAAGTTCTTCAAAATGATACTGGTCTCATGTAAATGGGTCAGTTGGTTCCGAAGATATAGCTGGTTGGTTAAAGGGGGTAGGGAGAGGGGAGTAGTTGTCTCTCCCCCTCACACCAGAAAATGCAGGGACCATATTCCCAGGTAAATCCCTGCATTTTCTGTTGTGCAGCAGCAGCGAAGGCTCATATAAAAATTTACAGTAAGTGGCACTTTTGGGGGCATTGCTTAAGGGACGCTACAAGTGGGGGCATTACGCATAATGTGTGGCTTAATGTGTAAGGGGCATTACGGTGTGCAGCATCATGTGTAAGGGGCATTATGTGTGCAGCATCATGTGTAATGGGTACTATGGTGCGCGGCATCATGTAATGGGTACTATGGTGTGCGGCATCATGTGTAATGGGTACTATGGTGCCATCAAGCAAGAACCCCCTAGCAATGAGCACGTAGGTAAGCAGCACTTATGTGGCAAATATGTAATGGGCATTACGGTTTGTTATATAGTATGTAATGGGCATCATGATGTGTGGCACAATGTGTAATGGGCATTATGTTGTGTGGCCTTATGTGAAATTGGCATTACGGCGTGTCGCTTTATGTGTAATAGGTATTACGGAGTTTGCTAAAAATGTGTAATGGGCATTACTGTGTATGGTCTAAAGTGTAATACCACGCCTCCTTCCCATGATGCCACGCCCCCTTTTTGCTGCGCAGCTACGCCGCGCAAAGGTCCTCCTCCTGTTAAGTCTAGTTCTGGGACCACCCATTACCATAATTCTAGATTCGCCTATGATAAAGAGGTCTAGACACCATCCAACACATCTGTAACCCACTAAATGTTATCAATGGCCAATATACAAGTTACAATTATCAGACCGGGGGGTTCTGTTTGACACGCAGTGCCGCACACTTCGCAGCACTGTATGTCATTTTTAGCCTAACCGCCGCTTGCACATGCCGCCACCCCACCTTCACAAGGCAAATTCGCCCGCATGTATGTTTTGCATAAATATCCATTCGCAGCCTATGGGGCGACACCCACATCGTTTGATGGTCGCCGACCATCGAATGATGTGGAGCGCACACGCAAATCTAAGATACTCTCAGGTGTCTTAGGTTTGCATGTGCCCTGACCAAGGACAGGTCAGGGAGCTGACATCCGGTGAGGTCAGCTGCCCGACCCCTGCCTCCACGGCGCTGTGCGCCGTGGCCGCTCACACCCGGCACATGCACAGTAAGAAAACATTGTGCACCGCTGCGAATTCACAACAGGGCGCATGGACCAAAATAAGGTCCCATGTGTAGTTCAAAATCCAGTACTATAAATTCAGTAACCCAATTTCAAGGAAATGAGTGGTGGCAGTTGAGTCCCACTTTGCTTGTGACTAGGGAGGCCAATCCCGGGATCGGGATCGGCGGGATCCCGGGATTTGAATCCCGGGATTGAACCTTTCAATCCCGGGATTTCGGGATAAGTATCCCAGTGCTAAATTTAATTTTTTTTTTCAAAACCGGGCAGCGCTGAGCACTTTAGAATGGCTCAGATGCTGCCCGGCTGTCTGCTGCGTACTGAGGCGGGACCCCCTGTGGCCAATTGGTCCGCTGTCACTGTGTGCAGGTGCTCTGTGATGACAGGCATGACGGCGCCCAGGCTGTCACCCCTTACATCACACCACGCTGCGCAGCCCGTCTGTCGCCATGCCTGTCAGTGCACTTCAGAACAAGCACACTCGCTCAGCCACATGCCCGCTGTACTGCTACCGCCTGCCCGCCCGGCCACTGAATGGATGGACATCGCTCCTGCTGCTGCCTGTCACCACTACCTCTGTAAGTGACAGTGCAAGGCAGGGGGATGGGGAAGAGTGGTGGGCAGGCAGGCGGAGAGGAGTAAGTGGGCATTTATATTGATAATTGGGGGCGGGTCATTTTTTTTTTTTTTTAATAGGGAGGCCAATCCCGGGATTCCCGGAATCCCGGGATTCCCGGAATCCCGGGATTGAGCATTTTTCAATCCCGAATTCCGGGATTGAAAAAATGCCCCAGGATTGGCCTCCCTACTTGTGACGGCCAACCGGTTAATGTAAGCCACGGCAAGTCTTGTATGATGTGAACAACAGCAAACGCGTCCATTGAAAGCAATGACTAGTTCCGTTTAAAATCAATATTTGCTATTTGGTGGAAAAGCAGATCAAGTCTCCCCCTCAGTTGGGACATGGGATCCCTCTGTAAAGGAGACATGACCCCGTAGAGAAATTAGGCATTTGTGTGGTTGTGACAATTTAAATGGACAGAAATAATGCAATTGTGACTAAACGTTCATTAGTATTTATTGCCCAACTTTTCATACACAACTGAAAGTATTGTCTAGTGTTACACTCTTCAATCTTCTTTTCAGGAAAAGTAAAGTGGTTCGTATTATGGACCTTATTCTGATTCGCTGAAATTCGCCGCCTTGCGAGTCCATCAGACGCTGCCCTCCTCCCGCAGTGCCGGCTGCCACCCCCCGCACGGCTGCGAATGGATGATTTAAAGTCACCGACCATCAAATGATTTCACTGGCGCACGCAGTTCAGAGAGACCTATATAGTCACTCTAATCTACGGGTGCTCTGTGCAAGGACAGGGCGGGCAGCTGACACCCGGTGAGGTCAGCTGCCCGCCCCCCACATTTCCGTCATGGCTGAATTAGCCTGAGACGGCCCAACTCTCTCATAGGAACACCCATGAAATGCTGGGCATTCCTATATGCTAATGGGCTGCTTGGCGTGTTGGGTGCGTGCACCCGAGGAACCGAAAGTTCGCTGTAGGTGCACACACCCTGTGTCTGCACAGAAACACACCTGCGCAGACAAAAACATTGGTCCTCCGAAGGGATCTGAATAAGGTCCGATGTCTCTCGACCTGTCTTGTGTACACCAGTAACATGCAAATATGTTTTGGAATGTTATAGAAATCTGAGGGGCAGATGTATTAAGCCTGGCGAAGAGATAAACTGGAGATAAAGTGGAAGGAGATAACGCATCAGCCAATCAACTTCAAACTGTCATATTTCAAACACTGCTGATCATTATCTCCTTACACTTTTTCTCCACTTTATCTCCAGTTTATCTCTTCCCCAGGCTTAATACATCTGCCCCAATATCGGTTGAAGTAAAAGTCTCGGATCTATAGCAAGTTTCGATCCACAGACTTCACGATTCACAGCCCAGCACTTGGCTATCCGGCATAGTGTTGGGAGCAATGATTTGGGAGCGATGATTTGGGATGAAGTATCCCAACAGTGTGTGTGATCAAGTTTCTCTCAAGTGTACTTTAGTGCACTTCTGAAAGTGCATACTTTATTCAACGTAGAAAACGCAACTTAAATATGTGAACACTTCCAAAGAAACACAAATACACTAACACAAGTCACATCTATTTTTTTTGTGAATAGATGTCGTCTCCAGATAACATATTATAATGCCCGACAAAAGTTTCTAGGACAGCAAAATGAATATTGTGCAAAAAATCTGTACAACTGACACTAGTCAGTCCAAATGTTGAGTTGCTGGTCTCTGTTCTTTCCTTTTTGTGATAACACAAAATTTAATCATCACTTCCTCTAACGCGAGAATATAACCAGGGATCATGTCTCCAAGGGGATCAACTGTCACCACTCTCATATATATATATATATATATATATATATATATATATATATATATATATATATATATATATATATATATATATATATATATATATATATATATATATATATAATGCGCAAACATACACACACGAGATAGAGAATCAAATCTAAAACATTATTAGCATTTCCGCTCTTTGTTGACAGCTCTATGAATATCACCCCTCGTAACCGCACTGAAAGAATGTTCTAAGCAAGTCTCAGTAAGCAAAAAGCGGACAAAGGTGTAACAATATTGCAGCATGGGGAATGGACAAGTACGCTGACATTCTCTAGTGGCCGTAACATTTTACAAAGTGCAAATGTTTAGTAATCGCATTAGGATATCAGTTTTCTGATGAGCTGCCATTAGTGGATCACTTGTTCCTGTTACGTCCTTTGTGTAGACTGAGATACGCTATTTATAAACCATTCGTAGTGAGGTTAGACACAATCCAGGCTATTCAAAGGGGGTTGTGGTATGCATCATAGACTGACTCATGATAGACAGTCATATGGTCAACAGGGTCAAAATGTCGACATGACTTTTTAATGTTTTTATGGACACTGTTTAAGTGTACTGCTGCGCTCGGCACACTATTTTTTTCTCCCTCGATGCTCTAGTGCAGTGGTGGGGAACCTCAGGTAGCCAGTCTGAGTGGCCCTCCCACCTGCCCGGCGGCTTTGCCAACAGTCAAGTACAGGGGAATTATCGCGAGAGGTCGGTAGTTCTTGCGAGATTCCTCTTAATCAACAGCAGCCAGAGACTGTCAGTCCTATTCAGCGGCTGCCGCCGGAGCGTGGGACAGCTGCAGCAGGACAATTTGTAAGAGAAATTTTTACATATGGCCCCTGATGGTTTTTTCCCAATACAAATGGCCCTTGGCACAAAAATGGTTCCCCACCCCTGCTCTAGTGGATGGTAGGGCATGAAATACTGCCTGTCGGCTCGTCGGCTGAAAACGTAGTAAAAAAAAAATGCATGTCAACCTTTAAACCCTGTCGACCTTTAGACCCTTTCAACCATTAGTGGTCGACCATATGACAGTCTATCATGAGTCAGTCTATGGTCAGTCCGGATACCTTTGAAGGGTTGCTATTTAAAATAGCCTTAATTTAAGTTTCACTCTAAAAAAGGACCAAATGCTCCCACTGTCAATGTACAGGAACGGGTAAGCATGCCATTTTCTAACTATCGCAATACAACTGGCTACAGCAGCATTAGCAGTAACTTTTGTAACCATTTGGTAACGGAGATGTAAACACGTCAGGAATTCCCCCATCTGCTCTAATTTGTGTGTGCCACATGGATAAACACCCTGGAGCTAGATTACCATTTTAAAATATTTATATCCTCCCCTTCTTGGCTAGTTAAGAGTGTAGTCTGATAATTCTGCAGGTTTGGCTGAAACCTAAGAACTGTGCGGAGAACAGCTAACATTACACACACACACACACACACACACACACACACACACAGAAAGAAAAAGAAAGACGGATTATTCAGAGGGCTAGTCAATGAGTAAAGACTTTCTGCTGGGTAAATTTGGCTTTGCGCCCTGAAGCAGACACTTGCCAACGCCTGGTGTAGTGTTCGAGAACAATTATTCAGTTCAGGCAAGAGAGCATTGTAAGGGTACAGATCAGATGAGGTTAATCAACCTTCTCCTACACAAGTAAAAATTATAAAGACCATCAAGTTCCTCAAAGACTAGACTACAGTGTGTCACAATTGTACATGGTGTATCCTGGACATACGTCAACACTAAAAACCTGATTAGTGTTTTTGCTGGGAAAGGGATACATTCAGTATACACCTTGTTCCTGCTTTGTGCCTGGCAAGAACAGTACATACACAAGCTCAGTGGCGTAACTAGGATATTTGCACCCCCTGCCCCCTAGCCCTCCCACCCACCTTCCCAAGTGAAGTTAAACACCCCCTTACCCCTCCGCATGCCGCCGCCGCATTCAGGGTCCCGCAGCACATTTCTTGTCCTGGCTCCCTCTCCTCCTGCAGTTCTAATGAAAAATGACCATCACAAAATGGCTGCCCCCTAATAGCAGACAGTTTTTAAGGATGCTAGAGGAGGCCCACGAAAAGCAGAAGCACATTTAAGCCTTCTTATTACCGAGGTGCGCTCTCATCTAACGGTGGAATTACTGCCATACATCACTGGTACGCCTGATTCTCATTCCGAACTCAGAAGCTAAGCAGTGATTGGCCGGGCTAGTACCTGTATGGGTGACCGACAGGGAATACCCGGAGCTGTAACACATTAGACCGCAGAAACACCATTATCCGGCTAAAGGAGCAATCTATTTCTTCCTATATTTTTCTTATATTTCTCTACATTAAGAAATTGTGACTGGGACCACACCGCACTAAGTATTACACATATAGGGGATTAAATTTCATGCGTCAAATATTCCCATGTGAGCAAGGATTATTTCTGAATTTGTTCCCCAACTCGATATGTTGAAAGATTTTACCTTATTTGCTTGCATATCTTACTTACTCTAGTAATTATTCTGTGACCACTAGATTATACGTATTATATTTGTTTCTTTTGTTTATTATTGTATCCTTATGTTTTGCTACACATACTGATATTTTAGCAAAGATAAATTTTAAACACCATTTTAAATTTTAAACACCATAAATAATTTCGGTACTTGTTTCCTAGCACGGCCACAACGATAATAATCGCGGTCATCGGGGGTAAAATTGGGGCCATCGCGGGCATCGCATGCGCAAAAAAATCGGGTGCGATGGGCCAGACGCGATGCCCGCGATTTCCCCATAGAGAACAATGTTAAATGCCTCAATTTACCCGCGATGACCACGATTTCCCATAGGAAACAATGGGAAATGGCTCAATTTACCCAAATTATCATAGGAACAATGGTAAATGGGCCAAAAACACCCCTGAACATTGAAATGTCCCCCCAAAAGTAGTTTACGCCACCACGTGATCAACGTGAACCCGAAGCGTGGCGAGCGCAGCGAGCCACCGACGCGACCAACCCGATTTTTCACTGTTTTCAATGCATTTCAATGGAAAAATCGGGGGCATCGCGTCGGTCGCGTCGCAGGCCACTAAAATTACCCCGATGGCCAAGATTTGTGGCCGTGCTAGGAAACAAGTACCATAATTTCATTTCATAAGTGTGCCCCAAAAACCTTTGTTGTTCTTCCTTTGTCACCCTCGTGACTCAATTCTCTTCATCCCCAAAAAACTGTCTGCTATATGGGGGCAGCCATTTTCTGATAGTTATTTTTCATTAGAACTGCAAGAGGAGAGGGAGTCGGGAGAAGAAATGCGCTGCGGGACCCTGAATGCGGCGGAGGGGTAAGGGGGGTGTTTAACTTCACTTGGGAAGGTGGGTGGGAGGGCTAGGGGGCGCAAATATTCTAGTTATGCCACTGAGCCTGTGTATGTACTGTTCTTGCCAGGCACAAAGCAGGAACAAGGTGTATAGTGTTTTCGCTGGGAAAGGGATACATTCATTAATCAGCTTTCTAGTGTTGACGTATGTCCAGGATACGTTAAGAGGCAGCAACCCAATACCCCAATTACATGAACAGCAAGCTGCCATTTGCAAATCATGAGCACTTAAATAAGGTGGTCACTCTGTGGTAGAACTGGTTATGGGGGTAGCACAGTCAGGCATTGTGGTCACTAGGTCTACAAATATTAGATTGACCACTATAGGTCGACAGTCACTAGGACGACACTTGATATAGGTTAACCTAAGTACAGTCGACCCTATCATCCATACACAGACAGTCAGGCTAATGATTTGTTATGAGGAAAATAGGGAAGCAACCAATAGCTGATTATCAAGAACGGATCCGATACGAAATGCCGGCGGTCGGGATCCCGGCGTTCAGAATCCCGACACTGGAATCCCGACCGCCGAAATCCCGACATGGGGGGGGACGTGGAGCGCCCCCCCCCCTTGCGGGCTCGCTGCGCTCGCCACGCAGCGGGCCCGGTGCCTCGCTACGCTCGGCACACTATTTTATTCTCCCTCTATGGGTGTCGTGGACACCCACGGAGGGAGAAAGTTTCAGGATTTCGGCGGTCGGGATTCCAGTGTCGGGATTCCAACCGCCGGGATCCCGACCGCCGGCAAATTGACTGCATCCCTCAAGAACATGAGAAGGGTCATGCATGAATAACAGAATAAAGTATACTAGATCAACATCTTTCACCCTGGAACACCTTCACAACACACCTGCCCCATAAAACAACACTGCGTGAGGAATCATAGATTATTATGACCTTGTTTTCTCCAACTTCATTTCCCTTGTGTTGATTTTCATTACCAGTCTACAGCAAATTGAGGTGGGGCAACCATATCTAAACTGATTATGGAAATTCAGGGTTTAAGAGGCAAGAAGAAACCTGTCCCTAAATATTTCTCTGGAACGGTTGTTGTTTCTTCCCTCAGGGAGGTGTCGCACAGGCGCCTTTACTAACATGGCTAACTCACAGCTTGGAACAGCTCAACACTAAAGTAATTCAGGCGTGTAGTGAGGAGGACGTCACATAAGCATTAAATCACTGGAACCGTTTTAAACACTAATAAAAGGGTTTAAGACAATTCTGTACTTCATATAGAAAACACACTGACAAAAGGATAGAAAGGGGTAGCTTTATTACAAGAGGAGAGGTTTTCTATAGGGGAAGAATTTTCTTGTTCTTGGTTGTCCGATGGAGCACCTGACCATTATTTTTGATCTCCCCCTCCTGACAGGTCGAGCAAAAACAGTGCAAAATGTGTAGCTATTTGCACATTTTCTATGGCGCACCCAATATTTTTGTCTATGTTAGCAACTTTACGTGTCACAGTCTAAACCGTCTTTTTGGGTGATATAAACAAACAAAAAAAAAAATCACTGGGCACCCAGTTAGTTACAGTTGCAAAAAAACACTGAATCAATAGTAAAATAAGCGCTAGAATCTGGTTGCTAGGGGCAATAAAACAGATTATTTTTAGAATCTTTAGTCATGAGTTGCTAGTTAAGTACTCGCCTTGTGCTTGTAATGTCACTGGTCACTAGGCACACAGAACAAAGGCCTTAGTATCTGCTGCTCACCATGGCCGCTAATTATCTAGCCATATCCGCCAATTATCAGACTTTATTAGGGAGACGCTGCAAATATTCTGTACATTATACTTTTTTCCAAAAGAAAACTTCTGTCATAGGGGTATGGAATCCAGACACCAATGCAGTCACTAAATATTCCAGTGGCCACTAAAGCAGAAATGCTAATATCCCTTTCCCTATTACATTAGTCCAACAAACCACTAGTAGCAGATTTTCCAAGCAACACAGTACTATATAATATCACCTATCTCCAATACGCATATTAAAAGGATCAATGATGGAAAATAAAAATACAAAGAGAAGCAAATAACTTTGAAAAGTCCAGAACATGTTCTTACCTGGTCTGACAGGGTTAGTGGAGAGGAGTATCCAATCCTACAGCCATAGGTAACGCATGATATCTCTGCAGTCATCTCTAGTACATGCGCTAGAGGCAAGTAGCCAATGTAGGTGTCTTTGGGCCTGTAATAAGGGTAATAGTTTACATTTATGTGCTTAAAATAATAAGAGAAGAGCATAAACAAGTAAAACAAAGCTAGAACACCGACTGATCATTTTGTATAAACAATCAACATTTTAAAAAAATCATCATCTAGTCATTCCTAATATTTTGGAGAAAGAGCTAATCTGAAATTAGGGTAATTCATGTTTGCTCAATAAGCAGTGAAATACCACAACGACCCCCATCCCTCCGCTGCCGCCAAATCCCCTTGGTACCATTCAAGAAGATATGTTTGTATGCGAAACACAGGAGAAATCATTTCAATACTTTCTCCTGGCTTCGGAAATAAGGGTCAGTCTCAACTTATTTCCGTCCGTGTGAGCCGAAGAGGGGGCAGGTGCGGCCGTCAGCTGCCCGTCTCTGGCAGGCATTGTTCTGCCCAGCGGTTTCATGACACACCAATAAAACGCTGGTGTTCCTATGGGCGAGCCCCGTTAACGCCCCCGGCCCTCCATCCAACGAACTGCCGTCGAGTGTGTAAATCGCTGAAGCCGTTCGTTGCCAGGGTCTGCACATGTGCAAATACGTGCTTGTGCATGCGTAGACGTAACTATGGTCCCGCATGTTATCTTTAATACCTCACATTATTGTCAGTTTAGAAGAAAATAGACTCTAAAATACACACACATGATATATTTAATAAAAATGATGTAGACAAGCAGAAGTGAAAATTTACCCCAGCCCAGGTATCCGTTCACATTGTCCGGCCATGCCAGCGATTAAATTACTATGAACCATCATCACTCCTTTGGGTCTGCCAGTGGAGCCACTGGTGTACATTACAACGGCAAGGTCTGTAGGCAAGGGTCTGCTTGGAGGATTGCTTACTGTGGATGATCAAAGTAAATATCCCCAATTAGTGCTATATATCACATTTAACTTAATGGGTCATTTAGGATACCTAAGGTCACAAACTGAATAAATGCATACATAGCTTTACCAAGAAAGAACATTTAAAATAAAACTTGACACAAAAGTACTGCATAATTACATAAATCCATATATCGTAGTAGATACGATATATAGCAAATAAAAAAATGTTTTTGTTTTTTTAAATATTGTATTTATTTTTCTTTGTTTATACATGGTGACCCACAGAAGTATTTCATTTTTATACAAATCATCTATTCATAAATTCTGAAGATGGCGAGAAGCAAAAACCCCTAGGGGAATGGCACTACCTTACTGAGCTGCCGCTCCTGCAAATGAGTTTACCGGCCCAGGTGCCCATCCAAAGAGAGAATGATCCTCTGATGTGCATACAATAGGGAGAGGATGTCACTCCAGGACTTTGAATAGAAAAAGTTTTTACTGTTTGTGCCTAAGGCATTTTGGGCCGGGGGCCCAAAACAACAGTAAAAACTTTGTCCTGGAGTGACGTGTGTGTGTGTTATATCTTTGCGGTTCTAAAGAATTCGATTCTGCCAACGCTTATTATGAATTGTTTTTAATAAATGTTATTGAGAATGTCCGATTGTCTTTTTGCCTAATAACAGAGCACATGACAAGGTGGTGGGAATTCTCAATCAGCGCCCTCTACATCTATCTATCTATCTATCTATATATATATATATATATATATATATATTTATATATATTTGTTAATTAGAGATATAATCATACGGGCTGTTTTGTATGGCATGTACACGTGTCTGTAGAATAAATTTGGTTTACACTAACCAAGGTGTGCATTTACTAAACAAATCCAGGCACACCTAGTGGATGTCACACAAAGCAAGAAGTGTTGCTAGATGCATGTATGTTTCAGTGAGACTATTACTCTTCTCCTTAATGGCCCTACCAAATGTTTATATAATTTACTTACAAAAAAAAAAAAAATGGGTGCAGATATCTATTTAATTATATTTTTAAGCACTTCCTACTCCTCATATGTTAAACTCACTTTCCAGTTACAGAAGATTAGTGGTCTGATAGCAAGCCACAGGCAAAGTGAACACAGCTGCGAGCACAGATACAATGTATGTTGTGACACAGAACAGTACAACCACACTTACAATTCTCTGCTTTGGCGCCCAACTCTTCCACTGCTTCCATGTTATGAATCTCTAAAGTGGCAGGATATTCAGATTTGGCTAGGTTTTTCTTTCCCACGTAGATAATGTGCTTGATGTTGGTTATTTGTGACATTACATTCTGTGAACACAAAATAAGGACAATAAAGTAACCAGTATACAAGAGACTGAGTAATGGGAACAAGTAACGCAACACACCTTCAGCTTTGTTTCTAGCAGCTCCGCACTGGTTATGAGGTGGGTGGCTCCAGATTCATTCAGACCATAAGTCACTGCTTCCTCTCCAAGTGTGGCGTACAAAGTAACCACTATATAAAGAAATATAGCACCTCAGTCATTTCCTAAAGCTGTCAGATATACAGTATAACTAATAACGTGTAGCACTTCAAACTACAAAAAAAATTAACAGGTTGGTTGATATCCCCAGCACAAGCCCATTCCTGTTACTGGACTAATAACTTGTGTATATTGCTTTGACCGATTTGATCCCTTGTGGGATATTCGTAAGAGAACAGAATCTAGGGAGCTGTTGCAATTTAGGAGATCTATATCAGTCTGAATGAAGTAAATTGTTCAAGAATGCAAGGGTTGCATCATTTTCCATGACTAGTCATGCTAGACTACATCAGTCTGATCAGAATTCTGAGACTGTTCATCTTCACACAAAAATCAGCTGCATTTCTTAGGAAAAAGGAGTCACCCACAATGTTTAAGGATCCTGCTCTATGTGACCGTCCGTGCAGATGGAAACTTCACTTTACTTAAAAACTCTAATTCAAAGAATCTAAAAAGGGAACTAAAAAGACTGATAACAGCATTGTGCTTTCTTTTGAAAAAAAAAATGAGGAAATCCGTGGGAAAAGAATGAGGCAGTTCTTCAGCACTTTTTGCATGTCGACATTTTGTCAGTGTCTACCTAGACTCTGTAGATCTTTCCAGCCACAACCAATCTAGCAGGTGTAGTGGATATATGGCATTTCAATTGAAGCCAAGTGAGTAAATGTTTGTACACTAGTCCAAGTTGGACCCTTTTCACCCAATTCCAACGGATGAGGCCGAGAAATTGGTACCGGATCCTGTGCACATCGGATCGGATCGGAGGCCAGACCTGCTGCAGGTCTGACTTCCGACCCCCTCCCGGCAGCAGGCAACAGGGTCGCATTCGCTACATCACATGTCAAAGGACCGCATGCAATATATCGCATGTGATACTTCCTGTGCGGCTCAAAGGAAATCGGCTGGCCATACACTGCTGCTGCAGGAAGTCGCAGAAATCCATTGCCACCTTAACAGTAATCTTGATAGGGTAGGCAAGCATTATTTTTGTGTGCTGATTGTATTACAAAAAAACAGAAACGGAAATTATGAGAGTTTCCCTTTTACATCACAACACTACTGTCACCTTGTGACTCATCCAGTTAAGGCAATAACCAGAGATCCTGGAAGCAGTGATTAATAAACTTCTTGAGGACGTACTGTTGCAGTCAGCACATACATCATTTTCTAGTAAAATGTACCTTACAAATGGACTAATACAGGAATCACTATAAGGTAACGTTAGTCAAGATATTTCAGATTATCAACTGCAGTGGAGACTATGCACAATATACCCTGCAAGCGAAGGTATTTGCTACAAATTGGGGCATAAAATGGCATAGTTATTTAAAAGCAATTGTTCAATTGTTCTATATCACCTGATCTTCACTCTAAATTGATGGTAGATTGTAGGGCGATATTCAATTGATCTATTTTTTTTGCCTATATCACGCTCATTATGGTCAGGTTTAGCCAGGCATTCGCACATGTCACCTTGCAACCCCTGGAGATAGCGAGCCGAAATGTGAAAAATACCACCCACTATGCTAGATAACGGGTATTTATCAGAGTTCTGGTACAGATAAAATTGTGAGATGAAGTACTACCAAATCAGCTTCAGTCTTGCATACAGGCTGGTTTTTTTTAAAATGACAGTTAGGAGCAGATTGGTTCATACTTGGGCACTCACAATTTTATCTCGCTACAAGCTTAATACCCCGCTAACAAGGAGAACATCTTGAAAGATTGTAACACAAACTGGGTGGAGGAAAAAAAAGAAAAACAGTAGTAGACTTCGAGTCCTCTCATAATAAAATGCTGCATGTATTTCTCACACTCAGAACTGCTGTAATAGGGGATGCAGTTACCATCCCGGCGGTCGGGATCCCGGCGTTCAGAATCCCGACGCCGGAATCCCGACCGCCGAAATGCCGACACTTTCTCCCTCCGCGGGTGTCCACGACACCCCTGGAGGGAGAATAAATTAGTGTGCCGAGCGTAGCGAGGCACTGGGCCCGCTGCGTAGCGAGCCCGCAAGGGGGGGCGATCCACGTCCCCCCCTTGTCGGCATTTCGGCTGTCGGGATTCCGGCGTCGGGATTCTGAACGCCGGGATCCCGACCGCCGGGATTCAATACTGAATCCCTGAAATAGGAATACCCACAGCAGTTAGTCAGGTTTTTACCCAAGTAGTATTTCTTTACTTTCAGCCAAAATAATTTAAGCAATGTAAAGGAGTTGCCATCTTGTTCAAACCTAGTCAATTGTCAGGAACCAATGTCATAAAGGGTTAAATGTAATAGTGTGAGAGAAGCCGGAGGTGTGGCAGTCTGGGTAATATTACCACAGGAGCAACAAATAACAGAACTGATGACACACATGTCTCTAGTACAAAGAGAAGTGGTATAATAGTGTGCAACATTTCCATTGGGCATGACCACCACTACATCCAAATATAGCTCTAGATCTATTTTCCTCCAATTTAAAATTTACTTTGCTACAAAATTACTTTTTTTTTTCAGCAGAATGATCAAGTTATAAATAAAAAGATGTTGACACGCTTATAATTGCCATGAGCAACATACGTGGTCACTGGCACAATCTCGTCACCATGTGCACATGTCTCTAATTTGGCTCATAGAAAGGCATCGAAGGGCAATACCACGGCGTAGCATTTCAGCGCGGCGGGTGCCACATTGGTTTGCCAAACAGGCACGAGTGACTGCAGCAACAATAAGCATGGCTATGTATGTACCCTCTCAGTGCAACAACATATACACATAAAGAGCAGAGCACAAAATAAAGCAGGTCATCGCGTAAGACTCCGGTGAATGCTGACAAGACTGCAATAGCTTGTTTAGATACTGGTCCTAAGGAAAACCATTGAAGGGGTTTGTTTTATTAATTAATAGGTTCAAGCATGGGCTCAGTGATACTTACAGGGAAAATTGTATTTAAAACAGGCCTGTGCGGTTATCATCCACTCTGCTCTGGTCTCACAGAATATGGCAACGGTGCTCCTTGGTTTCAGGCCCAGTGCAGCCAGACCGCTGCCAAGGTGGTTGACTCTGGTGTTAACCTCTTCATAAGTCAGCCATTTATACTCCCCTAAAATTAACTGAAAGGACATTATAACAATTGTTTAGATACACTATATACATGTATTTTAGGTCACTCATTAGCATACATTATTGGCAATTCTTCACAAACCGATTCACAACTGGAAAGACCACTCCGTAAACTGCGATCTTCACAGCTTACCAAGCCAACCTGAACTGGTCTTATTGTGTTTTACTTTAAACCATGCAGATGCATAAGGAGCCACCAGTCTATAGAAAGGTGTTGCTTTAATAAGGTTCGTTATTATTCTTGCTATCCAAAGTAAGAATGAAGCAGGTCTATGCCTGAGACAGCTACTCAGAATTACTTCATCATCCAATCCTAAAGAAACTAAGGGGGGTATTCAATCCCGGCCACTATTTGCGACGGGGGAAATAGCGGCGACCGCCTATTCAATGCGTTCTTTCCTGACAGCATTGAACAGGCAGATTGACAGAATGGGCCCGACTTTAAAAACAGTTGGGCCTGTTTTGACGACTTCGGCCGCGACGTCACGATCGCAGCAGAATATCAACAATCCAGGGCCGTTAATGCGGACACGCCCCCTTTTTGCCGATCTTGAAGCAGGACATTGAGTCCCGCCTGGCGATCTGCGGTTGAACAAAACTAAAATGGGCCAGGGTCACGGCTGTCGGGCCGGATCGACTGTCGTGACCCAGGATTGAATAATGTTATTTAACACTTCACTGTACTTTTGATACCATGTAAGCTCCCAGTTCCTTAAAAAATACATATGACAGCAAGGAGATTGCAGCTATTACTGTTACACAACATTAGTAGGACACACACACTAGTTTATTTTGCACGCTCTCTCTAATCTGTACAGGTCGTCCTCCGCGCTCTCTCTAATCTGTACAGGTCGTCCTCCGTTCCCTTCTCAGCAAATAGTGAGCGATGGTTCAGCTCAGCCTTAAATCATTGCAGCCAAACCATAAGCAACATAAAGCAACACTGGGCAAGTCTTTCCATAGAAAGCACAAGATATATTTAGGACAAGATCTTGATCTTCTGTGAATGACGGTCACCCATTGGAGGCTCTCTGGCATGCAAGCCACTCAGGGCCATATTCAATGAGAAAAATTTGCCGTGTTTTATGGCGAGTTTGTGCTATATTCGCGTTGGAAGGAGCATTTTGCTCTCCAAAAGTGAACCACCCTATTCAACGTGATCGCCGTCTTTCTAAGTGATTTTCGCCGTGTCTCTCCGTGTAGCAATTCTCCATCTTTTCATGGAGAACTGGAATGTGAACTTTTAAACTAAAAAGGTTTTTTTTTAAATTTTGGTGTAAAAAAAAAAAAAATCATGATTTTTTTTTCTGTGAAGGGGCATGTTATTTTTATTCATGTGCTTATAGCACATGAATATATATTTAATTAAAAAATATATATATATTTTTTTTACACAGAGCAGCCAGCAGGGGGCCGGAGCTCTCGAGCCGCTCATTAGATATTCATATATTTACTGCACCCGATCATTACATATGCACGATCGGGTGCAGTGAATACTGGGTCCCCCGCTGGCTATAGGGGGGGGGGGGGGGGGCAGCTTGTGCTGCCTGGGTCCCGGGGAGCCCTCCTCCCCTCCACATATGTTCTGGGGCAGCCAAGGAGACTTTAATCTCCCTGGCTGCCACCGTCCCCCGGCTCCCTGCCAGCTCCCTGCCGCCGCAGGGGTTAAGACTCGCCACGAGTGGCGGCGAGTCTTAACCACATTGAATAGTGGGAGCAGGAGTGGCAGCGAGCCCTCCGGAACAGGGCGAGTGCATGGCGAGAGAAAAAAAATCTCTCGCTATGCAGGGCGAATTTTTCTCATTGAATATGGCCCAAAGACTCTCATTATCCAGGAAAGCGTCATTACCAGTTTGTTAGCTCATGGCAAAATAGTCATGTGGCTGAAATTGAGAAAACCATTTAACAGCTATACCATAAAAAATGTCCTCAATTGTAAATACCAGGACAGCTTAAGTTATTGATGTCTCTCTTTAAATGTGGTCAGGCATTAGGATCAAAGCCGAGTACTACAAGCCTTTGCTATGAAATGACATGTTGGAAAGTTTCTGAATGACAGCAGCTATTTGGTTACAGGTTAACTACACTGCAATGTGTAAGCACCCTGTAGACACATTCCAATGTTCTATTATGCAATAACTTCTGTACCTATAGGTCAGGCATAGCTAAACTATTGCCCTATGGCTGTTGTGAAACTACACATCCCAGCATGCCCTGCCATAGTTTTAGCATCCCCTAATAGCAAAACTGCGACATGATGGGACTTGTAGTTTCACAACAGCTGGAGGGACATAGTTTGGCCATACCTGCTATAGGTCAACAAGTTGTTAATGCAAAGGAAATAAACATGTACTGTACCTTCTTAAACACTTTTCCATTCGGTTGCTTCTCATTTTCCTCGTTAAGCAGCTCCCGGGTGCCCAGACAATCTTTTGTGCCAAACTTGGATACAGCATGTTGAAACAGTTTGTCCAGCGTGTCCACTCCGGGAATGTCTATGGTGGCCAGAGAGTCGAAGTGGCTAACAGCCCGGTAAGGGCTTCCAGGTGTGTCCGAGACAGGTTTTGCTTTTACTCTTTTTGCCATAGCCTTTCTCTTCTTTGCATTAGTGAGAAAATACCATGGTATAAAGGTGAGAGTGCTGTACACAAACATTAACAGGTAGATAGGCAGCAATACAAAGGTGTACACTTCTGCTTTAAGCTTCATGATGGTGGTAGTGGTGGTATTAAAATATGGGGTCTGTGCTTGCCTCCACCGAATATTCTTTGGGTTCGTAAGGAAATACTGTAAAGCAGCGGCAGTAGTTTATCAAAGGTAGCAGTACAAAAATATAAGCATTACTTATCACTCTGCATGAGCGGCAAAACTACTGTGTTAGTTTTTGGAAGCCAAGACGTGTGAGCATCTGTGCAGTCAGCCAGAAAGCAGAAAAGAAGAGAGGGGAGAAATTAGTAAAACTGTGCCCATTAATAATCAAACAAAAAGGTGAGGGAGGTCAACATAACCAGGCTGCGGTTCTAAAGAGTTATCAGCACAGGTGGCCTTGCTTTTCTTAGCATATATTTACACTCGCCGGTGCGGTCCCATTTCTCATATTGATGCTTTATAAAAGCTCCTGTAAACGGTGGAGGAGGCAAACGGATGTAGTTGTGATCTCCAGGCAGGGATAAATACTGACAAACTGGTTAATATTAAGCCAAATATTTATTCTAATCACAAAATCATGTGGTCATGGAACTCCATTTTAACTCATCCGAAAAAGGAATGTTTCTTCCTCATTCGTTTACTGAAAGAAGTGCCTGAAGCTGTGCTCCTCCGAGGTACAGAGGGAGTTAACAGCCACCTCCAGTTTTGCATGTGCAGTAATACTAAACAGGACAGCAGATGTACTTCCACCCTGCATTGTGTAAACACATTCTCCCTTTCTATGCTAGCACATCTGGACGCCTAACCGTGGTTTTAGCCCCGCAGCTGGTGTGCCCCAGTCACGGCAGAACAAGCGCAATGTGGTGCATCCTTCTCAATGCTATACCGAGAAAGGAGCCAGCATTTACAATGATTGGGACCAAACAAGACTTTTCTTTTCCTTCAATCTCAAGCACCATAACCAAATAATAGCATGCAGCTGTCCAGGTTCCATTTACATTGGGAATAGTTTAATGTACTTGCCGGATATTTCATAAAATGAAAAAAGCCCTTTAAAACAAGGGAGCTGGACATTTTATTGTACAATGTAAACGCATGACACATTACATGATGATACATTAGGTCGACCACTAACTGTTGACACAGCTTAGGTCGACAGGGTCTGATGGTTGACAATGGGAACGTCAACAGTCAAAAGATTGACATGAGTTTTCACATTTGTTGTGTACTGCTGCGCTCGGCACGGGTGGGGGTGGGTTTCAACATAATGTAGGTCAACCATTTATAGTGTCGACCTAGTGACCTTATCCCCATTACGGAACCTAAGTGTTCTTCAGATCTGTAATTAAATGGAATTGGCTGTCTGATTCCAATTAAGATTGGCCAAAAAAGTGTTACTTGGAAAGGACACACAATAGTTTCTTTGCTCTCACTAGATGTGAAAAGCAGCTTTTAGAGGAAAACATTCAGTAATGGGTGGCAGAGGATAAGCTAGTCCTACATCAGCAGTATTTTGTTGTGTGTGTGTGTGTTAATCAACAGTGTAGCTAAGCTATTTTGAACTGGCCACAGATTGCACAATATAGTGCAACCGACCAGCAGCCATGTAGGAGAGCAAGATACACCGCATGATAATTGTATACACGTTATTGTGTACAGTCCATGTCCAATTACTCTCATGCTAGGTACACACCAGAACGATCATGATCGAGAGAGGACCATACGATGGTCGCACGATATGCAGGGGCAGACTATAAGCATCCAATCCAATTGCGATCTGTACCCAGTTAAGGGGGCATTTTCAAATCCTGAAAGGATCTGAAAAATGAGCAGCGGGGACGTGCATCGGAGCGGAATCGATTCTAAAACATGCCCAATGTACATACAATCGGTTGAGATTGTATCGAAATTGGGGGAATTGAGGTAAAATCATTTTGGTGTGTACCCAGCATTATTTAGATTAAACCAATTGGACAGGGACTGTTGAGGATATATGGACTGCAACTAGAATTTCTATATCAACAAATATTAAACCAAAGAAGCAACTGATCACATAAATGCATACTAACAAAAAGATATATTTGTATTTACTATAAGCGGTGATGTTGATATAACCAGACAGTTATATTGTATTATTATGAAAGTTCCATATATACTCGAGTATAAGCCTACTTTTTCAGGACATTTTTTATGCTGAAAAAGTCCCCCTCAGGCTTATACCAGAGTTGAGAGTCGATACGTTTTTCTCAGTTTTTTATTGTCAAATTAGATGCCTCGGCTTATATTCGGGTCGACTTTTACTGGAGTATATACGTAATTAAAATAAGTAAAAAAAAATGTTGAAATTTCGAAAAGCGCTGTTAGTTCTAGATTACGATTTTTAGCAAACAAGAAAAAAATTGTTATATTCATGTCAAAATATAGATAGCGATAGAGCTAGAGAGAAATATATATAGATGAATAATATACCTCTAGGGACTATTTATGAGCTATGGAGGTGAACACAATCTGAATTTTTGTATTGGTAGTTCCAGCATCACGCAAAAACTACTTTGGATGGTGTATTGTATACATATATATATATCAAGGAAAAACCAGGTGTTTGAACACCAACTTTCAGTGTGCCAGGTATCAAACATTCATGTGAGCGATGGTGCAGGAAAATGATAGTGTATAATAAACTGAGCATTTCCAGTCCTGGTTATGCTGACCATCCCATCAAGCACATTAACCCTCAAAATTGACAAAACAAAACACAAAAAAAAGCACACCAGTGTAACATGCTTTTGTTATACAGTATACAATGCAACACAAACAAAAGAGCCCAAAGCCCACTCGGGTATCAGGTAGGAGTCAGTCAGCAAAAGAAGACGGTGAGCAGTCCTAGGAATCAGTGAATGGGAGCAGTGTCTGGAAAGGAGCCCATACAGACTGTGACACTGTAGTTGTTTTCGTCCATTACATGATGCAATTTATGACAAGGAGCGTGTAACTTTCGATTTTAGGGCCTAATTCAGACTGGATCACATTTTCTCTCTAATGGGCATAACCATGTGCACTGCAGGTGGGGCAAATGTAACCGAGTAAATACTGGCTGCTTTATTTTTACACTGCAATACAGATATCAGTGTGAATATATTCCACCCAAATCGAACGATCGCTGCACGTTAAATGTATCCCCACCGGCAGTGCAACATGGTTTTATCTATTAGAGGAAAAAAATATGTGCTTTGTGATACAGTCCGAATTAGGCCTATCGTGGGAAATGCAGTTAGAAGAGGACAATCAATAGCCCACAGTGCCTGTGTCTGCTCCTCTTGTATTGATGCACAGGCCAGTCAAGAAGCCAATCACATCACATTCCCCACCCATGAGTTTGGCTAAATGATCTTGTTACTGAACACTAAGATAGTCCCAGGTGTGACAAGCTAAACAAACAATCATCATCAGGCCTGTTATATGCAGGTTTTCATTAAGTCCAGTTCCTCCATGTTATATTTTTATTTTATCCATTATCCTTTTTCTCCCCCTAAACAAATATTGGGCTATATAAAGGCCCAATTAACCATATAAATAAAATACATTTTCACCTAGCATTACCCTTTACCAATAGCATTACATAATTTGCAATTTATATAAGAGACCTGCATGTAACAGGGAAAAACAGACAACACACACATGCACACTCATAATACTAATCTGGCATAACACAACCGTGCTTTGCCACATGAGATGAAAATCAGTGCCAACGTCAATGGGGGCTTGTCCCTGACTTCAAACAACTTAACTAGAACATTCCTTCATAATAAGGGACACAAAGAGATATGTATACACATTATTATGTACAAATAGATTTCATGTCACTGAGCATGGCACATTTCCCATAGTATTCTGCCCAAATCAAGTCATGCAAAGCAAACACAATGGTTAAGATTTACTTACAGAATTGTCTGCACAGAGCAGTGGAACCTGAAAAGAAACAAGAAGCCGGTCAGATGTTTGCAGAGAACCTACAGTAAAAATACACATTCACATCTGCAAATACTAAATAATAGTAGTAGTAAGGAACTTTATTGGAAGACTTGTATACTGTAATTTACAATGTCAGGTATATTAGTTCTAGCAAACATAGCATTGTAAATACTCAGTATCTATAAGTAAACTGGTGTATCAGGTGACATTAACCCAGAGGTGGGGAACCTTTTTTCTATCCAGGGCCATTTGGATATTTATAAAATTTATCAATTTAAAAATTACATTATACACACAGGCAGCGGCATATATATGTGGGCATCATATACATGCGAACATACACATAACAGTTCTGCCCACCACTGCCGAGACACCAGGGCTGGCTAATTAATGCGCAGCAATGTGAGGGTGATATGGATGACTGATGCTGTATACACACGGTCCGATTTCCTTTCCGATGTTGACGATATAGTCAACATCGGATCAGAATCGAATGCAGATCGCAAGGGTTTTAACCCTTGCGATCCCGATCCGATCCGCGTTCACGTATCGCAAGCCAGAAAGTCTTGGCTGCCTTGACTATATAGTGCAGATCTGCACTATATAGTCAAGATTGTATGCAAATCGGATATGCCTTGCGATCCGATCCTGATCCGATCGTGGATCGCATCTTAAGGCACATCTGACCGTGTGTACACACCATGACCGATCCAGGGGTCGCCCCCAAACAGGTTTATGTGATTATGTCTGATTATGACAATCAGACATAATCACATAAACCTGTTTGGGGGGTGAATCCAGGGGTAAATGACAACCCCTGGATCTGTCAGTCACTGGGGAAGGGAGTGGTTGGGTGAGAGGAGCGGCACAAGAGTAACAGCAGTTACCTTTATTTTTTACAGTACACTGTTTTAGCTGCGGCAGCACAGCGTGATGGAGGCTGCTGCGGCTGATGGACTCTGTCCTCCAATGCTCCCGCCCATGCAGTGCATGGCGGGCGCTTCCAAAAACTCGCAAGAGTCCCACTCCCTACCGCCTGCATCACACCTGCCAATCACTGCGGGCGCATCACCTCCACAGCCCCTGTGATTGGCGGGCACGTCTTCTGCATGATCTCCCAGTTATCTGGGCGGGCGGCCGGCGCATCACCTCTACCCTGGAGGGTAAGCACTAAGCAGGCATGCATGCAGTCGGGCGGGCAGGCAGGCCGGACAAACTGGGTGCAGGGGCTGTATCTGGTAATACCAGCAGATAAGCGGCTTTGAGGACAGCTTTGCATAGCTTTGCACTATGCAAAACCATCCGTCCCCAGCTGTCGGCGCCGGGCAGGGGAAAAGTGGCTCAGTGTGTATGCAATGATGGGCTTTTCCCTCAGCGATGTAAATCATCATCGCTGTCCATACACGCTGGGCAAAAATCGTCCAGTGTGTATGAACCTTTATTCTAACAGGGTGCTACAACTGAGGGATTGTAGTTTCACAAGACCTGGATAAGTACCGGTTGGCCAGGCCTGATCTGGATGCTTCTCATCTTTGATGGAAAATATTGTGGAAGGTTAAGTAGTGACAGTAAGTTATGCTCTAAATCAAGCAGAATCACATCTGATAAAGAAAGGCCAAGGATCAATTCAATGTCAGCCAAACACAGATGACAAATGCACACCCACAGGTCAAGTGATTCAAGAACAGCTATTTAGTCACGGTCATTTGCCCCCGTATTGAAATGGAAATGTAGAAATGAACCATGAACGGATTTACCCATGATCTGGATAGCCCAATTGTTCATAGTGATTGCTTACATATACACATTCTCATTGGATGAAACCATGCATGTGTTTTGAACTTAAAATAGTTTTGTGGTGACTTTCTGTGGTTGCCAAAACACTAGACATCGGAGTAATATACTTCTGTCTAGTTGTCATAAGTAGTGTAGGTCATTGACCTGAGAAATCAGACCACCTGCCAGCAGTATGCACGAGAGCCGCTCCTTGTACCGGTGATTTAGGAGTTTTTGCCACATCTAGAAATCAGAATTGCGTAACATGCCTCAATGTGGGTGGTAATGTGCTATGTACATGGAAAGTAAAAGGAATTCAGATCTGGATACTTTCATTCAAGCATGAAAAGGTGAGCAGCCTGAAGACCAGAAATGGCTACTACTGTAATGCTCCCTTATAGCACACAATGGGAGCAACTGCTCAGATCGCTCCAATAATCAAGCCAATTATTTCAGATTGTAAACCAGATGTAAGTGAAACATCCCACATGCCACACAAGAGGAGCAACACGTGAGCTAGTGGAAGTGTTTGATAAATAGATAGATAGATAATTATAAAAAAAAAAAAAGACCTTAACCCAGTGGTTCCCAAACTTTTTTGAATCACGGCGCCCTAGAGCATCAAAATATTTTCAAGGTACCCCTAGGCCAAATGCTTCTTATCGAGAAATTCAGAAAAAAAAATATTAAATGAAGTGCATTGTGTTTATAGGTCACAGTTATCTGGTGAGGGACATGATTTGCTTCTGTTTGTCCACATATATTATGATTGGCAGCCACCAGCACTGGTGTCGCCTGGTACGTTGACCATAAATAATATGAATTGATCTTGGTCCACCAACCCAAGGCACCCCTGCAAGTGTCCTGAGGCACCCTAGGGTGCCTAGGCACACACAGTTTGGGAACCACTGCCTTAACCAATGGGTTTGTGGTGGTTGACGTGAGGGAATGTCGTGGGATTTAGCCAGACATTTGTACAGTACCATAAGCTTACCATCATTCATATACTGTACCAGTCTGCTGCGATCACTATCTGCAAACATTACACAAGTCCTGTGTACATTAACACCTTACACCCTCCATACAGGTGTGCTGATCGTAATGTACTACAGACTATTTGATCATTAATGCTTTATGTACAAGGTCATAAGGTTAACCCTCACCTTGTATGGGTGTGGATCAAAGGGTCGACATTGACTAGGTAAACATTGAGAAAAGCAAAAGGTTGACATGGAAAAGGTCGACATGAGTCTTTCATGTATTTTGGCGTCAATGTCAACACCTGAGCACGTGGACCCCCATTAGTGTAGCGTGTAACCTCGCATGGTTCGCTATGCATTGAGCGTGGTGCCATTGCGCGCTTAGCACACGTCATCGTTTCCAATCAGAGTCCACCAAGATCACAAAGCACGAAAAAGTCCCCCCCAAAAAGAAATCATGAAAAACGCATGTCGACCATTGCAATGTTGACATTTTGCTTGTCTCGATCTTTTGTCAATGTCAACCTAATACAGGTTTTGTCTTTGGTATCACCCTATTGACTGTTGAACGATCACCTGGATACCCTATGTATACAGTGAATATGCCATGGCTGGGATCCGGTCAGCCTTTAACCTGTGCAGGCGTTATACCTTTAAGCTGTGTAATAAATGGCATGTGTAAAATTATAACACCTGCGAGGGCAATATGTCCTAAAGGAGCCTTAAACCCACTTTGGAGTTCTGGTGACGACCAGTTGACATACTCACTCTACCCATAAGGCAGTATTCAATGCGGCCGGTGAGGAGGTTGAACGGTAGGATCACCGAAAACAAGCGACCCTTGCGCCAGCCGCTCACCGTATTCAATGTTCCCGGGAGCTGACAGCGAGGATTCCCCCAAACAGCAAGGTTTGCGGCTAATGCAGGTAGCCCGCTGCATTTAGGCGCGAGGCTTGCTGTTTTGGTGGCCGCACACACCGTTTCCACCTTGCTGTAAAAACCCAGCGATGTGGAAACGGAGTGTGCAGGGGGGGTCAGTTGAATACTGACCGTGCTTGCTGTGACAGTGAGCAGTCAATGAAACAAAAGTGAAACCAAAATGTAACTATTGTGGTCTGGTCCAGAGAAATCACTTGCACAGTTTACACAACAGGTTAGTAAAGCTTTGTCTCCCCAGCCTGCTATACATCAAAAACACTGAGACTTGGGTCTCTCCCCCTGAGAGCGTCCAGCAGCAAAGCTAAAAAACTTGTTTTACTGGTCTACAATAGAGTCTTAAAAGTAACTGCCACATTTTCCTTAACTGCTGAAAGGCACAAAATAAATCACAGAACGAGAACAGACAAGAAGCCAGACTGACTTGCTCCTACGATTTGGTTTTAAATGGAATGGACAACTGTATCATTCTGGAATCCAGGTTTCCAAGATGACGTACTGCAAGTGTGACAGAAGTTAGCGGCCAAACAAGCTTTTGTCCACTTACAAGTGGTATACTGGTTACAATGTTGGCACCTAGATTTTGTTATTGTTGTTTGAAACTAAACTAAAGCAAATTCGTTTAGATATAGACAAACACGTGAGAGAGACAGAGGCATAAGACCGCACTAAATGCATCCACTGTCAGATTTCAGAACAACGTATTACCTCCTCTAGTCACCTAACAAACATGTTAATCAAATCATACTGAAACCCAAGTTTGTAGACAGCAAAAATGTGCAACAGTCTCAAGTTTAGGAGCGGGAGAGAGAGAGAAAAGCAGAGACGTCTACTCACCGATTTCTGGGTACTGACTGAGTGTAAGCTGACAGTGACCAGCCTCTGACATGGAGAGACTTATAAGGGAAGGGGGCCGCCCACTTCTGCACAACTCGTAAGACTGTTTAAAGAAACATTACCCCAACTAGGTGAAAGGCCAGCAGTGGAAAAGTGTTAAGGGAAATGATTCACTAGTTTTTACCAGTGACGTCAAAAGTGTAGAGAAAGGATTACCAGTCACAGAATGTAACCCTCAGTAACTGGGATTTGTACTTTTATTAGTGACCTCTATTTAGCAACAAGTACAACACTTTACACAAATTAACCCTTTATTTGGCAGGCAATCAAAATTCCAAGAACAAAACTAATTATTGTTATCTTATTTTGGCTCTAAAAGACCAGACCAAAAGGGGCATGCATACATACGGAGCTATTTTGTGCTCTTTTCTAAGCGATCTGACTAGGATTGCTTAGAAGGTAAGCACAGATCGCTCCATGCATAGGCTTCTGAGCGAAGTCCTGTACGTTAAGTCAGGACACAGTCAAAATCTAGTCAAATTGCTTAGCAGGTGACTGCACATCTCTGTGTGTACAGAATGAGCGATAGTGATCGAGTATTACATCATCTTGAACCACTACTTCTTTGCTTAAGTAAAATCACTTAGCAAACGTCTGCATGTGTATGGATTTTTGATGGGCAATCTAGACAACGGAAAATGGTCTACCCTAAATATCTTAGCAAAACGGCCTGGTACACATCTCAATGCGTGTATGCCCCTTAATGCTGGGAACACATTTAGGGAGTCGCATGGTCGCAGATATAGGGGTATTCAATCTCTTGCAGATATTCCCAATGGGGAAAATAGCGGCAGGGCCCTATTCAATACGGTTTTCCCAGACATCATTTAACAGGGATCTCGGCAGAATGTGCCCGACTTTACAAGCAGTCGGGCATGTTCTGCCGAGAACGCTGGGAATCTCGTGGCCACACCATTTCTTCGCCGCACAGCAGGCTGGACATTGAATCCCAACTGCCGATTCAGCTTTGAGCCGGCCAGGAACAGGACAGAGTCACGACTGTTGGGCCAGCCGGACAGTTTTGACCTTGCATTGACTACCCCCCATAGTGGGAGAACGAGATTGACCACATACACACACACACACACACACACACAAACTCGATATCGTTCGCTATATTGGTTAGTGAGGTCACCCTCTACATAGTCGCTGACAGGGGGTTGTTAATGACCCATGGATCATTAACTATATTGACTTTACACACTTAACGGTATAAATGCGATACAGTCAACAATATCGTCCATATCGTTGACTATACATCACCCAGTGTGTACCCAGCTTAACACTTCACGTTCTGCAGACTATACCACTAACAGCATATTTCAGAGACCACAGATACATCTATGAGCACGGTCTGTGTACGTTTATATTTTCGTTTTCTGACCGCAAAATGAGATCATGAAGTGTTTTTGGCAAGGTATTTGGGAAAAACAATGAAGTGTTAAGAGGCAAAAAAACAGCTGTAAATCACAGGGTGAAATGTAATAAGGTGAGAGAATCAGAAAATGAGAGATTTGGTAAGAAATAACCTTTTTTTTTTTTTTTTTTTTTTAAACAGCAATCATTTACACTGCAAAACCAGTTTGACTTTGCAGTGTAAATAATTGCCACTTTAAAAAAAACTGGATATTTCTAACCAAATCTCTCACTTTCTGATTCTCTCACCCTATTACATTCCCCCCAAGGAATCCAGATTATTGCCACTTTTTTTTTTTATTTAGTTTTTTCCAACTTTAAAATATAAACAAATATCTAAATCAGTCGTTATACAGATACGTAAAGAAAGCAAGGCAAGCGAAGAGTGCAGTAAAGGTAGAAGTTACACTTATTGCGGGACCATGTGATCAGGTGTTGACATTGACAATAAGGTCAACATGGGAAAGTTCAAACTGAGTTTTTCCAGACTGCTTCAGTGTCAATGTCCAACTAGTGCATGTTGACCTTTTGTTAATGTCCACCTATTGATTGTCTACCTAGACATAGTCTGTGAGCTAATCCACACCCTTTTATACTACAATTCCCTGCAGTATTACTTAGCTTCTCTGATCAGACTAAACGCCACAGCTGTCTTGGCAGTCATAGTGAAGCTCGTCACATTCTTATTCCCTGCCAGAGTGACCGCACAAATGCTGGGTCTCACCATGGGTGAAGGAACGCAGTGTGCAACCCAGTACAATACGCCTTATAACAGGGCATCCAGGACAGAAATGCTGCATATGAGTCCTAGGACTGCATATTACAAGCTATAATGCTTAGGATCTTGCATGACCACCATTAATGAAAACAACATCATAAATATTATAGAACTCAGGGATTACATTTCAGTTTCAAGATCAGTAGGATCTACCTACAACTGAATTACCATCAATTACTGGACCGACATGGTTATACCGGCATGCAAGGGCGTAACTACCGTAGGTGCAAGGGGTGCAGCTGCTATGGGGCCCAGAGCTGAAGAGGGCCCATCTTTGCTATCTAAGTATATGTTTTACATACATTTATGACAATCAGTTGCTAAATAGGGGGCCCTTACAAACTTTTGCTATGGGGCCCACGATTATCTAGGTAAACCTCTGCCGGCATGGTTTAAATACCTATGGTCAATATCCCAACACATACAGAATACCGACTGTTGAAATGCCTACAGTCAATTTATCAACATGAGCATAATGCTGAACGTGTTAAAATCCCGACACATTTATAATATCAAAATGGACAATGTCGATAATACCATGTCAACGTGGACATCGACATGGTATTAGTGTACTGTGTCCCCTCACACAAGGACCGTGCTTAGGGTAAGGTACTTTGCTGTGCTTGGTACACGATAATATTCTACCTCTATGCCCACTGGGATGGCAAAGTATTAAGTCGGATGTAGGGAGTATGTCAATCAGTGTTCTGTCCGTACGCAAATTAACTACAAACCAATACGTTACATGTATGCTGGAAGAGCATAAAAGAGAAAGGGTGGCCATGAGAACGGATTCAGATGTAATGTGTAAAACTCTGATGGTGAGATGGCAGGTTGGAAGTGGAGTGGGGAGCACTGCAAAAAATGGGGGCATAGCACCTTTGTTTTCTTGTTCTGAAGCCATTGGATGCTTTCTTGGATCCCGCTTCACTGGCTTCAGCTGCTGAATGTAATGTGCAGGCTTCAATTTTCAGTGCTCTGGACTCTCTTGTGAAGAACCTTGTTGAATACTTATACCCCTTTCACACTGGCCACCTGGTAATTATCCGGCATTTTGAGTGCCGGGTCATTTTGCCGGGTGCAGCCGGACCCCATTGACACCACTCACAAATTGCCGGGTTAAAGCTTTTAAACCTGGGAATATGCTGAAAAACCTGGGTTTTTCAGTGGTATGAAAGGGTCAACACAGTTCTTAAATCTCGGCACTCAGACCCTGGGTCAAGAGCAGGGACGGAGTTCCGGGATTTAAGACCCATATGTTGACCTTTTCACACCTCGAAAAACCTGGGTTCTTCAACAAATTATCCGGTAATTTGCTTCTTGATGTGAAGGGGGCAATACCTGCATATTCATCTGACCGCATTTCCCATCACTTTTGGAGTACCACTGCTACTGGATATGGACAATCAGCTGTATACTAGTGAGGAGTTGCCACCTTGGACCAATTGGAAAAATTATTCCAGATTCCTTCCTCCAGTGGCATCCAGAGAATATATATCCGTGACTTTGGACTCCAGCCCAATGGGAACTTTGCCTACTGGTACAGTGCAGGTTTTTACATATCTATAGGGAACCTTTTAATTTATGGTTCTAAGCTAATTACTATATTCCTCGTTTTTATTCATTATTTGATATAAAACTTGTTTATGGATTCACTTGTAGCATAACAATTTTTGTGCGCTGCTTTTTTTCTTTTTTATGAAGTATGTTTTGTTTGGGATTTGGCTACTCCTCTAAGCAGCTGCTCTCTTAAAAAGCACCAGTGTCAAGCATATTGTTAATCTTTCTTCCCTCTAGCTGTAATGCTCTGCAAGGTGCCGTATAAGTTAAAACAAAGTCTTTGGTATATCTTAGATTGTCCTATGGATATAGGGTTGTACCAAACATGACATACTAGGCAGTGTTTCCACTACACCAAACAAAAAGCTCCAACCCCTTATGTTCATAACACTCTTAATGGACACGTCTAAAGGAATTTAAAGAAAAAAAAAAAAAAAAGTCTGCTGGTGGACGCTTTCAAAATCGTCGGTACACATTAAGCAATTTTTTTTTTTTTTTACACAGCCTACCAATTTTCTGTTGAATTTGCATAACTACATCCACATTATTATTGGAATGGCCCACATACTACACGATATCAAGACATTTAGGCCAACATTTTTGTAATGTGCGAATGATATTTAGTTTTGAGAAGTTGTATTGGAGTTTATCCAAACCAGTCATACCTACACAGCACCAGTGACGTGCGGTGAGGTTAGTGACAGGTGAGGCAGGAGCTTTTGCGAAATGGGAACAAGTCCTGCCAGTGCCGTAACTAGACATTTTGGTGCCCTGCACCAGAAAAGGAATTTGTGCCCAAAACAAGAATTCATTTGGCTTCATGGAAAAGGTGCGTGGTCACATAATAGTACCAATACCACCGTAATGCCCCTCATACATTATGCCGTACACTTTAATGCCCATATTACATTATGCCGCACATCGTAATGCCCATATCACATTATAATCGCACACCATAATGCCCATGTCACATTATATTGCACACCGTAATGCCCATGTCACATTATACCGCACACCGTAATGCCCATGTCACATTATACCACACACCCTAATGCCCATGTCACATTATAATGCACACCGTAATGCCCATGTCACATTACACTGCACAACGTAATGCGCATGTCACATTATATTGCACACCGTAATGCCCATATCACATTATACAGCACACTGTAATGCCCATGTCACATCATATTGCACACCGTAATGCCCATGTCACATTATACCACACACACCATAATGCCCTTGTCACATTATACTGCACACCGTAATGCCCATGTCACATTATATTGCACACCGTAATGCCCATGTCACATTATACCGCACACTGTAATGCCCATGTCACATTGTATACCGCACACAGTAATGCCCATATCACATTATATTGCACACCGTAATGCCCATATCACATTATGCTGCACACCGTAATGCCCATGTCACATTGTATACCGCACACCGTAATGCCCATATCACATTATATTGCACACCGTAATGCCCATATCACATTATGCCGCACACCGTAATGCCCATGTCACATTATATTGCACACCGTAATGTCCATGTCACATTATACCGCACACCATAATGCCGCCCATGTCACATTATGCAGAGGCGCTGTGACTGGTGGATATTTCAAATATGGGAGCGCCAGGTCATGAGCCAATCGGAGCTCAGAGTCTGGTGGACAATCACTAACTGTGGCTACTGCTCTGCGAGCTCTGATAGGCTGCCGGCCTGCACCACATTTAAAATATATGCCACTTTCAGCAGAGGAGCAAAGATTGGGGGTGGTGGGCAACAGGCTGGCAGAGCAAGACATCCCCAATGATGATATATACAGTATATATACTGTACACCCCAAAAAACACACATTGTATTACAATTTTGTGCACCCCCCCCCCCCCCAATACATAAAAACCTCACACAACTGATGCCTATCACTTATCAATTTCCCTCCCCAAAATATCCTTACAGTATATACATCCATCACCCTACCCATGCCCATATAGCTTTACCGTTTTTAGGCGAGGTGTAGAAAGGCAGGAATCGGAGCTGGCCGAGGTTAGGCAGTTAGCGTGGGACAGCTGTGCGGCTGCTGTATGAGAACTGTGTGTCGGGTCAGCTTCCTCACCTCCCTGCCAACATCCATGACAGGGGCTGCAGGCGCGCGGAGCCCCGTCACCCTGGCTGCCAGTACTTGTAGATAGTGTGTAAGGAGCCAAAGCTCAGTTAGAGCAAAGTAATAATATGCAGGGGCAAACTGGGATGGAGGGCGAGAGTGGGCGCTGCCTGTCATAGATCTTGACAAGAGCAGCGTGCCAGCGGCGGCCGCCAGCACAGTATGCAGGGACAAACTAGGAAGGAGAGGAAGGGTAAGTACTGCAGGGATCCCTGGCGGCGCTGTTGGTCATAGAGCTTGACCAGAGCATCGGCGGCCACCAGAAGAGTATGCGGGGACACATGGGGAAGGGTTCCCGGACAGCGCTCTCTGCAGGGCCGGTGCAAGGCATCTAGGCGCCCTAGGCAAACCTACAGGATACCGCCCCCCCCCCCCCAAAAAAAAAACACATTACCCTAGACTCAAATCCTGATAACACAGTCAGAATGAACAAAACCACCTTGTAAATGACTGCCACCATATATGATGCAGACTGTCTGCATCATGCAGACACACACCGCACCCGGCCACCCCCATGAGCAAATGCAGGTTCTTTTAAAATTTTAGATCCACTGACTCACTGTTTAACACACAGAGCCGGGACTATGTAAAAACCGGACCGGACTAAACTCCGGACCGCCGGACAGGACATCAAAATCTGCAGTCCGGAGCTTGTAGGGTCCGGTCCGGGGGGTGTCCTCTCCGGGGGGTGTCTTGTCCGGGGGGCTCCCTATTATAGCTATCACCAGGGACATGGGGTAGGGGAGATTACAGCCTCCCCGTGTGGTCCGGACCGTCCGGTTTTTGCTACATGCCCGGACCATACAGGGAGGGTTTATTCTACCCCCTCCTCCTCTACTTGGTGACAGGTGTGACAGGCAGCCCCCCGGACAGGACACCCCCCGGACCGGAGGCTACAAGCTCCAAAATGCAGAGTTTGTTGTCTGGTCCGGTGGTCCGGGGGTTTTGTCCTGTCCGGTTTTCATCCATACCCCACAGAGCCCGCCCGTGTACCAGCTAGCCCCTGCGCTGACAGACAGACAGTTCTGAATCCCCAGTTATCAGGCCTGCCTGCTACAGCGGGAAACTTTGTTGCCCCTGTCAGTCAGTCAACTGCCTGTCAGCGTTACTTAATCCCCTGGCCGCCTCCCCACCCTGGACGGTCTGGACCGGACACCGACACACACAAGCGGGCGGCTGAGCAATGTACTGACTCCGGCAGGTGGAGGAGCGCCCGCCCACCCAGCAAGCTACTTAGTGAAACACATTCGCAAAGTAGCTGGGCGGGCGGGCTGCGGCGGCTCCTCCACTCGCCAAAGTCAGTACATTGCTCTGCCGCCCGCATCATCATGTGTGTCGATGTCCGGTCCAGACCGTCCAGGGTGGGAAGGCGGGCAGGGGATTAACGCTGACAGGCAGCTGACTGACTGGGGCTACGAAGTTTCCCGCTGTAGCAGGCAGGCCTGATAACTGGGGATTCAGTTATCAGTTATTAACTGGGGGTCTGTCTGTCAGTGCAGCAGCTGGCTAGTACGCGGGCGGGCTCTGGCGGGGGGACGGTGGGGGTCCAAATAAGTAGAGTTACTCACAAAATGCTTTGTCTCTGCAGGCCTGGCAGCTTTTCCGTGCTCTCCTCTGCGGTAGCGTCAGCAGCATAGCTTCCTGCTGGCTGCTGCTGCTTCTTCTCCCCGGCTACAGCTCACTACCGCCCCCCAGTGGCCGGCGCCCTAGGCAAATGCCTAAACTTGCCTAGTGGTGGCGCCGGCCCTGGCTCTCTGTAATATACTGTAGCAGGCGCCAGCACGGTGCACCACTTGTCCATGCACTGCAGACTCAGTGACAGCGGATACAGGCTGTCAGTGTGTGACAGCCTGATCCGCTGTCCTATCACATCTGCCTCAGTGACAGGGGTGTGCTTTCATGTGGGCTGAAGGCACGTCCCTGTCACTGAAGCAAATGTGTAGGTGCCGCTTCCACATTGCTTTTCAATGAGCTTCTCAGCTCTTTTTGTTCCTGCAATTTAGGCCCGCCCCCCGCTGCTGACAGTTTGTAATAGTCAGCGGGAGGCACGGCTCCCACTGCCTCGTAACCTCTCGCACATCGTCTCACCACATAGATTATAAAAAAATGCCAAGAAGATATTTATTTCACAGTATTTGTGATATAAATATCTTAGCATTTTTTTTTATAATCTATGACAGGCTCTGCCTCCCCTGACTGCACGTCCCTGCACAGCACACAAAACAAGCAGGACAATCATTTATTGGTAAAAATCGGCCCAATACTTTTATAGGGCAGTGGTACACAAACTCAGTCCTCGAAACCCCACATAGTTAATGTTGTCCAAGTCACCAGGCAGGTTGAAAGTTGTAGGACTGTCACACATTATAAAACCACAGGACCTGGAAGCTATGAACTTGTGTAGGTCCAGCATTTCAATATACAATGCTAAATACCCCTTTTATACTACCAAACCATGTCCAACCCAGACCAGTGAACATGGGTTTTAAGCCGTGTCACAAAGGTTAGGAGCCATGTTTATACTTCAGGCTGAACCCAGGTTATTGTGCTTAGAAAGAACACCATCTTTAAGATCCAATGAGCCAGGACTCTCTAAGCTTATATATTACTACCAGCTATTTACATAACACTTTCCAGAAAGACCATTTGGCAATTCACATCAGCCCCTGCCCTAGAAAAGTTACAATATATATTCCCTAGCACATGTACACACATTGATTCTAGGGTTCATTTTTTGTGGGAGACAATTGATTGGATTGTAGGAGAAAACGGAGTACCCTGAGGAAAGCCTCGCAAAGCATAGGGGGAATATACAAACTCAGCAGTTAAGGCCATGGGGGTAAATCAAAACTATTACTTCAGTGCCGTGTGGAGGTAATGCTAACCATTGCACCCTCCGCACTACCCTAAGCTTGTGACGGGACACAGGTGGTACGATTTGGGCCACCAGTTTACACTGCACCTTGGTCCAACCCTGCTTGCTACCCGGGTTGGAATGCTGGGGCAGTTGACCTTTGTTTTTTTCCAGGGACCCTATTGCAATGAGGCATGACTTGGGTCGACCTGGCAATAGCCTGGGTTATTTGTTCAATATAGAAGTGGTATAACAAAGATGCCAGTGAAGTTCCTTCTAGCGGTGCACATAAGAGCTACTAATTCAGTATGAGAATCCCTCTATGAATACAACATATTTAAAACAAAAATAAAGTTCCTAGAAAATGGAAACTTTATTAAATAATGTTCATGTAGCATACTAAGCATTTGTCAATATGTTCGCTACGGTTTAGCAAGCAGTAGCATACTGTACATAAGGATGGACAAAATGTAGTTACATCGTGATGCCTGTTCATGTGGACCAGTATTACAATGGTGGGCAGGTCTCCTCAATAGAAATGAAGGGAAACCAAGCTACAGAGAATGGATAAACAGTCAGTCATTGTGAGCCAAGATGCCATTTTCCACAACCAATCCAGGAGCAAACAAACCAGCTGCCTTCAGAAATATACACACACACACACACACACACACACACACACACACACACACACACACAAGACTTCAGATGTAAAAGGAGTTGCAGGGTAGGCATGACTACAGTACTGCATGTGCAATTTTAACAGGTCATACATTAAACACACAAGGGGGTATTCAATGTTGAATCCAACTGTCAAAAAGTTTCAGAGAGTCAGAATATCGACCAATTGGACAGTCGGAATTCAATCTTCCGACATTCGTAATACATGTGGATTATGGCATCCACCTGTTTTATGTTGAAAGCCCGCAGATTAGTCAATACATTCGACAATGCAGATTGGACTTTAAAAAGTTGTACGAGTCATATCCCATGATCAAAACACTCCCACATAATGCAAACTATTAAGCAAGCATTCAAAAAAAATCAACTTCCAAATCCATTTATAATATGAAAGCTTGCAAATGTAAAGTGAGCAGATGGAAGAACAGCTCTTTACAAAAAGCTTTAAGCATTTGTATTCGATTATAAAAATGATTGTAAATAAATCTTATTACTGCACCTCATCAGAAACAATTCCAGGAATAGAATACTTTGAAGTATGATGACTATACAGGTAGTAAAAAGACAAAACGAAAACAAAAACAGCTACTCTTCAATGTAAAGCTATGTACAGAATAGCAGGTCACCAAGTTCTTATGCACACTGTGGCACAGAGTCCACCAATGCTGGTATTGTGCAGGAAGGATGCTGCACAATTACTCCGCTGATACATGATCGAGGTAGTGATGTGCAGTCAGGGTAGGCAGAGCCTCTCTTGTCATACATCGGTAAACTCCAGTGTTCCAGTGTTGTGACTATAAAAATGATTTGAATGATACAAACATAACCATCTTAATTTGTATGATCCTATATAATAGTCACCTTTGTAGAATTCCTATGTTTAGTCATATTATTCTAATAATTTGTTTGTGGAAATTTGGCTGTGATACTAGCGGTGCCTCCCCAGCCATTGACGTCACTGCGCGTGGTGAGTTGAGGTAGTCTCAGGTTGCGTTTCCAAGTATCCCAAAAATGCTTGATTCGGTCAAGATCGGATGACTCAGGGCCAAAATATGCTGCTTCCAGACTATTCAGTTTTCCCTGAAAAGCAGCATGCCGACACACAACCTTCGACCATATTCCACCAGACAGTGGCCCTTATTCACATCTGATCGCAGTACAAGTTTGGGCAAAACCATGTGCACTGCCGGTGGGGCAGATGTATCATGTGCAGAGTTATATTTGGGTGGGGTGTGTTGAAACTGAAACCTAAATTGCTGTGTAAAAGTAATGCAGCCAGTATTTACCCTGCACAGAAACAAAACTCACACAAATCTAATGCTGCCCATAAATATGTGAGATATTGCATGCAATCATTCGATTTCGACCACATCTGGACGATAAATCGAATGATTGCATGCATTTTTAAGCTGACATTTGACGCGATGCGCAGGCACGCCGTCGAATCGATAGATATTATGAGCTGCACATATTTATCGAATTGCATGAGCAATTGCATGTGGTTTTTAACCACATGCGATTGCTCAAATGCAATCAGCGGTGGGTTCAGGGAATCTGATCGCATAAGTGTATGTGCAGCATAACTCGCTCTATACAGGTTACATCTGCCACACCTGCAGTGCACATGGTTTTGCCCATTTTAAGAACAAATTTGTGCGATCAGATCTAAATAAGGGCCAGTGTGAGGAGAAAGTACTCTCATTTGATTGGGGGCACTCTTGTCAATTACAATACTTAACTTTTAATAACATTAATTAAAATTGAAAAATAGGGGTAGAAGGTTCCCTATTAGAACGTATTACCAACATAACACAAGTATACATATAATACAATTATACACACACACAAATTATACGTTGAGAAAATGCAGATGAGTTATTCTCATAAGATATATTTAAATCAGCAGACCATGAGACTCTCACCAGGTAACACAAGCCAAATCAAGCAAACCACAAGAAGGAATATATTACAATAAGCGGTTTTCTCCTATATGTACTAGACATTGATGGGAGAGGAGCGGTATACATGCAGAAGGGGGCTGCTATAAGAGTATATCAGATGGGCAGCATTTCTGTTATATGCTGTCATAAATTAATGCCATAGCCCAAATAAGTTGAAAAGTAGAAGGAACAGTCTATGGCATTGATATTATGAAATTCTAATATTTTGCAGGCTTTGTTAACAAAGAAGGATACAATTCATACAGAAAACTATTTCATAGTTACATATTAAGTAAGGCTGAATAAAGACTTGCGGGTACTTATGTATTATCTGGGCTCCCATGTTAAGTGCACCCCATTTTTCATACCCCTACTATCCAACTACGCATGGAGTTGATTTTATATAGTGTGGCGAGCGCAGCGAGCCACCGTGCCTGAAGCGTGGCGAGCCCCTAGAGGGGACGCGGTCTCATAAGAAAAACGGGAGCCCATATATCACATAAGTACCGACTTGCGTCCATCTAGTTCATCCTATGGTTAGAATAGCTTATCCCTTGCTGCATAATAGGTTGAGATATTTTAGAGACAGATTATGTTTCTTATTCATACCCAAGGTTGGATAAACATTTATTGGTTAAAAACATCCATATTTTAAATGTATTTATGGTGTCTGCTGACACCAATTCTCCAGGGAGAGAGTTCCAAAGTTTGACTGCTCTGACCGTAAAGATTTTTTTTCTCCTAGATGAACAAAATCTTTTTTCTTCTAATCTAAACTTGTGCCCTCGTGTTCTAGATTCTGGTCTAGCAGAAAAAAGGGCGTTTGACAGTTCTTTATATTGGCCGCTGATATATTTGTACATATTGAGCATGCCCCCCTTAAACGTCTCTTCTCTAATGTAAATAGTCCCAAATTGCTTAATATCTCCTCATAGCTTAAATTCTCCATTCCTCTAATAAGCTTTGTTTGCTTTCCTTGCAATATATTCCATCTTTGGTTTGCTTGATTGGCTTGCGTTACCTGAGGATTGAATCTATAATAGGAGTCTCATGGTCTCTCTTCTGATTAAACATATCTTATGAGAATGACTTATCCTTAATTTCTCGGTTTCAATTTTGTGTATAATTGTATTGTATGTTGTGTTAGGTCGGTAATATATGTTATAATAGGGAACCTTCTACCCCTATTTTTAAAATTTTAATTAATGTTATTAAAAGATAAGTATTCTAATGGACACAAGTGCCCCCCAAAAAACGAGAGTACTTTCTCTTCACCCTGTCTGAACTCTAACCTACTCTCTGGGAGCATCTCCTGACCGGTCATTCTGTACTAATAAAATCAAGAAAAGCGGTCTTGTCAATTTTGAGGTTTATATGATTACGGTTTCAAAGTATAATATTCTAAATGTTTTAATTGTTTAGACATATCAGTGATATGGCTATCCACCATATAAAAGGACAGATTTTGAAGTCGTTTTGGTTGATGTAAGTAAATAAGAGGACTGTCCTCCTTATACTGATGCAAATGTTGTACTATGTGTTGTCCCAATCATATATTAAATCTGTACTGTCTGTAACAATTTTATCTTTCTCTGAAAAACCAAAATAAAGAATATATAAAAAAAAAAAAAAAGTGTAGATGTCACATACACAGAATTTCCAAATATTGAATGTGATACTGTGGGTTCTTCTTCCCCTTTCCCCCTATGCCTCATCTTGATAACCATATTCCACCTGTCAACCCTTTTCCAGTGACCAAGTTCACGTTTTGCAGCTGTCCCAACAAGAAGTATAAAGTACTCCAACACAGACGATATTCTGCTTTTTATTCACAATTATGTTAATTCTCTTCCCAAAATATTTGATATTAATAAAATACCTTTGGCCAATAGTCTGGTTTATTAATTACTTTAATGACTATGTCCTGTAGGGAGAAGATTCAAACGACTTATATTGCACTCCCGCTTAAATGGGCACACTACGGTGATCCCGCCGACGTTGATGGTGAAGGGGACCGGCATGGGCAAGTGCATACACACTTGCCAAGCCGCACAGGAGGCGACTGAGGGGGAATGAAGGTAATGCTGCAGCATGGCCGTCTTTGACGATGTCCTCCCTCGTCCGAACATGCTGGATCAGGGAGGGGTTAGTAATTTGGATATCAAATAATCCTCACCAACATATCCCTTTAAATATAAACACCGCAGATAACGTACCTCTGTTCTTGAGTTCTGATATTGGGGAAATTGTTGTCAGTTACTGGAAGAATTAATTTAATAAATATGGGTTTTCCAACCCAAACTCTTATATGTCCTACAATAACCAATTTACATTCCTCAAACATCCTTTAAACAAATTGATAGCCTTTTGACATCTGTAATCTGGGCCAATAAAAGACTGCAGGTGAACCTTGGTATATTGACTAGATAAAGGGCTGACTGGGGATTAGCTCTCGTTGCATTCAGGCATTATTATTATGCAACACAACTAGCTTTTCTCTGGGGATGGTGGAATATAATTGAAGAATATATATATATTATGTTGCAGAAATCACTATTGCAAGAATCCTAGCAATGAAATGCAGTCTGTAGATTAAATAATAGCACTATGCTTCAGTGTCACAGAGTTAAACTTGGATATTGTGTCGCCTTTCATCCTTGGTCCTCAAGTGTCCGCAACAGTTCACGTTTTCTAGGTCTCCACACAGAATTGCAGAGTGAAAGAATTAGCTCTACCGGTCGATCTTTAAAATGTGTCAGTGAGTAATGAGTACACCTGCTCACCCGACGATGAAAGTGGAAAATGGGAACTGTTGGGGGTACTTAGGGACCGAGGTTAGGAACCATTAAACCCATTCATTCAATTGCTCTGAACAGTCATTAGAAAAGTGATGCAACTAAACTAAACATAGCAGAACTGTTGTGCAAAATTCTAACACCACTAGGTGGCAATGTTGCCAGATTCTTGTGCTCCCTATGGGGCAGGTTCTGAAATGGATTGCAAAAAAAATAATTTTACACTGCAGGTGGGGAAGATGTGTCCAAACTCAAAAATAAATGGTGTCACGCAATTTATATTTATTATATTTATGTGTCACGGATTGAGTTTGTCCCGTTAGGGTGACTTGCTCTGGGGCGTTAATGAAGTTCACCCACATAGGTGGGTAGTCCACAAAGTGGGAGGCACAGTCTCAGGCTGAAAGGCATGACTAGGAAAGGGAGAGATAGTACTGGTAAGTATTGGCCCACAGGGACCGGCACCGTGTCTGCGGATCTGTTGGAACTCAAGGAGCTCTGACTGGTCTGTATCCGGGACAGGATTCTGGAATCAGCTGGAACACAGTGAGGTTACAGGGTCTGACCGATGTTGACCATCAATGGTAATGGAGAGGATTGCGAAGCGGTACTTGGAACTGCACATAAGTATGTAGAGCTCAGGTGATGTACGAGTAACACAGGCACAGATTAGGAGTTACTGATATCGATGTTGGTTGGTATCGATAGAGACGGGTTATAGCACATGGTACTTGGGAGACCAGCTAGAAAGCAGGTAGAAGTCAGCAGTGGTCAATGGTACTAGGTGACAAGCTGGAATGCTTGGGAGCAGACAGCAGTGATCTATAGTGACCCATGGTTACTGATCACCATGAGTACAGTAGAAGCCAGTAGTAACTGGAGGAAGCCAGGCTGTGCAGCAAGATGGTACAATGCACTGGAGGGTGTAAAACAGAGTAATTCCCACAGGAGCTGGAATACAATGTGCAGCTATGCTGAGAACATCATTGTACTGCTCAGTTGGGGGTGTTTTCCCAGGATCCTTATAGTGGCCAGTGAGATCTAATAGACTTCAGCAATTAGGCGTCATGCCTGGAGTAGCAGCATTGGTAGCAAAGAATCATGTGACTGCATCCAAGATGGCTGTGTCCATGTCTGGAACTTTGAGGGAAAACTGCTGTGGTAATAGCCATGCCAGTGGCCTGTAAGCATGGCTAAGGATCCAAATGCTATGGAGTGCCAACATCAGAGGATGGTGGTAGCGGAGAGGTTTGCAGGACTGCAGCACAATGACAGAGGCTGGATGGATACGGGAAGTGCCGGACAAATTCTGGGCTGCACACTGAGTGAACACAGTGCAGGTGACTTTTGGACATTGCCCACAGAGCAAGCCTGGCAAAGCACTTTAAAGAGAGTTAAATGGTCCATTTATTTATTAACAGTTTCTTATATAGCGCAGCATATTACATTATTTATCATCCTATAGAATGAAAGGCTAAAGCTGTTCCTCACCTCTATGTGGAGAATTTGAGCGGTGTGCATGTAGACAGCCACTAGATGGCACCCGACTGAGCAATTGAAGTGTTGCTCCACTGGGGCACTCTCAGTTACCAGCACTGACATTACTGTCATGTTGTTCCGTCTTTTTGACTGGCTGGTAACTACAGTAGTATCAAGATGAAAATAGCAGGGAAGTGGACCAGTGGAGAAGTTGCCCACACAGCTTCTACTCATTATTTAGGATGCCACTGATAAATGCTACCTCATTGCTATGAACAACTTATCCACTGGTCAACTTCTTTTTACTGTGGGATACATCAATGGCAAATTAACTTGCTTTTTATCCTTTATTTCAAACTCAGAACAATCCCTTACAGTATCAGTCAGTGATCTGCTTTGTCCAACCTCCTGTGGAGACTATGAGCTAGCCAACAACCTCCTTTAGTGTAAATCTACCGGCTTATCTGCCTGACTACTCCACAGTATCCAGCTATCGCTAGCTCCTTGTATTACGGTTACATCCCAACAGCATTCATTAGGCTTAAGAAGCATTAAATTCAATTTAATGCTACTTAAATTAAATTGTATAGCAATTAACTGTATAATTAATTGCAATAGCAATTAGTTGTATAATTAATTTATATAGCACATTTAAATATAAAAAAATTGAGACAACTGAAATTAATAAAAAGAAAAAAGGAAACTTCACACTGTAAAGAACCTGATGTGTAAAAGTTTAAGGCCCATTGGGGCAGATATATTAAGCCATAACAAGAGATAAATGCAAGGGTGATAAAGAGATATAAACGTCCAGCCAATCAGCTCCTTACTGACTACAAACAGAGGCTGTAACATGGCAGTTAGCAGGTGATTGGCTGGACGTTTCTCTCTCCTTATCACCCTTGGATTTATCTCGTTAAAGCTTAATACATCTGCCCCATACACACTGGGCGACTGAGCTGAAAGCCGCTCAAAACAGCCTGCTTGAGCGGCTTTCAGCCCAAAGCCGCCCAGTGTGTATGCCCCAGCGATGAGCGCTGCTGCGCACTCCCACATAATCGCCGGGAAAGCCGCTCATCTGCTGGTAATACCAGAAGATGAGCGGCGTTGAGGACGGCTTTGCATAGCGCTCCACTATGCAATGCCGTCCTCCCCCCGCCGTCGGCACCGGAGCGGTGATTGACATCATCGCTGTCCATACACGCTGGGCATAGGTTGCCCAGTGTGTATGGACCTTTAGACTTACAGCAAATGTTTTGAAGCAGAGACATTAGGTAAAAGCGTATTTATGAAAATCTTGTGAGCTGTTGAAATAGCTGCATCGCTGATACATACTGTGTTGTACAAATGCCAACACGCGTATAGCTGGTTGTAGACTGTACGGTCCCATAGCTCAGGAAGAGGTATGCACCAGATTGTGTAAACGGCAACGTAATCAATGATGCAGGTAACTGATCTTGGGGCATTTGGGTGACGGAAACTGCTGACAAAATGCTGAGGAAAGGAACATATCACAACATCCTGCCACAAGATGGACATATGAAACCAATATAGGTCTTGCATATATTATGTAGAGAACATGAATGATGTTGGTGACAAGTGGCGCTGTGGCCTTTTACACACTGCATCATTTGGAAAGCGTTAGGTGGTGTTTGAGGAGGACTATGACTATTTACCTAGCTCTCACAAGTCAATGATTACAGTTCAGACAAATCAATCCAGTTAGCACTTTTTATTTTTCTATATTCTTCCTTAAACATCCGATATCTTAGTCAGCAATTAGGCAATCAAGACTCGCAGTTGTTAATTATATGTATGCCAAAGGGCATTAGAAGTAAAATTAGGCTACAGGTCATGGCCACATTGAAAACAATACAAAAGATTATTTCCTTTTGCAAATAACTTGCAACATTAGTAAAGGACTTTTATGGCCTAGTGATAAAATGTCTAAAGCTGGATACACATTATAATATTGCCTTACCAATGACTGGTTGGAATGAAAATCTGGTAATGTCTGGGAACAAAGTACAGTCAACCATTTCCTTCCAAAAAGGTAGAAAATGAACAAAAAAAAATTGTCTGAATGACCTTTTTTGTCTGTTTTCCATGTTTGGAAACAAATGGTTAATTGTCATTTGTTAACAGAAATGACCAGATTTCATTCCAACCAGTCAGATTGGAAAGATAATCTTATAGTGTGTATCCAGTTTAAATACGGCAAAGAGAATGGAGTAAGCTAGATAAGTAGATCCCTTTTGAAAATAATCAGGTTGCTTGGAAGAAGAGATCACTAATATGCTTTACGGAATTAAATTATTAGCTGTGCTCCTATTATTAATGCGCTCTTAAAAATGTTTGGGAAGGCCATATAGCCAATGGAATGGGAAATACCGTCCTGGACAGGAAGGGGTGTATGTTAATGATACATGTGATTAAGAGCAGTGAGCATTACTTTTCTAAATAAATGTATGTTATGCTGCCAACACAACTACAAACTAATGCAGTTTATACCATTGGTTTCCAAGCATTTATTCTAATGTGATGCATTTTTAGAGTGACATCCACATATGCAGCACAAATAAACCTAAAGGCCCATACACACTTGACGATTTTCAGCTGAAAATCGGTCAAAACAGCCGTTTGGAGCGATTTTCGGCCGAAAATCGCCCAGTGTGTATGCCCCGGAGATTGCAGACTAGCGATGATGCACGCTCCCGCATCATCGCTAGGAAAGTGGTTCATCTGCTGGTTTTACAAGCAGATGTGGCGATGATGGATGGTTTTTCATCCATCATCGCCATGTGTGTACGCCTGCCGGGCTGAAAGATTAACCACTTTCAGCCCGGCGGACCGCCCCCTCGCCCGTCATACTCACCCCTGTGCTCCGTCTGGCTGGCCGCCTGGATGCTGCTGCTGCTGCTGCAGAGACCTGCTCCCCGGCCAGGCTAGCCCCGCCCCCAGCCTAAACACACGGAGCAGACAGCACTGCTCACTGCTAACACCTGCTGGGCACCAATGGTTATATTATTCTGCCCACTGCCACCAATGTATTCATTAAATGCAACAATATATATATATATATATATATATATATATATATATATATATATATATATATATATATATATATATATATATATATATATATATATATATATATATATATATAAAAAAAATATATATAATATATATAATATATATTTATAATATATATATATATATATATATATATATATATATATATATATATATATATATATATATATATATATATATATATTAATTTATATTATAATATATTGTTGGTGCATTTAAATGAATACATTGGTGGCAGTGGGCATATAAAATATAAACATTGGTGGGCAGCTGTGTGCGTCGCTATCTGCTGGGGACGGCTATGGATAGTGTAGGGCACGGGGCGCCCCAGGCGGGGAGGGAGGGCGCTTTGGTGCTTACCCGCTTTGCTCCACAGGGGAACTATGCGGCCACATCTCACCGAGGGAGGGAAGGGGCTGGAGGGGGATGTGGTGACGGCCGCCGAGTCACTCCAGGGGCACATGGGGGGGGGTTGCATTTAAATAAATATACATTTGTGGCAGTGGGCATATAAATATATAAACATTGATGGGCAGTGTTGGCTGTAACATATACATTGCTGGTCTGTGCCAGCAATGCATAAATCATAAATTAGCATCAACACTGCCCACCAATGTTTATATATTTATATGCCCACTGCCACCAATGTACTGTGTATATATGGAACCCTTGGAATTCAAACCCAGCCCATTTATAATGAAAGATTTTCAGCAAAGTCTTTTGCCTCCTGAAAATCTCTTGCTCTTTGGGAAAAATAGCTCAGTGTGTACGCACTACTTTGGTGAAAGATATAGCTATCAAAGATTTTGGCAAAGTCTTTTGAAATGAAAATCTTCAAGTGTGTATGGGCCTTAAGTCTATCCAGATTTTGCACCAAGCAGTTCTTTACATATCCCTCCACTCCTCTTAACCATGGGAAATGCCTACCTACTTTCCTGAATTGGCCTTGAGGCTCCCATAAAAGAGGTGGCACTCCTGGCCCCCCAGTCGAATAGGCAAGTCTACCGGAGCCAGCCTTAATAAACCCACCCTCTTGCAACCTGCTCCCTGCTCAACAGTCCAGGTAAGATTTATGTCAGGGTAAGCAGATGAAGCGATTCGTGCTGAACGGCATCATTGTAGTCCCGCCCCCACTATTTAATGCCATTCATCTGTGGATTGAAGAGAGAGGGCAGGACCAAAATGATGCAATGTTCAAGCATCGATGCCAGCATACCACTGTCCAGGATGAGGCCACGCCTCCTGTTTTACCAACCTAACTACCCACACCTGCATTGGGCAGCCAGAATGAACAGTAGGTACCTATGCCATAGGACTTTTTTTTTCCGGTACTTATGTTAGTTGGGCGCCACTAAGCTATTTGCTTAGTTTTACGTGTCAGCTCGACACGCTTCGGGCTCGTGCGCTCACCACACTATATAAAATCAACTCCATGCCGACATGGATAGTGGGGTATGAGCGTACTAACTATAGTGGGCGCTAGTGTTCCCTCTAAGCTGTGCGTGCGTGCGCGCGTGCGCACACAACTCGACAAGCATGTGCACAGACATTACAACAGAGCGCTCAAAGCAGCAGTGGTCCTTTTTGCAGTTGTGGACTCAATTAATGTGTGTTTCACCCAATAACTACATTGTGTGCTGTGTTTTGAATGTTTAATATAATTTTGAAGTAAAGTTAACACAAATGCTGAACGTTATTTTCCAGTTATATATATAAGTGACGCACAAAAATAAAAATTTCCTTTCAAAGTTGCACAGGCAAAATCTTTTGCCGCACACAGCCTTTGTTAAATTAGAGGGAACATTGGTGGGCGCCCAACTAACATATAAGTACCTTTTTTCTCTTTATTTGCTTTAAAAGGGTGTTCACACAGCGTGATTTGATTTGGGATCAAACTGAAAGGCAAGCAAAACGCATTTTATTTGGACTATACAGTAGAGATCTGCACTAGATTGCCTGCACAGTCTATTTTTATATTCGACTTCAATGCCACGCATCAGGATCGAATGTGGCTGGTTTGGTGTCCATTCAATTTCGATTCAATGTTGCTTATACAGTATAAGCTAAATTTTACCAAATCGAACCGGTTGTACAAGGAAATAGTCTCCGACTTCCTGCTCATCTCCATCATCATCTGCGGGAAATCAGTTATTGTTATAGCAGCCTGGGGGGGTGGGTTGGTGGGATTTGCCCATGTGCGATGCAGCTGGGCATAAAAAGGGAAAGCACACTTTCCTGCTCTGCTGTCTGCCTGAAGAACAACCTCACAGAGCAAGCCCTTTTCTTTTTGTCACCCCACTGTCATTGCACATGTCACATTAGTTTAATACAGGGTTGCCGACTTTTTAAATCTCCTCTCCGGGAGAAGCCCGGAGAGGAGGCTTTCAGCTGGAGTTCGGGGGCGGGACTTGAGCATGACGTCATTAATTCCCACCCCCATGATGGAAAATGACCCGATTTGTCGATCGCCGTCGAGGGGACGGGACTAAAATAACGGAATTCTGTCACTTTAGCCACGCCCCCTCACCAGAGATCGGGCAATCCGGTTATTTAAATGGCTCGGGCAGGGGTGAGGTTGCGGGGTCCCCCAGAAACCGGGAGGCTTTCTTCTCACATTACTTTGTCTCGTTAACATCATTATGATGGGTAATATCACTTACTGTAATAAGTACTGATATTTAAAATGGGACTTGTGCTTGAAGTCACCTATTATAACCTGAAAGACTGCTGCTCTAGTGAGGGAGATCGGTTGAGGATATAGTATATAGTAGACTTTCCTTGGCTCCAGAGGTACCCATATAATAGATGCCACAATCAGAGGACCATACTGAAGTCACACCGGCTGACTGGACGCATCAGGAGTCATTCCAATAAGTTGAATTACCCAACATCCGCTTCAGCTGAAATCGAATAGCCAAATAGACAGTGCCACCCTTGTGGCGTCATCAAAAAATAAATGAAAAAAAAATTACTCTTTCAAACACGGAAAAGGAACGGACTAACTGGAGCACCATTTATCATACACAATTGAGTTTAAATAGCTACACCTCGTTGATAAAAGGAGTGGATACAAATAAAAAAACTGATTATAAAACCAGCAGCATTTGAGTGAATAATTTATTATTATTTATGACAGCTATTTAAAAAGAAAATCAATTTCTAATCTATGAAATATACAGATTTTGGGTGTTGCATGTAGTAGCAGTTGTGTAATGAACAATAAACACAGTTTAGTGTTTTAATGAAGTCACAGCATGTTACAAGTGGAACATACATAATCTGCTGGTTCAGTGGCCTGCAATAACCCTCCCGAGCTGGCAGACAGGGTGCATGCTTCAGTGTTAATGGCTTTTCCTGCAGCAGCTTGCGTTTTACTATTATACATAGACTACAATATCAGTATCTCATATTGTGTTGTATAGACGTGCAACGCGGGTAACTAACATTTGCTAAATAAAAATAAAGTTTGTAAGGGTGTAGCTCACAGACTGGGTCTAGGTCAGCAGTCATTGATTTGCACAAGGTCGACCTTGACAAAAAGTGAACATTGAAAAGGACGATCCATGCAAAAGGTCGACATGAGTTTTACTTTCTCGGTTGACACCTGCATCGGGCCCAGTGCCTTGCTGAGTTTGGCACACTTTACCATTATCAATCACAGTCCACGTGTATGGTAATAAGGAAGAATTAAAACGTTTAAAAAAAAAAAAAAAAAGGAAAAAAAAAAACCTTAAAAATCCATGTTGACATGTTGGTGTCAACCTACTGACTTGTCAACCCGATTGATACCAGTTATGAAAACATTACCTTTTATTTATTAGCCCTTGTTTACAAGAATGAAAAAAAGTCCATGCAGGTAAACCAAATCAATATATAAACCAGTAATGTGGATATTTTGGAAACCAAATTCCCAGAAACCCCAGTGAGGTAGCTGCGAATCTTCTAATTACAGATATTATTCCCTTCAGATCCCATAAATCATAGGTCTTCAACCTATGGCCCTCCAGATGTTGTGAAACTACATGTTCCAACATGCATTGCCACATTTTTTCCTATAAGAGCATGCCAAAACTGTCAGGGCATGCTGGGAAATGTAGTTCCACAACATCTGGAGGGCCACAGGTTGAAGACCTGTGCCATAAATGGTATAATTTCCTGAATTAGACACATTAATGCATTCTTTTAAATTGTATTTCTAGGTGCAACTGTAAAGAAAACATCCAATCCACTTGGATATCTATGGAATGAATTGGCTGCAGTGGCGTATCTACAGTGCAGCAGAGTCTGCAGTAGTTTGGGGGAGCCAGCACTGCCACGGTCTGAGGGGAGCGATGAGAAGAACAAATGATTCGCTGCTGCAGGGGACACCAGATGCTGAGGAAGTTCCCGCATCCCCGATTCCTCCCCCTGCACTCAGACTCCTTTACCTAAAAGCAAGCATGTCCAAATTGTGGCCGTCCAGCTGTTGTGAAACTACAAGTCCCATCATGCCTTGCCACAGTTCTGCTATTAGGGAATGCTAAAACTATGGCAAGGCATGCTGGGATGTGTAGATGCTCAACAGCTGGAGGGCCACAGTTTGGACATGCCTGCCAGCGCCACCGCTCCCTCGTCGCTGAGGATAGTGGCTGCTATAGCGATCCGCCCACCTCCCCCTGACCATACGCAGTCCAGAACTCCACCTCGGTATGGAGGTAGTGGTCACATGTCACTCGCCCTGCTCCCGGCAGCCCTCTGTCTAATCTATATAACCCCTTCCAGTGATTAACCCCTTAGCTGTCACAGAAAATTTCCAGACATACCACTAATATGCAGTAGGTGCACGCCTGTGATGTCCAGGTGTGCACCACCTCTAGAGCCCCCAGCTCCGGCGATCGTTCGCCAGTGCTCCTCCCCTGCCCTGTTAGGTTTGTTCTGCCCCAGTAAAACCCACCAGTCAAGGGGTTAATAAGGATGCCAATCTCAGAACCCTCTAAATTCTGTAATATCCTTATGGGGCCTACACATAGCGATTTGCACTACCACTTCAGCATGGGCAATTCCCCTTGAGCTCCCCGGAATTTAGATCACTCAGAAAGTTCGTCGGCGATTGTGATAAGTGATTAAGCATAGGCAATTTCAGTTAAGCAAGGGAATCGCTATTACTTGTTTCACAAAACACTAGCGATGTGCAGTCTCTTTCCTAAGCAATCTGATTACATTTATCCAGCAGGCTGGTTATACATCTCCCAGCGATATCGACGTGCGGGGCTGCACATTGCTATCACTATGGGCCCTACACACACACAGAGATGTATGCTTAATGTCTAAGCGATCTAGTCAAACCGCTTAAAAGATAGCCCATTCCCTACGTGTGTAGGCCCCATTACAATAAGAGGGGCCCAAAAATAGTTTCTCATTCAAGAAGAGTTCTGACAAGCGACTTCACCATCAGTCTATATGGTGCTTGGTGGGTGTCAGTACTACTGTCTATTGGACCCGGTTCAGACCTGATAGCTGGGCTGTGATTAATCTGAGCCCAGCATGGCTGAACGGTTGCAGTCTAGTCTTATTCAGCGCTGCAATGGCCATGGGGAGGAGGTGGTAATGGCCAGCCAGGTAACGCCTGTGTTTTCCAGGGCACTCCTAGAAAATGCCAGCGTGGCGCCCCTGAACGCCCATCACTCAACTTACATCTGTGGCTGCAATTGCACGGATGGCTCTCGCACATACTCGGTCCTTCCATAAACGAGCGACTGGGTCTGAATCAGTCCCATTGAGCAGGGTTCCAGGATAGCAAGGACATTAAGTTTATGATCTGAAACCTAAGTGCTGGAATTGTACAGTTCTTATTAGTCTTTTAGAGACCTGATGAGGTTTGGTCTTTGGCGGCTCCTACCTTACGTCCTTGGGGGGAGGGGGGCTGTCTGTGTCATCTTCTGCTCTATCCACTGCCCGTCGCAGCATAATCAAATCAACCAATCACAGTAAGTGCCAGGGAGAAAAAAAAAATCCCAGACAGCAGCCGCACGCATGTGCACTAACGTCTATAAACTGCATGCTGTGTAGCATATAGAGGAACCTTACAGCTGGCAGGGGTGTATTTGCGCATGCGAAGCCACAACCCCGTTCTCTTCTATGCAGCTTCTACAGACTGCATTGGATGCAGTCCTAGAAGCCCAACGCTAGTAGAAAGGCTTCTCATTGGATGATGTATGGTCCGATCACAGTATAATAGGTGATTAGCAGATAGTGGCTTCAAAAGGAAGCCACTGCAATCATTATGCTTACTGTTGATGGCGGATTTTTACTGGGGGGGGGGGGGGGGGGGGGGGCGCGGCGGGTGCTTCACCACACACACATATCATTAATGATATTAACTGTACACATTGGCCGATTGTCAACAATATCTATATCATCCATTCTCTTCGCAATCAAGTTAAATAATGCTATTAGTATGAGTGGGGCTAGTCACACTGCATCAGTGTAATCACCTTATCAGGAACATCATGTTCAAGAACAAACTAAGTGGATAGCACAGGGATGCCTAGAAACAAACTTACAGTAATTAACTGCAAAGTTATTACATTTGGCAAAAAAATAAAGGGCAAATTTGCTTGGCTTAAAATAAATATATGTCAAAGTAACCTGAACATGATACATTTTGATACGTTTTATCTAGGAGCGGTTACAAAATGTATAGGAAATTTACCCTGTCTATACACTGGCTCCATGAGCGATATTGGCAGTGCTCTCCCTTGCAATACGATGGGTCCCTTTGCTGCACACTCAATACTGATTCAGCTTCAATCCCCTTGTTAAGTACCGTCCAGGGTCAAAATGTTACTATTGTAAAGCGCAACGGAATCTGCTGCGCTATATAAGAAACTGCAAATAAATAAATAAATAAATAAATGTTGAAACTTGATTGAGAAGCTCAACACATGCTCCCTTGACCCTTGAAATGACGTATGCTTTGGGAATCCTCTGCACAACTAGAGGCAGCAAGTGATACAGGCTCTTCCTGTGTACAAGAGCAGCCCCTCACTACACCTGTACCCCTACATTTGGCAAACAGTTCCTGGCCATGTCTCTTGTCCACCTAGCTTCCTGCATTGTTGCATGTCTGGGAGTTTGAGACCCCACCAGTAAGGGATTCATCATTGAAGATTGATCAAAAACTATGGGTGTGGCATTGCAATATACAAAATTAGAAAGGTTTACCAAAAATGTGAACCATGCCATCACCAGCAATAGCTCCATAGGTGAGAAGAATGTGGATTAATCCCACTGATTTTACTATGCTGGAGTATGCATTTTCGCCAAATGTTTTCCCCGCAGAGCCAATGCGGACATTACATTATACAATTGCTATGAAACATTAGCAAGCTGAACTCTTCTTGCCACTGAGGCTACAGACAAGGGACCTTATTCTAGTTCACACCCAACGCTGAGAATTTTGCAGCGCTGCGTATGGATTTAACGCTAAATCTCTCCCCCCCCCACATGGCCACAAATGGATGTTTTGTATAAACATCCATTCGCAGCCTTGGGTGCGGGGGACAAATCATTTGATGGTCGCAAACCATCAAATGATTTGGAAGGAGCACACAAAACGAAGACACTCTCTGGTGTCTTAACTTTGCGTGCTCTCAGTACAGGAAGAGGACGGGCAGCTGACATCCAGTGATGTCAGCTGCATCACTGCCAAATTTCCATGAGAACGCCCAGCGTTTTCAAGAGAACACCCATGAAACACTGGGCGTTCACAATGGGCACAGCCCGTCACCACAGCCCAAAGCCCGCACTGGTAGGTGCGAATGAGGCGGCAAACTGTGCCTGCTCGCACCAAGCGTTTGCACATGGCAAAACATCGCTCCCCCATGTGAACACACAGGGGGAGCGAATGATCCAGAATAAAGCCCAAGGTGCCCAATAATTAGTTATGCTCAGTCGTTAGTGTCTCCTCTTGTCACATAAATGTATTATAGATCTACTATTGCAAACTATTTTAACCAGCGTCACCCAAATAGGCCACCATTACTCACAGTGTAGTTGCCAAACTCATGCAGAAGTTTAAAAAAAATGGATCTGTTGCAGATGAACCAAAAAGTGGATTACCAGAAGAGTGCTAGAGATGAAACAACTGCTGTGCTGGCATCATTTTCATAGAGCTAATATCGTAGCACTCATGTGTCTCGTGAATGTGTGGTTAGTCGTACTTTCAATTTAACAATGTCTACACCTAAAAGGCCTATTCGAGAATGAATAAAGATATGTTAAAATAAAATAAGGACACTATTGTTTTTGTTACGAAACTCACTTGTTTGATGTCACATGATTACCATCCCAATTTAAAATAAATAAATAAAATAGAGTTGCATCCAAAATGGCCGTCATACTGGTGATATACTGTACAACTACAAAGTTTTCTTTAAGGATGCTTCCATCAATATGGACCAACCTGCACTATAGTCAGATTACAGAAACAAAAAAGGTTGTACTAAGAGATATGCACTTTCCCATGAATTTAGTTTGTGCTCCATTTTTAATTTTACTTACAAAATACAAATAAAGGCATTCACAGTAATTTTTGTAATAATGCCCACATTATATGGCCTTATCGCGCCTGATCTCCCACCCAGTCTAAAGCAATGGGAGATTGTGTCTGTGTGTGTGTATGAAGGGGGGTAAGAGGGGAGGTATGCAATCGACCATTTTTTTGAACCAATAGCGCTCATTATGGTCAGGTTTAGCTGCACAGCAACAAAAATCGACCAAACTAATGGGCTGCTCAATGGGTGAATGTTTGGGGAATTCAGCACACGATCCCATTCATGCCTAAATGGAGCTTTATTTAAACTAGTAAGCCTGCTAAACCAAATGCTTCGAAAGAAAGTATACTACAGTACCATGTGATTGCCTCTGTGTTTGTGCATATGTGAGAACGATGTAGAGGCAGTGTTTCGGAGACACACAAATGGACACTAGACACACACACACACACACACACACATATATATTAGCGCTAAGGAACGTCCCCTAGTGGCTGCTGGCGCTAAAACATTTAAATACAGCCCAAGGTAGTGGATCCCAAGGTTAGAGTATAAAAAATAAAATAAAAATTCACTGCACCCCTAACTGAAATGTTACTTATTGAGAATTTGAAATGGTCATAGGTGCCATCAAGCCAGGGCACCCCTGCAAGTTCTCCCAAGCACCCTAGGGTGCCGCAGCACAATTTTAGAACCCCTGGCCCAACGAGGTATGAGATGATATACGATCATTGGGTCACCACCAAGTAGGTCGATAAGCATTAGGTCAACACCACTAGGACGACATGCAGATAGGTCGACATGCGTTTAGGACGACATGGGTCGTTAGGTCCACATGGAGTTTTTTTGCTGTTTTTTTAGCTAAGAGGCAGTATTTCATGCCCTACCATCCACTAGGGCATGGTGGGAGAATAAAATAGTGTGCCGAGTGTAGCGAGACGCCGTTCCCGAAGCATGGCGAGCGCAATGAGCCATGCAAGGGAACGCTGTGGTACGTTTTAGTGTTTATGTTGACTGTGTCAACTTTTTCACTGTCGACCTAATGACCCAGTCAACCTTCCTGCATGCTGACCTCCCTGCATGTTTAACAACTTGCTGGTGACCAACTGACCCACACCGAGGTATAATTTGCAGAAATATCATGCTCATTACAAAAAAGAGGTAATTCCAAGTAAACAAATTACAAAAACCTTCACCAAATGATGGACAATAGGAATTAGGGATGCAGTTTAAATCCCGTCGGTCGGGAACCCGGCGTTCAGAATCCCGAACGCCGAAATTCCGTCACTTTCTCCCCACGTGGGTGTCCACGACACCCTCGGAGGGAGAATAAATTAGCGTGCCGAGCGTAGCGAGGCACCGGGCCCGCTGCGTGGCGAGTGCAGCGATCCACGCCCCCCCCCCCCCTTGTCGGGATTTCGCCGTTCGGGATTCCGGCGTCAGGATTTTGAATGCCGGGATCCCGACCGCCGGCTTTTCATGCCGAATCCAGGAATTATTATACCAGACTTTTATAGGAAGTGTATTGCCTCAATGGTTTCTCATTCCTGGGTTATGTATTCAATCAACTGGGTATACGTTTAAATACAGTTACATTACATGCAGTTACACAATGGGTAGAAACGCATAAAAGCAATGCAGTTCATATCCATTTTTCACTGTGGGCATGTGCATTTACGCAAAAAAAAAAAACAACAACATGAACATTGCAAAAGTCAAGTGTGTACGTAGAGAATTCCAAAAGCAGCTGCTTTTTGTCTAGGGATACATGCCGTGCTTACTCACACTACCGGATTAGCCGGGCGCAGCATTAGTAATGTTTACAGAAATCGGCAGAACTACTGGTAGATTTATTTGCTTTGCAACAGTATACAGTTGACTATTTGGATGCATAAATAGACTATTACACATAAAACCACCTTTGTATACATGTCATCTTTAAAAAGATCAATACGATCTGCCTGGCATGTTCCCTGTACTAATAGAGGAATGTGTAATATGCCAGCTGCTATTAGCACATGCTTCTTTTGCAGGCGGGCAATGATAACCTTAAGCACTTGTGGAGGTGGCTTGCCAGACAGATCTTGATATGTAACTAGATACGACTATGAATCGCAAACTGCTGTCTCATCAGTATATAGACAGACATACACAACAGTGTGACCGCAAAATGTGACGTGTTACTGTAGTAACACACTTTCGTGAAGCACCCACACTTTGAATTTGCCCACTTCGTTACTGCAATATAAGTGATACCATATTTACCAGCCACAACCCATGTTCAAGGTCATTTACTTGTTTTCAAGCCTTGAGAAGGTCACTCAATATGACCTTGAGAAAGTCACTCAATTTGGCCTTGAGAAGGTCATTCAATATGGCGTAAGTGTAAAATATAGGCTTAAAAGGGGTGGAATAGCAGTGATGCAAGAGACGCTACAACAGTGGTTCCCAAACATGGCCCTCAAGGCACCCAAACAGTCAAGGTTTAAGAATATCTATGCTTAGAGCACAGGTGACCAAATAGCCCTCTTATACCTAAAAGCCAGGTCGCACTCGGATTTTCAGACCCATCTTCAACCCGGGTGCAACACGGATTTTGACCCAGTTAAACCTGTCATCTCCACCCGGCATAATGTCGGACAGGTGATGTCACTGGAGGTCGGGGCCTGAGTCAGCGCTGGGAGATGACAGCATCTCCCAGGGCCAACTATTTCATTGCAGTGAACGGGTCCCATCAACCCGGTTTACCCTATAGCGGCTAGCCCAATATGGGTTGAACCATTGTTCAACCCGAAACATTTATTGAGTTGAAATTCTGGTCTCACAACCCGGTTTAGCGTGTTTACACCACCTGCAAACCCATGTTTTTTCATGATCCCATGCAGAAATCCGGCTTATTAGGGCTGGTGTAAAATGGGTATTAATATGTTCCTCAATAGGTTTGATTATGCCATCTGTTCACAAGCAGGAATATCCCTAAATCCTGGACTGCTTGGGTGTCTTGAGGGCCGCGTTTGGCTACCACCGCTCTGCACAAGGCACATTGGCCACAAGAAAATAGAACAATGAACATACTAAAACTGCATACACATTTGACAACAAAATAAACAATATGCGCAATGACAATTGTTAACAAAATTTTCGTGCTTATCTAATGTGTATATGGTTAACAATGCCCACTCCCGTGATTCATTAGCACTGTCAGTTGTTGTCTGTATTAGCAGGATGTCGGAGACAATTGCTCCCTTGCCCCGCCCCCCTATCGGACTGATTCAGATTGGATCACATAAGCAATTCAACCCACACACAGGACCCATTCAGCGCATGTGCAGAAGAGGTCCTGCGATCGCAGCGCAGAATACCACACACCTCTGTCTAATTGACAGGCAGAGGCGTTCATTGGGAGAGACAGGGGCAGCTGGTCCTTTGCCTCCAATTTCTGGGAGTGGCCAGGCCAAGGTACAGTGTTCTTGGCCTCACAAGCTGCCCTGTGACGGGAGATTAGACTTTAAAAAGTCCCAGCACAATTCATGCTTTTCAGCTCCCCATATACCTCCCTACATAGCATCAGATCAGCAGACGTGTGCGATACACTGCGGAAAATCAAACTCATATTTTTAGTACAGCTACTGCTTATAATTGCCTTGATCTCCTATAGCCAACAGATGCAATGCAGGGGCAGTAAAGGGGGTGAAGGTAGGCAGCGGGTAGAAAGTGCTGCAGGCAGGTAGAAGATGGGGTAGAGGAGTTAAAGCATCAGCATAAATTTCCCGGCCATCCTGAGTAGCATGTTACTCAGCTGATGGAGGTTCATGTAGATGATCTGATTCTAATTCCTCAGACGCAGCAGCGGCTCAGAGAACTGGTGGGAGGAGTCTATTAACACAAGATGCCTCCTGCGGAATTAGCATATTATCACACAGCGCTGCATGATCTGCATCTATCTCTACATCAAGCCCATAGTGCCTTGTGGCGGGTGTTGTGTATGTGCAAAACAAGCGTACGTTTTTCTATGCCCCATTATCCTGTGAGAGTACATGAAACCTGCCGCATGTACTAGGACTTGCCTTGACAGCTGGATGCCTTAACTATGCTCACGCCTGGACAGCTTCATTCATTTCCTCAGTCTTACAAAGTCTTGTGACGCAAGAAGAAAATTCACCAGAAAATGTGATTGTTGTGCAGGAAAGCCACGGCTAATGCATTATATCGCATAGTTCCTGACACAGCAATGAAAATCTGCATAAGTGCACAGGATAATACTGTAACTAACAATCTGTCACAGAGTATAGATCAGCACTGGGCTGGGCTACAAAGTTGCCATGGTACCGTAATATTGCAAAGTGTTTCTCTATACATCTCTACCAGTTATTTAGAACCTAGTATCCCCCTCCCCTACACCGATTAGTTGGTACTGTACATTATCACTAATGTAGGTTACTCAGCAAAAAGATTTGGCCCAAAAAGAGCCAATTTAGATTCAATCTTGACAGTTTCTATGTAAAATGGGCATGTTTTGGGCCCCACAGGCCGTTAGGTCATTTCTCAGATCCTACCTGCAGCAGGTAGGATCTGTAAACGACCATTCTAGTGGGTACAGGTCACGGTCGAATCGGGCCTGGATCGGATGCAGATCATGAGCGGGTCGAGAGCTCCGCAGATCTTGAGTGGGTCGTACGATCGTCTTATGACCTGCTCTCGATCTGCATAGTTCTGGTGTGTACCCAGCATAAGGCTTCATTCATCAGCCCCGTTATCTGTAGAATATAGTCAGGTTTTTGGCTGGTGCCATATATTTAAAGTTTTCAAAGATTCTTCCATCATATCTAATTATACATATTTAATATATGTATTATATATTCATACCTCCCAACATGACCCATTCCAGGAGAGACACCATGCTCGGTTTCTGGAATTCCATCTGAATGTAGGATTGCCATCACCTGTGTTAGGGTGCCCATACATGCTGCGATGCCTTATGGGTTGGATCGCATCGCAATGCATGTGTTTTGCGTGCGATGTACGGGCAGTACAAAAAGTATGTGCAGCACATACTTTTTGTACTGTGTGATGCAATGCCCGCATTGCACGCTGCCATCGCAGCGTGTATGGGCACCTATAAACAGGTTGATTGATAAGAAATTTGCTTCACCACAGGTGATGGTAATCGTAGCCATGTGTGTATGGGTGATCTGTGCTAACCAGTGTTCTCTGGTTAGAACACTAGCAATTTGGCTAGTTCCTGAGTACATGTAGTCAAGATCTGAGCAGACAATGGTGGTGGTGTGCAGGCTGCGCATCGCCATGGGTAATATAAACTAGAGATGTGCGGTTCAGATTTACTCAGATTTCAAATCCGAATCTTGTTCGCTATCAGCTGTCACATGTTGTGGATAGCCAATAAAATATCGCTTTGAAATCCGAGCAAATCCAAACCGCACATCTCTAATATAAACAAAATAGTGTTCATTCTATTACTCGCCAACTTTGAAAACCCATGCAGTTCCTCTTCCCTGCCTAGGGTGTCGCTGTCTGTTGTAATGCTTCTAGCACAGTGTGGTCTGTATATCAGCACTGATATGCAAACCAGACCTGTGCTAGAAACACCACAGCAGACAGAGACACCCCAGGCAAGAAAAAGAAACTACATGGGTTTTCAAAGATGGCGTGTTCTAGAATGAACACTATATTATTGCTGTGTGTGTGTGCCCATTTAAAGTGACAAATGATAGAGCCTCGTACAACCACTAACCTGACGCGGCTTTGTTTATTTTGATTTATTTACCAATTTGGTAAGCCAAACATTGATGAGAACATGTAACGGTCACCGTGACACAGAGCTATAAAAAATAGCCTTGGTTACCAACACAACAATGCTGCAATAGCTTACAGTATATGTAATACTTAACAGAACTTTGTTATAGTGGTACAGTATATTCAACTAATTACATATGCACAACCAAGCCCGTTTGATTATTCCATACTTTAGTAAACCACAGACACAAGAACACATTACCACGTGGTCTACTTGTGTAAGACTTCCATAAACAAGTGCTGCAAGGAACAGGCTTTCCACACATGTAGTCGGCACAAAAAACACCCACAGGGAATTTTTATTGCACAATTGTAGCAGCCGTTTAAAGCAGTTTCTCCATTACAAAAGGAAAAAAGCAGGAAATGTCTACTTTATATTCTAATGTTAAACAAACAGCAAGATATGGAAATACCAAAATACACAAAAACAAACTGGGTAGAAACAAATCAACATACAGGTAGGGGGGCCCTGCTCGCAAGCTGTCAATCATATTATAACACCTATATTCGTTGCCTAGCGAGTAGGTACACGGTGCCCCGCTGAATGCACCCCCCAGTCAAGCGAATCCCCACGCTAGCATGCAAGCTGATGTGTACATTTACAAATCCGCTCGTATGCGGCCGCACGGTGGAAAAATCATTCGATGGTGTCACACCATCAAATGATTTTTCCAGCCTTTGCTCTGTAAAGTAAGTCTATAGTTACTTTTCAGATGGCCACTTTCTGACGAATTGGGGGCACCGCTGAGGTCATGTGACATTAACTGCCCGCCCCAAGGATGCATGGTCACATCTGCGATTGCAGGGGTGCGTCCGGTGTTCCTACGGGCATGCCCATAAAACGCTGGGTGGTCCCCTGCTTGCCTATCATGCTGCGAATGCCCCTGTGAGCGTATAACTCGCCAAAGGCGTCCGCTCAGGTGCGCAAACCCACACCATCGTCCAAAGGGAGGTGAATCCGGACCTGACCAATCAAGTCTGAATCACCCCCTTTGTGAGTGTGGGCCGGTCCATGTAAGGTCATGACATCACAGTTGCAGTGTTCCTCCTCACTGATGTATGTAATGGAGTTATTCTAATGCTACTTAAACGTGGCATCTTGTCGCTAATCCAACAGCTCTGATATTTAATGTGCAATCACCTTTTGGAGGCTGTATGGTCAGCAATACAACTGGGAGGGATTTACCTGACACACACACACCATCTGTGATATGAGTGACAACCTCCAGGATATCAGAAGAGCTTGACTTAAGGGATAAATGGTACAACCCATTCATTTGTAGCCTGTATTATGTATTCAGACCCCATGAATAAACCCAATGAGTCACTCGCTCTGTTTTGCATTCAGGAACTTTTGCTTATAATACCAGAACAGCAGCCAAATATGAAATGCTAGCCAGTAATAATAACTCACATCATTAGTTAAATCCACATTAGCAAGCAGTACATATACGGCACTTATTGAGAATTTAGGGTAGATCCCATAGTGTACAAGGAGTTGAGAACTTAGGGCACTCAGGCTTCAGCAGCACTGCATAATATGTTGGCACAATAGAGGGTATTAAACAGCAAGGTTCTGTTGTTGCTGTGCACACAATTAAGATATTACATCATACTTAATTAGGTAATTTTTTCTCACCCCTCACAGGGCTTCCAGGAAACTTGACTACCATCATGTGTGCAGAAATATAATGTAGCAGATAACTAAAGTGTAGAATATATAAAAGGTGTATTATTTAATGATATGCTTTGTATTACTACTAGTACTATACGATTACTATTAGCATTTCTCCAAAATGTCCATACAGAGAAGCAGCAGGCAACATGTGGGTACCAGTCACTGCTGTAAGGTCTGTGCAGTTGCCTGGCATCACCCAGATATGGCACAGCAGGCAACTCAGTCCTCTGTCACCAATATCACCCTAGTTTCACACCAGCCACCAGGACAACCCCCCAACAGCATCATGTGGGTATCTACAGTACCAGCATCTTCTACAGAGTAACCCCTATCAGTATCCTTCTAACCCCGCCATCAGCATCTGCATTAGCATCCTCCTACCCCCGGCATCAGCCATACACCGGATAACTGCCCTCCGCCCACACCCTTCTCACACCGCCATGTGAGTAGTGTATGGCCGTCACCAACCCGGGTCACACCGCCCTGTAAAGCCAGCCCCTATTTACTCACCTATCTCACAAGCAGTAGCTCCGTATCGTGGTCACGCCGATCTCCCGGTTTCTCAGCCGCCGCCTCCTCCTCAGGTAAATGACCGACAGTAACCCGAGCTCCGGAAACCCGCCGGCACGTCATCTGATTCGATGGGGGACGGCCAATCATCGTCATCCCCTCTCTACCGCCCTTTTCCTTGACATCGTCAGCTATGGGGGGATTCTAGCACGCGCATGCGCGGTCCCGTTAACACAGACATGAGCTGGGCTGTCAGTGAGTGGCTGCTGTGAGTGTAAGCAACGTGCTGTAGTACGAGTACGGTCCACCGTCTCACTGACTGTCCAGGCAACAGCAGACTACGGGTTCTGGGCTAGGGCCTTTATTCTGATCTGTGCGGAAATTCCCGCATTCTTACGGAGCGGTCCGCACGCCACGGTGTTTTGCCGCATGCGGCCATCGTCCGTAGAAACGCCCACGTGTCCTCCGCATTCGGACGGACTCACTCTTTAAGAACAGGGCGTGTTTACGGACGACATACAAATCATGCGTGTGCGGGAGAAACACTCCGATTCGGCACGGTATTACAGAGTATTACAGAGTATGCTCGGGAATACCGCATCCGAACGGGAGCCAAGCGGTGCTACCGCACGTAAGCGGAGGATTTACGCCAAACAACCCACTATGAAGTATCTTCTGCAATACATCACATGACCCACTTATTCAATTACCTATCCTCATAAAAAACTGCTTATTTGGAATTGGAATCAATTAGATTCCAATATATCCTTACAAGCATGCCTAACACATGCATTGCACACATTAACCCTTACAGCAATTGAAGTGCAATGCTTTGTATTACACCCTGTGTAAAAGATTATAAACAATCTACACATATACTATTTAAAGTGCAAATAAAACCAACAACTGTGAACTTGCATAAAGAATTTTATTAACGACACAATAAACATAAATAAAAAAATATAAAATTAGAAATTAAAGAAGAAGGACTTTCAGGTCCTGCAGGTCTGCTTGCGCCAGGCGCAGATGGTGCTCCAGTCGCCGGAGGGCCCCATGCACACCCTCATCTGCCGGTGTGGTGTCATCTGTGGGCATGTCAAAGGGGCAACAATTAGTCATGTTATTCTTGCATACATTTCACATACTGCGACATAAATTGCACAAATGCTAGGTGACATGTGTGTATATATATATATATATATATCTATGTAGAGCATGGCTCCTCAAACTGCGGCCCTCCAGATGTTGGGAAACTACAAATCCCAGCATGCCTTGCCACAGTTTTGCTATAAGGAAGTGTTAAAACTGTGGCAAGGCATGGCGGGATTTGTAGTTTCACAACATCTGGAGGGCCGCACTTTGAGGACCCATGATGTAGAGAGATAGAGACACACATAGATAAATAGATATGACACATATATACATACATGCTAAGTTATTTACTACATACTGTATTTTTTGGCCTATACACTTTACTCTGCAGAAGACATAACAGTCATATTGTTTCTTCTCAGTCACAACCCACCCATGACTAACCAATGACAAGCAGGTCATGGGCTCCGTCAATAAGAACTTGTCACAATCTGCTCAGTCTAAGTTCAGTGATGGTTCGTGGCATGGGAGTTATGCAAATGTCAGGAATGCACAGTACACATCCTCAAAATCCTAATTCTGTCTAAACCAACCTACAATTCTGTGACGGCCAAAAAAAAACCTGAAGTACAGGGGGTGTTTAGGTAGAGGAGGCTCCTGGGACACTGGCAACTTCTGACTCCATTCCAAGGTAGGCCGGGCCATACTCCATTTATAGCATACATCCTAGAGTTTATAAATAACATTCACCAACAATATAGATTCCACTATTTGATGGGTCATAATCCACGCTTGCAGCAGGTGAATTTAAGCCACAAATGATCCACTCATCCCTTTACTCCAGGATCCTGTTTAACTACAACGGTTATGTGGCAGTCAAAATGGACCTCCAACCCATCCCACAAACCGGTGTAATTCAGAGGTGTCCTGGATGAAAGGGATGCCTTGGACACCCCATCTAACCCGTACCTGTATCTGTAGCTACCCACTTTGGGGTCTATATGAATAGTATGGCAAAAAATTTTTTAACCAACAGTGCTACATAACAAATACCAGTACAACTACTTCATGAATGATGCATTATGTTAACATACCGATCTGCTCATATTCCGGGGCCTGGCACGCCTCCTCCCCATCGTCATCTGACTCCTCCGGGGCAACCGTGGCCTCCTCCGACCCCTCCTCCGCAAGCTCCTCTCCACCAACAACCTCCTCCTCCAACTCCTCCTCCTCCAACTCCTCCAACTCCTCCTCCTCCTCCTCCTCCTCCTCCTCCTCCTCCACCACCACCACCTCCTCCACCTCCTCCTCCGCCACCAACACCTCCTCCTCCGCAACCAACTCCTCCTCCTCCACTTCCTCCTCCTCCACCATCTCCTCCTCCTCCACTTCCTCCTCCTCCACCATCTCCTCCTCCTCCACTTCCTCCTCCTCCACCATTTCCGACACCTCCTCCTCCGGCTCTTGGGCCTCCTCATGTGCCAGGGCTGCCTCCGCCTCTTCCTGGGCCTGTTGTGCTTGGGCTCGTGCTGTGTGTTAGAAAAAAACATCATGGTCAATGTGGGGTCATTGGGGCACATGTATTAATCCATAACAAGACATACATGGAAGGGTGATAATGATGGCAAACGATGCAGGAAAGTAGCTCCTTACTGTTAATGGATTCCAAATAGTGACATTTAAATTAGTATGTGATTGGTAGTAATTTGTTCACACATTACAACCCAGGCATTTATCAATGTGTAACACATATTAGATCTGGCACATTGTATGCATCAGAATCCTCAATGCTATGCCATTACATATAAAAGCCACATGACTGCATGTTAACCAGGAAGAAGCACACATAACAGTCTATGGACTTTTAAACCCATGGACACCCACTTATCATGAGACACATTTTATTGTTTATATATGCTATGTTGTAAGTGCGAAATTTCATAGCTAAAATACTCACACTCAGCTATTTCGCCCCTGAGTTGGTGAAGCAGCTGGGGCTGGCGCCTGCGGAGGTCCGACCACCGCCTCTCCAGCTGCCCGAGGGACCTCCGCACCCGAGTGCGGGCGTAAATTCGGCGCCCTGCCGCAGCATAGGCCCTCCGCTTGTGCCTGTTGGTTATAAAGGGCCCTGCACGGCCCAGCCTTGTCTCCATGACGGAGACAAGAACTCGCAGCTCCTCATGCGTGAAGGGTTCTGCCCTTCGTGTCTCCGCCATGTTGACAATGGCATCTATCAACCAATCAGGTGGTGGCATTGGTTGATCACAGTTATTTGTGATAATAACTTTATTGTTCATTTTTACATTAACAGCGTCTCTGCGCCAACACAAATGGTGACAAATTCGCATGCCTTCAAAACCGTAGTGTTGATGTATGGCAATGAACAAATCTGATATATATAAAACACAGTGTGTATGCCCTTAGCAAATCCAATAAGGCCGCGCTCCGCCAAGCAACGCGTGCTATAGCTTAGCAACGCATAGCTGTAGTTAGCATTAATTACTCTATGCATCTATGTGTATGCGTACATTTATGTGTAAAAGACACATACACACACTTGCAGGTATCCTGAAACCAGCATTATACACCAGCCCTGCCTGCCTGCCTGCCTGCCTGCCTGCCTGCCTGCATGCTCCTTGAAATGTTGAAACATGTGAATAAATTCCAACATCATATATAGATATATATCTATATATGCAAACAAATCATACATCAACACAGGAAATAATCCCCAACACATGATAGAATAAATCAATGTACTCACCAGTCATCAGGGATAGTATCAACTACAATAATGAAGATATAACAAACACATAAGATCCCTTGTCCAAGGTATAATAATTAGCACCTATATTGAACTTCCCCCCAAACTAAGCACATATGATAAATATCTCCTATTTCTTTGCCATTAGGAGGGCAGGCTGGCTAATTTTCGTGTTGTAACACTGACAACTAACACACTGTACTTATTTGAAGGGGTGATTTGTACAATAATTGGTGTGTTCTGTCAACTCAATAACATGTACCTGAAGTATCTTTGCGCCACAGAGTCCCGCAGCTGGTATCCCCTCCGGCATTCAGGGGCGCGGGATGGGCGCATGGGCGGATCTTGCGGCTCAGATGGTACCTCCCACTCATCAAAGGGTATCTCACGCCGCACAGCAATGTTGTGGAAAAATATACACAGGCCCACGATCCTCGACACCATTTCAGGCGCATATTGTAAGTCACCACCAGTGCGGTGGAGCACTCTAAATCGACCTTTTAAAAGCCCAATTGAGCGCTCCACCACTTGCCTGGTGGCAACATGCGCCCGATTGAATGCCTCCTGTGGGCCCGGTGCTGGGTAGCTGTACGGCGTAAGTAGCCAGGGCGTACATGGGTAACCGGAGTCACCCAGAACCCACGCATCACGGCCTTCCAGCTCTTGGAGTCTATGCCATATCCCGGTTTGTCGGATGACATGAGAGTCATGGGCACTTCCGGGAAACTTCGAGTTGAAGGCGAGAATCTCCATGGATGGGCCACATACCACCATCACGTTCAGTGAGTGGAACAATTTGCGGTTCCTATATATCTTCTCACTTCGAGATGGAGGCACAAATGGTACATGGGTGCCATCCACAGCCCCTATCACATTAGGGAAGCCAGCAATTTGATGGAAGGCCTGCTGGCTTCTGCGCAGGGTCTCGGTGGCAAATGTCATGGCCATGAAGTGCCCCTTGCGCCTGAACATGGCCGACGTCACACGCCTCAGGATTCGGCAGAAGGCCGGCTGAGATATTCCAGCAAGTACTGCCACTACTTGTTGGAATGATCCTGAGGCGCAGAAATGCAACACCGCCAGCAGCTGTGTGTGAGGCGGAATTGCTGTCGTGATCCCGTGTAGAGGTTCCAGATCGCTCTGAATTAAGGTGAGCAGATCCAGAATGACATGTGGCGGTAACCGGTACCTAGTAAGTACCTCATCATCGGGCATAGCAAACAGAGTCACCCGTGTGCGATAGATTCTAGCACGTCCTGGCCTCCTTGGCCGACGAGTGGGGAGAGCCGCAAGTGCCCTTAGCCTCCTCTCCATGTAGCGCATAATAGCTTCTGCAACCTATAAAGAAATGAACATAAATACTGATGCACCTATGCACATAATGGCCATATCCCACTACAAATAGATTTGTAGCCTTCAATACGTACAATAGATGGCCGCCCCATGAAATCCCGCAGATCCATTTGACTCTCTAATGATGACACAATAATATGAACTCAATACACACCGTCCAAAACACACAGATAAAGGTGTCAGCATTTTTTGCAGACATCATGTACTATGACACATTTCATCTATTGCTGGGACATGTTGTCCTGCAATAGATGAACCCACACAGGTTTAAGCCCTGTGAGTGAAATAGTGAACATGTGACATGTTGCAATAATAATACACCACTTTGCTGGCCCAACAATCTGTAGTCAGTGAGGCAATAGTGCATACATTCATACACTTACATTGTTAATGGATATCATATCTACAAGGAGCATGGAAGAGCTTACCTTAGACCCTGACAAGTCCAGATCTGAAGACAAATGATTCTAGCAGGAAGACATTATTTATAGGGCTCTCACATGTGTGGTCTATAACAGTAGAGATGAGTATTGCATGACTTGTGGCCTGGATTCTCTAAGGGAATGGGCTACTTTTAGCTTGCACTAAAACGCCACAATACCACAGTAGTCATGAATGAAATGTCATGTCATGCTAGCAAATAGCATGTGTATTGAGCAATAGTCACAGGTGTATCAGAAGATTCGATGCAATGTTAGCATTGGTGACCAGTATTTCATGTCGAACTTTCGCCAGGTTTTACACAATGGAATTTCCGCCACCGTATGCGGCGCGAAAAACCAGCGACGTACGCTCACGCACGGAACGCAGCTGCCGCTGATGTCCGCCAAACAGATTACACAAACAGTATATAAAGGTGTATTAGAAGGTGACAATGTTGTTGCTAACATGTCTGGAACCCAACCAGAGGTGGACCCAGTGCTGCAGCAACTATTTGACCAGATGGACTCCAGCACCACCTATGTGCCACTGCACATGCGGACAGTGGGTAATGAGGAGGCTGCTGGCCCTTCTCCAGCAGGGGAACCTGCACCTGACCATTCTACAGCAGGGCAACCTACACCTGGCCCTTCTGCAGCAGGCCAACCTGCAGCTGGCTCATATCCACCATCAGCAGAATTGTTTGGAACACAACAGGGGACTTCACAAGGTAGTACCATGGCCAGCACTTCAAGTGCAGCGACTGGTGCCAGGGGGCGTGGCCAGGGACGTGGCAAGGGGCGAGCCAGTGCAACAGCGGAACCACCCAAAAAAAATAAGGCATATGAAGCACAGGAGCTGGCCATCCTGGTTCCCCGAGCACGTGATTGGATAGAGTGTCCATCCGAGAGGCTGACACACACACGCAGATGGAAGATTTGGGAACAGATAACGGCAGAGATTAATGAAGTAGCGCCACAAGTTCGTGAGACGGACCATGTGAAGAAGAGGCAAGTTGTTTTGTGATACATGTGGCCAGTAATAGCCAAGTAATGATTGAATTGATGCTTAGATGCATTTAGCAAATGGCCCGTGAGGTTGTTACAATACACATACATTATTGCCATGTAATTTCATTGTGAGTTAGAGTACGGTGATTGTGAATGTGTATTGTAACGGTTGATATCATAGTTGCATGTAAAATTATATATGGGACAATAATCACATGTTGTAATATGTAGCACAGAGCAATGGCTGCAACAGCTAACATTGGGAGTGACATGTATTAATATGTCAACTTACATTGCAGGTGGCAGGACTTCAAAACCAACCTGAAGAGGAAGCTGACCAAGCGGTGGGACCACAGCCAGACATCTGGGGCCGGCCCCATGCCATCAGGGCTAGAGCTCACCCCCCTGGAGGTGATGGCCGAGAGCTGCATATCAGTTGAGGAGATCCGGGGGGTGAGCACTATGGATAGCGAGGCCCCAGCTGAAGTGTTTGCGTCTTTTCTGGAAGGTAAATATTGGTCATGCCATAAACTTGTGCAAGTAATTATCGTAGAATGTCTCCTAATTGTGTTTATCTTTGCCCACAGACACCCCACCGCTTGGTGACGACTCTGTTCAGGAGGTGGAGGAGTCCGTGCCACCTGGCCCCAGAGGTAGGCCTGTGCAGCAGCAGGCATCGGGCCAAGCCGATTTGGCCGCCTTGGCCGAGGTGCTTGGGGACATCAACCAGCAGGGAGACTTGGCATCAGAACGGGTGCGTAGGACCGAGGAGATCCTGGCGAGCTTGGTCAGCACCCAGCAGTCCATGGCTGCGAGCATGCAGGCCATGGCTGCAAGTGCTCAGGTGCTGGCCGAGCAAGCCACCCGCCAAAATGATCTCCTCCTCCACCATAATGAGCTTATGGTGGAGCTGGTTACCAGCAACAGGGTCCTAATGGCATCCGTTTCTGGTGCATTACCAGCGGCAACACTCCCTGCTGGCAGGAGGGGTAGACCAGCCAACCCCTCCACATCATCTGCTCCACCTGCCCCAGCATCTGGCCGTCCCCGAAGAGCTGCTGCACAGGCCAAGGAGCCTACCAAGGCCAAACGTGGTCGGAAATGAACTTGTGGCTGCATTAATCTCTGCCGTTATGTGTTCCCAAATCTTCCATTGTGCTGTGTGTGTCAGCTTCTTGTGTCCAATCACGTGCTGAGGGGAACCAGCTGAGGCCTTGCTTCATATGTCCTTTGTGGTTCCCCTGTTGCCCTCTTTTGCCTGGCATTACTGTCAGCTGTACTTGAAGTGATGGCCATGGTACTATCTTGTGAAGTCCCCGGTTGTGTTCCAAATGATTCTGCTGATGGTGCATATGAGCCAGCTGCAGGTTGGCCTGCTGCAGAAGGGCCAGGTGTAGGGTGCCCTGCTGTTGAATGGTCAGGTGCAGCTTGCCCTGCTGTAGAAGGGCCAGCAGCCTCATCATTTCCCACTGGCTGCATGTGCAGTGGCACATAGGAGGTGCTGGAGTCCATCTGTGTGCAATTATATTTGTTTTGTATTATTATTTATTTTGCGGCATTCCTGCCATGTTGTTTATTGTTTGTATGTATTATTTTATGGTCATTGCATCACACTGCCATTGACTGTGACATGAATATAAATAAATATGTTTACTTTACCCAAAATGTGTGGTTTCATGAGTACATGTCAAATACACATGTGTATTGCTAGTATTAATATTCTGTCATGTCCATTGTTAGCAGTTTGAAAGTGTCTGACAAGTACAGCATATGTGGGTGTTTAGTACGGGTTCCTTGAAGCAGCAATGGTTTCAATTAAAGCACTGACAAGCGTCCTATTAGTGAGTAATGAGTAAAGGAGTAGATTCTATTGGGTTCAGGTGTTAATGGTTGTAGTCATTAGGCGTACGTTCGCCTACCGCATGAACGAGTGGTGTCCGCAAAGCAATAGTACACTTGTGGACACCGCACATTTCTGCCCTTTTTTCATCGCGTGCATTCGGAGTGGTTTCCGAATGTACGCCCCCCAACATAAGTGTACTCCCCCGTGTCCGCCCATGTTTCCGCCCCGTTTTGCCCACTTTGAAACTACGCCCATGTGTCATTCCGCATGACGCCCATAATACGCCCCTATTTCCCGACTGATAGCGGTGAACAGTTTTGGACGGGATTTGGCCGAACTGGTACCGAGTCAAGGCGTGGCACATGCGCGTAGCGTTCTCCACGCATGCGCAGACGTCATAAAGACGCGATCCGTAAGTACGCGGTAAAGTCCGCATCAATCAGAATAAGGGCCTAGATGCGGGTAATGTGGGATATATACATGCCCGGAAACTGAAATATTCCCTAGAGCAGGCATGTCCAACGTTGGCCCTCCAGATGTTTTGAAACTACACATCCCAGCATGCTTTGCCACAGTTTTGCTATTAGAGAATGCTAAAACTATTGCAAAGCATGCTGGGATGTGTAGTTTTAAAACATCTGGAGGGCCAACGTTGGACATGCCTGCCCTAGAGTTTGTTCACTTGTTGTCAATGTTATGTTACTGGTATTTAATTCATTGTTCACAGGGACAACTGCATGTAACAACTAGCTGGTAGCTTCACCTCATGGCATTGCACACGCTGACACTCCACAGGAACCATGCTCATTTCCAGCTCTGAGTCCACTAGCACCCTGTGAGAGAACTTGTGTATATTGTATAGTAGACTATATATTTTTTATTCTGTAGCGCCCCATAGGTATGTCTCCTTAATTGTGCACCGCAGGGTAGTATAGAGCAGGGCCGTTTCTATACAATTTAGCTCCCAGGGCAAAGGAATAAAAATGCACAAAAATGTGGCTTAATATAAGGGCGTGGTCTAGCAGGAAAACAATTACCTTACATCTCACCTTTGCAACCTGCTTGTCCGCAGGAATTGTTATTGTACTCCCGCACTTTAGGCTACTACTTAAATCATTAAACACTATTTATCCGTGATGACAATTACACATTACGCCGCACACCGTGATGACAATTACACATTGTCGCACACCGTGATGACAATTACACATTATGTCGCACACTGTGATGACAATTACACATTACGCCGCGCACTGTGATGACAATTACACATTACGCCGCACACTGTGATGACAATTACACATTACGCCGCACACCGTGATGACAATTACACATTGTCGCACACCGTGATGACAATTACACATTCTGTCTCACACCGTGATGATAATTACACATTACGCCGCACACCGTGATGACAATTACACATTGTCGCACACCGTGATGACAATTACACATTATGTCTCACACCGTGATGACAATTACACATTATGTCTCACACCGTGATGACAATTACACATTACGCCGCACACTGTGATGCCAATTACACATTACACTGCACACTGTGATGACAATTACACATTACGCTGCACAATGTGATGAGCCCACCAATGTTCGATGCCCAGCAATGTATATATTTGTATATGCCCACTGCCCAGCAATGTATATTTTTATATGCCCACTGATGTATATATTTTTATGCCCACCAATATTTATATGCCCACTGTCACCAATGTATATTTATTTAAACACCACTGCCCACCAATGTTTATTAATAATAGGCAGTAACATATATATTGCTGGCCTGCGCCATTAATTTATACGTTACCACCTATTGTTAATAAACATTGGTGGGCAGTGGTGTTTAAATATACATTGGTAGCAGTGGGCATATAAACATATATACATCAGTGGGCATATAAAAATATCCACATTGGTGGGCAGTGGATATATAAAAATATACACAATAGTGGGCATATAAAAATATATACATTGGTGGGCAGTAGGCATATTAAAATATGTACATTGGTGGGCAGTAGGCATATTAAAATATGTACATTGGTGGGCAGTGGATGTATAAATGTATACACATTGGTGGGCAGTGGGCATATTAAAATATATACATTGGTGGGCAGTGGATGTATAAATATATACATTGGTGGGCAGTGGGCACACTTCGCACCCCCCCCCCCCCCCATTCCCTCCCCTTACCTTAAGCGGTCAGGGTGGCTGTCAGGCAGCTCCTCTCTCCATGGCATGCAGCAAGTCTTGCTGCGCTGGCGCTGCTCCTTGTTTATCGAGTGCGGCGTGACGTCATTATGTCACGCCGCACACATCAGTGGGGGATTGTTTAGACTGCAGCAGAGTCCCGGCGGCCAGCTTGTTGCTGGAGCCAGGACTCCATTGCGCAGTCGCAATATCCCGCCGCGGCCGACGGACCTGTGATCGTGATGATCTCGGAGTCGGGCGGCGGGCGCATGGGATAGGAAGGGGGGAGGCGGCGTCGGCAGCGCTGGAGAAGCTGCCGGGAGCCCCAGCTAATTATCAGTGGTGGACAAGCCGTGCGGCGCCCCGGGCTGGTGCACGGCTTGTCCGCCTCTAAAAACGGCCCTTGTATAGAGGCGGAGTTGGGCAGTACCACTACCCGCTCTTGGATGCAGATCGTGCCCTGCTCATAGCTCTCAAGGGGTGCACACACGGGCGTGGCCATATCACTTGTGTGGGTTAACATGGGTCTAGGTCAACTTGACATTAGGTCGACATGGGGTTTTCCACTGTTTTTTGACCATTTATGCGCATGTGAAGCCGCTTTGTGCACCTGCTGCTTCACCTTTCACTGACGTTCAGTCCTCCACATCCCCCATTGTGAATGGGGAATGTTTTGGTGTTGGCACCTGATTTTAGCGCTCATGTATGCAAGCCTTTACTTACAATGTAGTGAAGAGAAAGCCATAAGAGAAGAGGAGTAGGTAGCTTGACAATGGGCAGTATTCAATGAGAAAAGTTCTCCGTGTTTTGTGGAGAATTTGTGCTTTTTTCGCCTTGGACGGAGCATTTTGCTCTCCAAAAGCGAGCAACCCTATTCAATGTGAAATGTTCTCCGTCTTTCTAAGTGATTTTCGCCGTCTCTCTCCGTGTAGAAATTCTCCATCTTTTGATGGAGAGCTGGAATGTGAACTTTTAATCTAAAAGGGTTTTGTATTTAATTTTGGTGTAAAAAAATCAGGAATTTTTTTCTGTGAAGGGGCATGTTGTTTTTATTCATGTGCTTATAGCACATGAATATATATTTAATTTAAAAAAAAATATTTTTTTTTTTTTTTTTACACAGTGCAGCCAGCAGGGGGCCGGAGCGCTCGAGCCGCTCATTAGATATTCATATATTCACTGCACCCGTATGCACGTTCGGGTGCAGTGAATACTGGGTCCCCCGCTGGCTATAGGGGGGGGCAGCCTGTGCTGCCTGGGTCCCAGGGGGGCCCCCTACCCTCACATATGTTCTGGGGCATCCAGGGAGACTTTAATCTCCCTGGATGCCACCGTCCCACGGCTCCCTGCCGCGGACGCTCGTCCGCTGCAGGGGTTAAGACTCGCCGCGAGTGGCGGCGAGTCTTAAATACATTGAATAGTGGGAGCAGGAGTGGCAGCGAGCCCTCTGGAACACGGAGAGTGCATGGAGAGCAAAATAAAACGCTCTCCATGCACGGAGAACTCCGTCATTGAATACTGCCCAATGAAGGAAGGTAAAAAGCGATGACTCTTGGATTGCTGCAGGAGCATTCACATTGTAAGACATTTGACATATTTTGGTTAATCTACAGTTTCATAATGAAAGTACCTGTATTTTAAATGTAAACAACAGTATGAACATAAGAGAGGGACAATTGTGATGTATCTTGTGTCACTGTGTTTCCTGCTATCCTAAATCATCATGCCATATGTCATTCCTTATTGTCCCAAACTCCTTTGTTCTGGGCATGAAAGAAGGCACACGTGACCTAACCTAATACCATCTATAAGGCAGGACAGCAGCTCTCAGTAGATTCTGGCTGTCCCAGCCCCCACTAATCCTTTCTTCTTTACTTATTAACTTGAGCCTGATTTTTTTTTTTAAATAAAAGTCATTTGATTATATAACCATAAATGGTTACTAATGTGTGCATGTGTAGAAGCAGTCAGAGCTTTGCTCTGTGCACAGAAGCTGAGCTGCATACAACCATCTGCTGCAACTATATGCTGCAATTTATTTATTTACAGTTTCTTATATAGCGCAGCAGATTCTGTTGCGCTTTACAATTGTAAACCGGGATAAAACAAACTGGGTAACAACAGACAGACTAGAAGGTAAGAGGGCCCTGCTGCAAGCTTACAATCTATAGGGAAATAGGAGGGAAACACAAGGACAGGCACCAGTATTAGCATAGCTTATAGGCCCAGAAGGGAAGCTATATGATACATAAGTGCCTCAGAGGGTTATGCGTATGGAACTTAAATATGATAGGCTTGCCTGAAGAGATGAGTTTTCAGGGAACTCTTGAAAGTTTGGAGGCTATTGCAGAGTCTTATTGTGCGTGGAAGGGCATTCCATAGGATGGGAGCAGCCCGATGAAAGTCCTGTAATAGTGAATGGGAGCTAGTGATCCATGCAGAAGAGAGAAGCAGATCTTGTGTATAACGGATAAGTAAAGAGATATATGCTGGTGCAGTATGGTTAATAGCTTTATATGCTAGCAGGAGGGTTTTATATTGAATACGGTAAAACACAGGTAACCAATGGAGGGACTGGCAGAGCGGATCAGCAGACGATGAGCGTCTTGCTAGAAAGATCAGCAGCATTTTTAATGGATTGCAGTGGTGAGAGTCTGTTTTTGGGAAGACCCGTTAGGAGACTATTGCAATAATCAATGCGGGATATAATGGGCGGTATTCAATGAGCTGAATCGTTGGTCACAACGATTCAGTTTTTTCATTCGCCAGCCAATCGCCGGTTTTTTGCTGCCAATCGCCATGCATGGGGATTCGTGTGGAGTCGCCGAGTCACCCTATTCAACGTGGCTGAGAATCGCCGGCCCTAACGGCGATTCTCAGCCAACCCTGCGTTTCCCTAAACAGCTTCATTAATGTCGTCAGTGTTTAAAAAATTGCAGTGAAATGCAAGACAAATGCAAATTACCCTGAATAAACGCTTCCAATACAGCAGACGGCAAAATCTGGGTAATCTGCACAAAGGCCAAACGAAGGAGTGAGGTGGGGAGGAGAATCATGGGTAAGTGAGGTGCACCATGGGTAAGAACAGTGCTTTGTGGGAGAAAAAAAAAATACCTGAAAAAATTAAATATATATTTGTATAGCACTTCTACGACCATGACATCACACAAGGGCAGCAAATAATAATACATTAGACTTGCATAGTTAAATAGAACACTTAAAACCAATTATTTGACATGTTCCTATAAAAGTTCACCAGAAAAAGATGACGAGGGACACTCGGTGAGGAACGGCGATATGTAACAAGAAAAAGGAATCGCCAACTTCTCATTGAATACACTTTTGGCGATTCCCCTCGACTACCGTCGATTCCCCATGAAAAATCCTATAGACTAAAAACGGCGATTTGTAGAGAATAACATTTGGCGATTGGTGCTTCATTCACCGGTCCTCATCGGCGATTATAGGTCATTGAATAGGGTGATTCGCATTTGGAGCTCCAAAAATCACCGTCAGACACGAAAAAAACACAGAATCGCCATAAAACTTGGCGATTCTGGCTCATTGAATACCGCCCAATGAGTGCATGGATAAGATATTTAGTAGTGTCTTGTGTGAAATACGGTCGTATTTTGGATATGTTTTGTAGATGCATGTAACATGATTTGGTGACAGATTGAACGTGGGGAGCAAAGGACAGTTCAGAGTCGAGGGTGACCCCTAAGCAACGAGCTTGTGGGGTAGGGTAGATTATCCAGTGATGGAGATTTCAGGATGGTAACTGTTCTTAGTTGGTGAGAATATAAGTAATTCCGTTTTGGAAATATTGAGTTTGAGGTGGCGAGAAGACATCCAAGATGAGATGGCAGAGAGGCATTCAGAGACTTGGCCCAAAACCACTGGTGACAACTCTGATTTGAGTATCATCCGCATATAAATGATACTGTTTAATGACAATTAATGGCAACCTTAAATACACATTGGCCCTTATTCTGGTTAACTCGCAAGGCTGAAAATTTCGCAGCCTTGCGAGTCTCCAGATGCTGCCTGCCACCCGTTCCCTCGCACCTGCGATTCCCGCACGGCTGCGAATGGATGATTTGCATAATCATCCATTTGCAGCCTTGGGTGCGGGGGAGAAATCACTGGATGGTTGGCGACCATCCAATGATTTCTCCAGTGCTCGCAGATCTGCACAGTTGTCAAAAATCACCTCCACAGTCAACTGGTCAACACCAAGAGCTGGACATACACAACGCAGACATTGAAAAACTTTTACATGGGAATTTTTTTATCTTTTTAAAACATTTTAATACATTACAATGAATGCCGATTCTGATTAAGTATAGTAAAGTGTATAGAGAACAGCAGTAGCAGAGCAAGGTACCTGGCCCTGAAGCATGGCAAAGTGAGCCATACAAGAGGACACTGTACAGTATTTGGGGGTTCATGTGCTCAGTTATGAACATTTACACCATAAAAATCAAGCGGCTCCCCCCCCCTCCCCCCAGCGAAAAGAGTCTCCTATTTGGATCATGGAAATTCCAGTTGGACCTAAAGCCGTCTTCTGCAGCGACAGAAAAATCTTCAAACCAGAACCAGAGCTCAGGACCAACATTTTAAGGACAACAAACCTTTCCAAGAACTCCATCTATACTCCAGGGATATCCACTCTTAAATGCGAGTTACCCTGTACGTGGGTTCCTGTTCTAGTGAGTGTAGAGACCACTGAGAAAGGGCTGTATTTCCAATTTTCCAACACTTTCATTATGGGACTGTGTATGACTACTTATTGCTCAATTGGTCCATTATTACACAGAAGAGACTTTGGCCACCACACCAATTTTCACCATGAGAATATGTACATTCATAAATTGTAGATTTTCTGTATGATGCTAAGAAATAGTTTTTAAACCCTTCACCCCTTGAATGATATTGTCTTCCCCTGAAATAGCTCTGTTTTTATCTCTTTTCTTTTTATTATTGTCTATTGTGGGATTAACTATCCCTTTTCTACACAGCGGCATGAAAAAGAACCCATATCAGCACCTGTACTATCCCCTAGGCTGCCGGACGTGGTCCCGACAGTCAGGAACCCGACAGTTATTTACCAGACGTCGGGATCCCAACTGTTAAAATACAGTTGCACGGGTTCCCGACAGCCACCGGCTATTTACCACACCCATCCCCTATTAGGGTATTTTTCTCTTTGTGGCTGGAGAGAATCCATCCTAGGTATCTGATCTGATGAAGTTTAAGGAACAGCAAGCATGATTGTAGACACCTGTCAGCTTGTGTAGAAAAGGTATTGGACAGAAGGAACAGGACTCCTGGTAGTGAACTAGTTATCCCTGTTATAGGACAGGGGGTGGCTACTGTTTTGGGTCCCGGATCTCAGTGGTCTCTGGAAAATTGACACTTCTGTCTGCAAAGATCCGCTGCGAACTTGTGACCTGTGACTTGCTGTTGACGTTCAGCTGTGAACTGCCTGTGGAGAAGCTGTGGAAAGATAACAATTGCATTTAGAACTGTTAAGGCCCCCATACATTAGGCCGACTTGTCCTAGGGACAAGTCGGACCTAATTTACCTGCGAGCCGCCCGGCAGCTCCCCGGGAGGCTCACATACAATTTGGCACTTGATGTGATTTATCCCATGTAAAAAAAAAACCCGGGGAGCTGCAGGGCGGTAAGGAGTAGTGGGGGCGGGCAGCGGCGGCGGTGGTGGGGGCGGGCGGCGGGTGCGGTGAGCGCTGCTGACCTGGCCGGGCAGTGTACTTACACATAGCAGCAGGGTAGTGGCGGCTATTAGATTTTTAAAATACTTGTCAAATGACCGGCCGCTCTCTGATTGGCCGGAGAGCTCTCAGCCAATCAGAGAGCGGCCGGTCATTTAACAAGTATTTTAAAAATATAATAGCCGCCACTGCGCTGCCCGTCCCCGCTGCTGCTATGTGTAAGTACACTGCCCGGCCAGGTCAGTCAGCAGCACTCGCCGGCGCTCAGGGACCCGCTGCCCACCCCCCTGCTCCCCCGGTGTCTGCATGCAAATGCCTGTCAGGTGGCAGGCATATGCATACAGGGAGGTCGGACGTGATCGTATATACAGACCGTCCGACCTCCCTGATCCGGTCCGATGCGCACGGGACCGCGCATCGGATCGGATCAGATATCACACACCTACGATTTTGGGCCGATATCACCCGATTATCGGCACAAAGTGCCGAAATCGGATGAAATAGTCCCAAAATCGCATAGTGTATGGGGGCCTTTACTCAGTGCATGTGATCCTTGTAACACATTGTTTATGCTTCTGCATAGAACTCAGAAATCTGCGAGTCCTGAGAGAAAAATTGTCTTGGGCTACATACAATTGTAAATATACTCAGCGCTTAGATTCTACAAAATAGGAAACGTGCAAATGGAGCGCCTCTCACCTAGCACCGGGCCTCGTCAGAATGTACCCGCTCCTGAGCGGCGGCAGAAAGGCACTCCATCTGACTGGGACACGCGAGTGTCTCACACGCACGTGCGTCCCAATTTTCGGGTGGGGGGGGGATGCTGGATGGTGGCGGGGACCGGCAGACAGCAAAGGGGAGGCAACAGGGACCGACTGGGAGCTCCTATGGAAGGGGATGTGCAAGTGTCTTGTCTGCGCGCATCCCCTTCCAGTGGCTGATGGTTGGCGATCCGACCGCCAGATCCCCGATGAATAAAATGGGCTCCATCTGTAATATCAAGATAAACTTCCTGTTTTATTTTTTCTTTATCCGTTGAATTTAAGTGACAGTAACACAGCTAACTTCCTTAGCTGTATATCTAGCATCCTCCATGTGCACACAAGAAAGGGGTTGATACTGTACATGAGTCACTATGTAACCAGAGGTCAGAAATGACTTGTGGTCTGTGATTACTCATCTGCAGCCATGTTACAGGAATTGCTATTTTTTAGCATGTGTACGCCTTTAAAATGTCTGTTTTAGTACACAGAAGTGATGGAGTTCTATAAAAAGGGCTGGGCACTGGGTGGGTTATTTCACTAGGATATGACTTGTCGTATCCTGAATTTTGATTCACCAATTCGGGTTCCGGATGGTCAGCATGATCTAAAGGTCAACATGTGGAAAAGGTTGACATGGCTATGGTCAAAACCTAAAAATGATTACATGAGTTTTGGGGGGATTTTAAAACTCATGTTGACCTTTTCATGTGTCAACCTTTTCTGTGTTGACCTTATGCTTGAGTCAACATTTTGTCACTGTTGACCTTGCGCATGTCGACCTTTTGGTATTGACCTTGACATTGTCGGCCTAATGAACCACACCCTACCAATTCTAGGAGTTATGTTGGGAGCAGGGCTGCCACTAGGAATTGTGGGGCCCAGGACTGATTTCCAGTCTAGGCCCCCAGGGACAGAAGCAGCCATGCTGGGCACCATGGAGTTGCCCACGGCGGATAAACTGTCAATGTGCTCCCATCTCCCCCCCCCCCCCTGCCTTCACTTACCACCCGACTCAGCAGGTCCCGAAGCACATGCTTCTTCAATGCAGGACGCCGGCGGCTAATTAAAATGCAGCATCGGCTGGTGAGCCAATCAGAGCTTGTGTACCGGCAGCTGCTCTGATTGGCTAACGGTACACGAGCTCTGGGTAGCAGAGGGTAGCTGTGGGCAAAATGAGCTGCTGGGGCCCGTGACAGCTGTACCCACAGGAAATATTTTCATTTCAAGAGATTCAGGGGTAAATGTATAAAGCTTGAAGAAGTGGTATTTATCCCCATAAAGCACATTGGGGCAGATGTATTAAGCCTTAACAAGAGATAAATGCAAGGGTGATAAAGAGAGATAAACGTCCAGCCAATCAGCTCCTTACTGACTTTTTCCAACACAGCCTGTAACATGGCAGTTGTGATTGGCTGGATGTTTATCTCTTCTTATCACCCTTGCATTTATCTCTTGTTAAGTCTTAATACATCTGCCCCAATATGTGTAAGGTGATACTGCAACAGCCAATCAGCCCCTATCTGTCAATTTACATATTGGAGCTTATTGGCTGGTGCATTATCAGCTTGCACATAATGTTCTTTATGGGGGTAGATACCACTTCTCAGAGCTTCATACATTTACCCAAATACCTGTTTATGAATACTTTTAAAATACCTGGAATCTCTTTGATGTATGTACTTTCCTGATGATATCATGCAGACATGCAGATAGATAGACCCTGCTACATTATACATCTCCTCTATAGTTATCACTATGGGACTATGAAATGCAAGAGCTTCGGCAGCCTGAAGTGGTGTGGTGAAGCATTAAGTAGTGACATCATCACAGCTCTAATGTGGGTATTGAGGAGGGGGAGGTTATTTGAAATAATAATAATAATTAAAAATAATTAACCTTTAAGACCATTCAAGGATAGACTTGTCAGGCTGTAATCTGTAGATGCTATTTTGTAAATCCACTTATTAGCGGTTTTAAACTCCATTGCTGACTGTAACCATTTTCTTCTTCAATCCTCTACAGTCTTCAGCTTTCTTAAGCCCACACGGGGCGATTTCAGCATGATTCGCCGGGGATATGGTCGCTGAGCGGGGCGACTGTCGTATGGGAGCTCCTGCGACCAGCGGCTTCCCCCCGGCAGAGTGTCTCATTTTTTCATCAGCTACCATTACTGGTCACTGCTGAAAACAGGACACTCAGCAATTTGGTCGCTGAGCGATATATCGCTTAACAACCAATCGCTCCATGTGTACGGAGCTTTAATTCTTTATTAATTTCATTAACCCCCCCCCCCCCCCCTTGCTGTTATTAGTAACTTTGCAGGAACTACAGTATTTGTGCACATTTTGTAACAAAAATCTAGCTAAATGGAAACTATGGGGCTAGTCTCCTCATCAAAAACCATCTTCTCCTCTAGTGTCATGGTCCTGTTGGCGGGAATATGTGGCCACTCCAGAAGGGGCAACACTAATATACGACATGGCCTAATGTACTGCTAAACCTATCTAACCCACTCCACTCCACCGCCAAACAATTCTCGGTATTGCATTGTGCTTATCTGTAATCTCATTGTAATTTTTGTAAGTACTGGCACTCATGTATGCAATTGTAAAATCTGTTGTATGTTGGATTGTACCCCCCCCCCCTCCTTTATTCTGTACCCTTCTCCCCTTCCGTGTGAAACGGAACAAATCCCTTAATAAAAAATTATATTGCAAAAAAAAAAAAAGCTAGCTAATGCCCCTTTCAGACCGCACTTTGTAAACGGTATATTGCCGTTTTTTTACCGTTTTAAAACGGTAATCTGTGCGGTCTGAAAGGTGCAGGACCACTTAACCGGTTAGTAAATACCGTTTTTTCTAACCGGTTAAAATGCAGTGAATATTTAATGAGCGCTCATTAAATATTCACAGCACTGGAGCCGCCCCGCGCCCCCCGCGCGCGCGTCGACACCCCCCCGCACGTGTCGACGCCCCCCCCCCGTGTCGACCTACCCCCCGTGCAGCCGGTACCTCCGTTGTGGATCCCGGCACTGCAGTTCAGTATGGTCGGAAGCACTTATGAAAAAAAGTGTCTTTCAGAAAATGGCTGCCCCATAGGAAAACCTGTTTAAAAAAACTGTCTTTCGTATGGGGGCAGCCATTTTCCAAAAGTCACTTTTCTTATAAGAAAAGTGACTTTTGGAAAATGGCTGCCCCCATACGAAAGACAGTTTTTTTAAACAGGTTTTCCTATGGGGCAGCCATTTTCTGAAAGACACTTTTTTTCATAATTGCTTCCGACCATACTGAACTGCAGTGCCGGGATCCACAACGGAGGTACCGGCTGCACGGGGGGGTAGGTCGACACGGGGGGGAGGCGTCGACACGCGCGGGGGGAGGCGTCGACACGCGCGGGGGGAGGGGGTGTCGACACGCGCGCGGGGGGGGAGGGGGGAGCTGCACGGAGGGGAGGGCTGAAGGCTGCACTGGCTTTGACCCTGTATTTGGAAAGTTTCCAAAAACGGGTCTGCCAGTGTCAAAAAACCGGCACTTAAACGGTAATATACCGTTTAAGAGCTGCGGTGTGAAAGGGGTTTTATCTGGCAGACCCGTTTTTGGAAACGTTTTCAAATACAGGGTCAAAGCCAGTTATGCGGTCTGAAAGCAGCATAAATGTACTTTGATCCACATTTTTTTGTATCTGTGTTAAGAATACATGAGTCTTCTATATAAATATTTTTTCATTATTTGTAACTTTTATTTTTAGTCCGACAGATGTTACAAATGTTTTGCTAAATAGTCATTATCTAACAGTGTCTAGGAGAACATATACCAACGTATACAGTTACAGTAACCTATTTAAAGATCTGGATTATTTGCGAACTCCAGAGATGTACAGTATGTAATGTGGAAAACATCCACGGCACTGACACGGCTAAACTCACAATGTGAAATAAAGACACGTTGGTAAAATAGATCACATGAATGTGCCTTGAGTTGAGTGTACTGTATATTCTTTTCCTACACAGTTCTGTTTAATGTTTCACTACTGAAACAATCTCCTAAGCTTGATTTCTTAGTAAACTTTGCAGAGAGTCTATGAAACCCTCTTGCCCCACAGTAATGTCAACTACTGAGACTTCAGACAAATTTAAATACTCTGTACCTCCCAACATTTTATGTGTCGCACATAGGTTCTGGTATAAAACAGCTACAGTGTCTAGGTCTACAATCATATGGTCGACCACTAATGGTCGACAGGGTCACAAGGTCAACATTGTCCAAAGGTTGACGGGTAAAAGGTTGACATGGTTAAAAGGTCAACATTAAAAAGGTCGACATGGTCAAACAGTTGACATCCAAAAAGGCGATATGGAAAAAGGGACAGCATGATTTTTTGTAAACGTTTTTAGGGTGTCTATGTCGACATGGACACTGTCTAAGAGTACCGCGTTCCCTCTCATGGCTCGCTGCGCTGGCCATGCTTCGGGCTCGGTGCCTCGCTGCGCTCATCAGAATATTTTATTCTCCCTCCATGCCCTAGTGGGTGGTAGGGCATGAAATGCCGCCTGTGTGTACATGTCGGCTGAAAATGTAGTAAAAAAAATGCATGTCGACCCTTTGACTGTCGACATTTAAACCCTGTCGACCTTTGGACCCTTTTGACTGTCGACCATTAGTGGTCGACCATATGACTGTCTATCATGAGTCAGTCTATGATCAGTCCGGATACCCACACATAAGGGTTGGGTTTGGTTAGCAGTAACATGGCTGTTGTAGCAGTGACGTGCGGTGAGGTTAGTGTCAGGTGAGGCAGGAGTTATTTGGGACAGTGACAATGGGAAAGTGGAGAGAGTGACAGCGAGGAGAGTAACAGCGGGGGATGGGGGAGAGTGACAGTGAGGGATGGGAGTAGTGACATTTGGGAGAGAGACAGCAGGGGATGGGGGAGAGTGACAGTGGGGAGATTGATAGTGGGGAGAGTGACAGCAGGGGATGGGGGAAGAGTGATAGTGGGGGATGGGGGAGAGTGACAGTGGGGGAGGGGGGAGAGTGATAATGGGGAGAGTGACAGTGGGGGATGGGGGTAGAGTGACAGTGGGGCATTGCAGGAAAATGACACTGGGGAGAGTGACAGTGGGGAATGGGGGAGAGTGACACTAGGGAGAGTGACAGTGGGGGATGGGGGAGAGTGACAGTGGGGGATGGGTGTAGAGTGACAGTGGGGGATGGCAGGAAAGTGACACTGGGGAGAGTGACAGTGGGGGATGGGGGAGAGTGACAGTGGGGGATGAGTGACAGTGAGGGATGGGGAGAGTGGCAGTGGTGACAAAGGGCTGAAGCATTACTTACTTTTTAAGTATACTCGGGCTCCACCAGCCATGCCACCAGGTCGAAAGGATACAGCTGGCCCAGGCTGTAGTGGCAGGAGGAGGGAGGAAAGCCATGCCTCCCGGCGGGGTCCAGAGATACAGCCACCGCAGCATGAGCAGAGAGCTGGCCACGGCAGCTGGAGGAGGGAGGAGAGCAGGGCCTCCATGCAGGAGCCGTGACTACCGCCGCAGCGTGAGGAGAGCCGCAGCTGCTGGAGGAGGGAGGTAAGCCAGGCCTGTCCTGCTCAAGTTCCCCGGCCACCCTCCGCTCTCAGCGCTGCAGGTTAACACTGGGCTCTGCTCCAGCATGAGCAGAGAGCTGGCCGCGGCGGCTGGAGGAGGGAGGAGAGCCGGGCTTCCATGCAGGAGCCGTGACTACTGCCGCAGCGTGAGGAGGAACTGCTGGAGGAGGGAGGTAAGCCAGGCCTGTCCTGCTCAAGTTCCCCGGCCACCCTCCGCGCTGCAGGTTAACGTTGCGCAGCTGAGCATTCAGGCTCTGCTCCAGCCATTGCTTCTGCCCCAGCCACGTTTGACAGTGGATCAGTCTGTCAGTGTGTGACAGACTGATCCGCTGTCCTATCACATCTGTCTCAGTGACAGAGGGCGTGCTTTGATGTGGGGTGAAGGCACGTCCCTGTCACTGATGCAGATGTGAAGGTGCGCTTCCCTGTTGTTTTTTAATGGTCTTTTCAGCCTATTTTGTGCCCACAACATATACCCGCCCCCCACTGCTGACAATTTTCAACTGTCAGCTGGAGGCACAGCTCCCGCAGCCTCCCAGCCTTCCCACAGCATCTCCCACCATAAATGATATAAAAAAAATACAAATAAGATATTTATAACACAGTATATGTGTTATAAATATCATCTTTGTATTTTTTTTTATGATTTATGGCAGGGGAGGCTCTGCCTCCCCTGCCTCCCCTGACTGCACGTCCCTGTGTTGTAGTCATATGGCTTAACTAATAGCGAGCGATCTGAAAAGTAGTGAGTTTAGTGCTAAACTCATGTATTTTTTAGAACTCACTCATGTAAAAAAAAATTATATTTTCCCATTTCAAAACATACAATTCGAAGAATATGGTAAATTAAATTCACAGCACTGTGAGTAGCAGCCAGAGGTGCTGAGAAGGGTACTTTTTACCCGGGTCTGATGGAGGGGACAGCTACTCCTCTCTACACAGTACAGCCTCTCTCCCCAGCCCAGCACATGCTGCTCAGTGCTGTGTGCTGAGCTGGGGAGAGACTCTTTCAGCTTGTTGTAGTTCAAAGAATATGGGGAACAAAGGCCTAATTCAGACTGGTTCGTAAAGCAAATTTGTTTTCAAATGGGCCAAACCATACTGCGCTGCAGGTGGGAAGATGTAAAATGTGCAGAGAGATTCATATGGCCTACACACGGGGTGATTTCTGGGCATGTTCTAAGCCTGGGGTAGCCAACCCTAGTCCTCGAGAGCTACCAACAGTGCATGTTTTGCAGGTCTCCCCACAGAATCGCAAGTGAGCTAATTAGCTCCATCTGTGGATCTTTTAAAATGTGTCAGTGATTAATGAGTGCAGCTGTGCAGCAGCTAGGTTGCCTGGAAAATGTGAACTGTTGGTAGCTCTCGAGGGCTAGGGTTGGCTACCACTGTTCTAAGCGATCTTCTGAGATCATCTCAGTAGATTGCTTAGAAGATGCCGCTACATCGCACTGTGTGTAGTGGCTATGGCGATATCGATGTGCGGCCCCGTGCATCGCTAACACCCAGCGATTAATATCCAGCATGCTGGATAAATCTAGTAAAATCGCCGGTCAGAGTCCGTGTTCTCACTGGAGAACACTGGCCCTGACAGATCGCTGTGTGTGTAGGCCCCTTCAGATTTGGGTAAGGTGTGTTCAAACTGAAATCTAAATTGCAGTGTAACAATAATGCAGCCAGCATTTACCCTGCAAAGAAACAAAATATCATCCAAATCTAACTCACTCTGCACATGTTACAGTTGGCCCTTCTGCAGTGCACATGGCTTTTCCATTACATGCTTTGCGATCCAGTCTGAATTAGGCCAAAAAATGTAACATGCCCCACCCCCCTTCCATTTTTATTGAATCAGCACCAAGCTCTTGGTTCTAGCAGGGAAGTAATGCCACAGCCAGGGTATATACTTGATGGGGTCCCCCATCCCTACTATTCAGCCCTATTCTTGGCACCCCTTGGAGGTTGGGTGCTAAAGTTATAGCAATCAATGAAAGTTAAGGTGCCCATACACTCTCCGATCCCGGCGTGCGTTCTGGGCTTAAATAGCATCCATCACATCGCATTGCATGCCTTGTGGCAGGGTCGCACCAGGGCTTAGAAACGGTTCAGTCCCAGTGCGACCCTGCATTTTGGTCTATTCAGACTTCCTCGGCGAACCGGCAATATTGGTGGTTTGCTGACGTCAGGTGGGGGCAGGGCAAAGCGGCGGAGCATCATCAGGGGCGGGGGAGGAGGCAGCGCTTCGAGCTGGCGGTTCAATGCACTGCCTTCTCTATTGGTGTGAACGGGAAATGGGTCAATAGACCCGATTAAACTGTTCACACAATAAAGCAACATGGCAACGAACTGGTAAGAACCCTTCTTTTTTACCGCTTTGTATTTCTGTGTTGCTACCGGTTTGTGGGACTCTTTCACATCGCACTAATTACCGGGTCAAATTAGCTATTCCCTGTGTGTTTGATTCTTAATATTCTGTAGATTGATAAACTTGCTTTTCCGCCTCAGGAATATTTCAGTTGTACCCGCCACTCATATTATCTAAAACTAATCTCAGATAAATTTAGGTTGTCTGTTTTCCCTTCTATGAGCCTTGTTTACTTGTTTTAATGTGTAATCACTGTGGGCTCTTCTACTCATATGTAACAACATTTCTAGCAGCATTGGATGGTTTATGAGATATCAATCGGCCAGGTAGATGCCGTCTTGCTAGAGTGCATTTTCGCCTTGCAAATGAATATGCTCGCTGTGCAAATGGATGCGTACAGCTACAAATCTATTTGCAGCGTGCAATCATGTCTTAAACCCATCATGACAGGCTCCTCGCCATGTAATGATTTTTACACTGGGCTCCGAGTAGCCAAAGACTTACTCGGCGGTGCAATGGACAATGGCATATCCAGCCTGACGCGGACATCACACACCTTCCTCTAAAATGTTCAGGTGCGCCTAGCCTTTTCCCGGACACTCCCAGCAATTTCTTATGCATGTTTCTTGGCACTCTCACTGATACCCGTTTTACACGAATTTGGAAGAAGGATCCAAGCCGGGTCGGATCCAGAATTTACACAGTTTACACTGCGTTGCCCACCCGCAGTGTAGTGGGACCGCGGTGATCCCCACTGTAAACACCGATCGCCGTGCTGGGGGGCAGCCCAGCAGCAAGGTAAGCTGCTGGGCTGCCCCCAGCGTCGTACACCCCCGAGCCGTCATCCGGGAGGTGAATGGATGCTGCACACAGGCATCCATTCACCTACTCCGCTGCTGTCTAAAGAGTATAGCAGAAAGCAGCGCAGGCTGTCTGTGCCCCCGCGTCCAACCTGCGGACGCTGCGGTCTGCAGGTTGCATGTCCCCCATTGATGTAAATGGGAGCCGGGTCAGATGACCCGGCGTACCCATTTACACCGCCCTCTACCCAGGTCCTAGCCGTGTTTTACCCAGGTCAAGACCTGGGTAGAAGTTCCATGTAAAGGGACATGGCGTGTCCCATTTACACCACTGCTGACCCGGGTCTGACCTGCCGAAGACCTGGGGTTTTGCGGCGGTGTAAAAGGGGTATACATGTCCGGTTTCCACCCCAGATGCCTACTTCCTTTCAATCGCCTTACGAATGACTTGCGAAAAGAAAATACAGCAGGATTTAATTATAGCACGGTCTTGCGTATGCGTACTTCAGGCCATACGTATGCACAGTTGATCTATAATCGTCCGCCATGCAAATTTGCATCCATGTGATCAGATCTGAATATCTGCTCTGTTATATCATCAACATAATTATAATATTTCTTTAATTATCAACCAACTCTGTGTTCTATCTATTAGATATTGGACGGAATTTGATTTAAAATTCAGTACAAGTTTTACAAGTAAAACAGAAATAATACCGAAATAATTACACTTATTAAAAGGAGTCTATCTCTGATAAGTGGAACATTATGAAACTGTATGTTTGACGCAATATATACAGCAGCTCTATATATATATTTAATGGCAAGTAAAATTAAATGCATTACTCACGGTATGTTTCTCTTATTTCCACCTACTCACATCTGGGCCCCAGTCATCTTTTTCCCATCGAACATTTAATGCTACACAAACCCCATACACTTATGTAGTAAGCATTAATGAAAGATTAAATAAAGTGTTTTTTTGTTTTATTAGGTTTAGGCAGTGGGGATGTACTAAACAATGCAATAAAACACGCCCCCAGGGTACCGCTGTGGGTGGTATCACCAGCAAAAGCTGGAGATACCCTATAGAAGCCTATGGGTTTCTCTCTGTAGCGCTGTGTGAGGGGTCCATTACAGATCCCTCCCAGAATGCCCAGTGGCCGGTGCCGCCACTCTGTGTATGCGCAGAGGGACTTCCAAGTCTCAGACCCAAAAGTCCAGGGATGGTGCTGCATTGTAACGGACAGCTCTTATGGCAAGAGCTGCCCTTTGTGCTTTAATAATCGCATATGTTAGTGCATATGTGATTATTATGAATGCGGTAGCCGGCTGAGTGGTTCCACAGAAGTTAGCACATCCCACCCTGAGTCTGTTATGATAACTAGAGACACATGCTGAATTGTTGATGGCTAATGTGTTAGTTTTAGCTAAAAGTAAGGTTATATCATCATTTGTGTTCTCCTAAGATGATCACTTGGTTTGATTGTAGTTGGATAGATCTAGATTTTAGTGACCTCATGGGCTATCCCATGTTGTGATCATTTGTCAGGAGACAAAATGGTACATATACTAACGCTTTTAAAAATGAAAAGAGCTGATGTTGCCCTTTGTAACCAATCAGATTCTGTCTATCATATTCTAGGATGCAATCGAAAAATTATAGACTGAATCTAATTGGTCGCTATGGGCAACCTTACCCTCTTTTCATTTAGAAGCTTTAGTAAATTTACCCCAGAGTGTCCATGTAATCCATTTGTTCATCAATCCCACTGAAAACTATATGAGTGGAATGTAATAGGGGCGAGATGTACTAAGCCTTGAAAAGTAATAAAATGCAGAGTGATAAACCACCAACCAATCAGCTCCTACCTGTCAGGTTTTTAAAACAGCCTATGACATGGCAGTGGTGAGCTGATTGGCTGGTGGTTTATTTCTCCTTATTTTATCACTTTTCAAGCTTAGTACATCTGGCCCAGGGTGTGAGATTTTGTCTGAGTTTTCCCGTTTTTTAAAGCGACAATCATTTATTTACATTGCAAAACCAGGGTGGTTTATCCATGTAAATGATTGTCGCTGGTCACAGGAGCATGCTCCTATTATGGCTAAAGATCGCTGGTCCTTGGTACACAGGGGCGGGCTGGGCCGGGGGGCAGAGTGCCATTTGCCCCCCGGGCCGCTTACCCACCCACTGGCTGCGGGCCGCACTGGATTAGCTCCTCCAGCGCTGGCCGCGGCTTCCTGAACACGGCCGCGGCTTCCTGAACACGGCCGCGGCTACAGGAAAATGGCCGCCGGCCTCCTGCACAGAGGATGTCCTCAGTGCAGGAGGCCGGCGGCCATTTTCCTGTAGCCGCGGCCGTGTTCTGGAAGCCACGGCCAGCGCAGGAAGCCGCGGCCAGCGCTGGAGGAGCTGATCCAGTGCGGCCCGCAGCCAGTGGGTGGGTAAGCGCTCCCCCCCCCTCCCCGCAGCATATGTGTTTTCTGGCACTCTGTGGGGGCATATGTGCCTCTGGCACTCTCTGGGGGCATATGTGCTTCTGGCACTCTGTGGGGGCATATGTGCCTCTGGCACTCTGTGGGGGCATATGTGCCTCTGGCACTCTGTGGGGGCATATGTGCCTCTGGCACTCTGTGGGGTCATATGTGCCTCTGGCACTCTCTGGGGGCATATGTGCTTCTGGCACTCTGTGGGGGCATATGTGCCTCTGGCACTCTGTGGGGGCATATGTGCCTCTGGCACTCTGTGGGGTCATATGTGCCTCTGGCACTCTCTGGGGGCATATGTGCTTCTGGCACTCTGTGGGGGCATATGTGCCTCTGGCACTCTGTGGGGGCATATGTGCCTCTGGCACTCTGTGGGGGCATATGTGCTTCTGGCACTCTGGGGGCATATGTGCCTCTGGCACTCTGTGGGGGCATATGTGCTTCTGGCACTCTGTGGGGGCATATGTGCCTCTGGCACTCTGTGGGGGCATATGTGCTTCTGGCACTCTGGGGGCATATGTGCCTCTGGCACTCTGTGGGGGCATATGTGCCTCTGGCACTCTGTGGGGGCATATGTGCCTCTGGCACTCTGTGGGGGCATATGTGCCTCTGACACTCTGTGGGGGCATATGTGGCTCTGGCACTCTGGGGGCATATCTGGCACTGTGGGGGCATATCTGGCACTGTGGGGGCATATGTTTATTTGGCACTGTGTCGGAATATCTGGCACTGTGGGGGCATATCTGGCACTGTGGACATCACATTGTGCGGTGTAATGGGCATCATGGTATGGGGCGTAATGGGCATTACGGTGTGGAGAGCATTGGGTAATTACCATCACAGTATGGGGTGTAATGGGCATCAAGGTATGCGGCATAATGTGTAATTAGCATCACAGTGTGCGGTGTATTGAATAATTAGCATCGCAGTTTTGGGCGTAATGTGTAACTGGCATCATGGTGTTCAGCATAATGTGTAATTGGCATTACGGCATGTGGCTTTATGTGTAATGGGTATTACAAGGTTCGCTAAAATGTGCAATCTGCAGGTAGACAATACAATCATGGTACAGGCCACGTCCCCTTATGATAGGCCTCGCCCCTAATTTTCCTGCGCGCCTTCGGCGCGCAAAAGCATTCCGTCTCCCGGAAAGTTGGCAGATTATGGGCCAGTGCTCTGGACTTGCCCCCTAGGCTAAAAGTTGCCAGCCAGCCCCTGTTGGTACACAATGCACCAGGCGAGCTCAGGGAGGGCATAAACCTCCCGTTGAGTAGAAGGGCCAGCTGCCAGCGATTTCTAGTCAAAATAGAATAGGGGTCGCTGATGAAAACAGTGGAAGAACGGAGCATTTCCCAATTGTGGCTTTGGACGGATATAAGTATGTATACTCCAGCCAGAAATTTGTCATTAGTTGCCATAAGTTTATCTGACTGTGGTAGCCATAAGTCTAGCATATACAGAGGATCATGGAAGCGCCGATGACTTTGAAAAGACTTGCCGGATGCTGATTGGCTGAATTCAGCCAATCAGCGTCCGGCAAGTCTTTTCAAAACCTGCTTCCCGCCCACCGCCCGGCAGCGCTAGTAGGAGCTAGAGTTAACCCACCAGTCCCCGGGACCCCGGTAGGAGCCAGCGTTAACCCACCAGTCCCTGGACCCCCGCTGCCCATCCCCGGCTGCCCATTTCAACCTAGCCTACGTGTTCCCTCCGTTCCCTATGATTTTGTGGGTCCTGAAGAGAGTGGGGACGCAGGAGGTACAAGTCATTCTGACTGCCCCAGAGTGACCCAGGAGGTCCTGGTACTCCGACATACTGAGGTTGTCGACGGACTCTTGGCGTCTTCCTCTTTGACCGGACCTGCTCAGACAAGGACCGTTTCTACACCTGGACCTAGCTCGTCTAAATTTGACGGCCTGGCTTTTGAAACCTCCCTACTAAGGAAGAAGAGTTTTTTGGAAGCGGTTATCCAGAACATGCTCAGGGCTCTCAAGCCTGTTTCAGCTGCAAATTACCATTGTGTCTGAAAAATTTATATCAGGTGGTGTGAGCGTCAGAAGGTGCACACTTCTAGGTTTAAGGTCTCTAGACTGTTAGAATTTCTCCAAGACGGGTTTTTAGCAGGGCTCAGCCTGCAGTCTTTAAAGGTAAAGTTGTCGGCCTTATCCATTTTCTTTCACAAAAGGGTAGCCCTATTGCCTGGTACAGACTTTTTTACAGGGAGTCATGCGGCTTAAACCCCCATATAGGCAGCCGGTGGCGGCGCCTCGGGACCTGTCTGCTTTTGTCAGTGTTACAAAAACCTCCTTTTGAGCCTTTAAGGTCGGCTGATCTTAGATTTTTGTCTTGGAAACCTTTTTGTTGGCTATAGCTTCGGCTAGGTGAGTGTCCAAATTGGGGGCCTTGGCTTGCAAGTCTCCGTTTCTGATTTTCCATGAGGACACGGCTGTGCTTTGTACAGTGCCTAAGTTTCTACCTAAGGTAGTCTCAAGTTCAGTCAGAAAAGGGGATTTTTGTAAGAACTTACCATTCAAACCCCTTTCTCTGAGTCCATCCTGGTGACACAACGATCCCTCCCTTATGCTCAGTAAGTTAAACCATTTCATGTGTTGTCAGGTTATAAGGTTATTATTTGATTGTGCATATTAATATGTTCAGGCGTTGTACTGAGTAATTTATCCTAGTGTTCTTTAGAAATTGAACTGAGGAATTCTGGGATGCAGAAGGGAGGAGCCTGCCTCTCAAAAGAAGTCAGTATAGGTGCCTTGCTCCTGCGGACCCTCCTACATCCCATGGTTGAGCTGTGTCACCAGGATGGAATCAGAGAAAGGGATTCGAACGGTAAGTTCTTACAAAAATCCCCTTTTTATTGGTGAATAATATCCTTTCTGAATGGTACCATTCTTTCCTGATAAATGATCTGGTGTTTATTCAACTTTAGAAAACCCTTCAAAGCGTGAATGAAAGTTTTGATTGTCAAGTCAACTTTATTATCATCACCAAAAAGACATGCTCTTTACAGACAAAATGACAGCGTAAATAGAATATCAGTGCAGTAAGAACAGTATCCATATATAAACAACATAAAAAAAAGATAAAAGATATTTTAATTAGTGTGAATCTCCTGTAAAATACAATTTGTTCTTCACCATTGGAACATGACCTTCTGGCAGATCTGCTGGAACAATTGAACTTTTTGGGACTGGATGGGTGGCTTTGAAGACATCAGACTTTGTAACCTTCATGTGCACAAGATTTGGAACTCCCAAAGAAGTCCCTTAGAAGATCTGTGGAACATTTTACATGTTTAAAAAGTGTATACAGTACATATAATACCCATAATTTCCACAAATGACCATGTATTATAAATTGGCTGCTAGCTCGCTTGCAGACAGCCCCACATCAAAAACTTACTGCAGGATTATGCTGTCACATATCAGTCACAGGTCCTTTGGTCTGGTTTATTGTAGGCATATAAACAATAGTTATACCTGTAATCAGCATTCCGGGTGGGAGAAAGTGATTGTTTAGGTAGAAGAGATCATCTAAATAAACATTTCTATTTAATCTTTACAGTTGAAAGAGAAAGTAAGGAAATCATATTAAGAGTGCGATTTTTTTTTTTGTGTGATTTTTTCTCTCAAAAAACACAGTTTCTTTCATTTTCCAAAAATTGCATATTTTATAAGGTGTGATTTGCGGTAAAAAAAAAATCATACTTTTTGCTGCGAATTCGCACATTATAAAGTTGCGATTTTTTAGTAAAACTTGAAATCGCATCCAGATAAAAAGTATACAAATCGGCTATTTAATGGGATGCGATTTTTAGTAAAGGCTACTAAAAATCGCAAAACAAACGAATTTGTCTGAAACATGCACAGATCCTTGGTTCTGGTTCACGACTAAAAATCGCACTATATCGCACTTTTTTGCCACAAATTTGCATCTAATTAAATATGCGAAAATAGGGCCAATACGATTTGCGCCGATTTCCAAAAGTGGGAGAAAAAAAAAATCGCACTTCACTAAATCTCGCCCTAAGTATCAGTAATATAATTGATGCAATGCAAAAAAAGTAGTCACAAGTCCATTTACACAGCAGAGGTTATTGGCAGGACTCACATAATTCATAAGCAGGGATCTGAATTATTAACGGGACCAGTCACAACACTGTATGAAAAAGAGGAATTAGAGAAGAGACTGGTAACTACAGAACAATGCTCCTGTACTGGGGAATCTCTGTTGAAACACAGAAGTGGGGGAAGTGAAAACAGAATTGTCACTTTTACTATATATTGCATCAGTTCGATGCAATATATCGCCGATTCAGACTTGTTGGCATCGTTCCAATTTCAGCCACTTCCCCGATGGTGGGGGCCGCATGCGTGCGTGATAATGCACATTTTTCGAAAGCCTCGGAGTGAACGCCTTCAACGAGTTTTTCAATAGCCGAGGTGTTCGGAAAATGATTGGCAGCCAAGGGGCGGTCGTTGGGGTCTGCATGCCGGAGTTTCAAGGTAGACATGGCCATAAAAATGCGTGTACCCCTGCGAACACAGGTATCCCCCTACTAGCTTGGGGTGGGCGGATGATATCACATGACATCAGCGCCCGCCCAAAATTCATCGGAAAGCGTACATCAGAAAAGTAAGTATAGGCTAACTTTTCTGTATGGACAGAGGAGAAATCATTCGATATATGGTGAATAACCATCCATGATTTCTCCTCTGCGGGAACGTATGTGAGCAGATATGTAAGCATACACATCCGCTCGCATTGTAGTGCGGGAATTGAGGCGGTAGGGTGAATGTGGATCGGCGGGGCGTTGTTTACCTGCTCGCTAGGAAGCGAATAAACGCTGCCTAGCAAGCATGTCTGAATGACCCCCTTAGTTAAGTAACAATTCATGCACAATTTTCTTTACAGTGGCACTATCTGGTATCCAGGGCTCCGTGGCTCTCGGAATATACAGCGGGAGCAAACATTGAGCTTACCTGCTTTTTTCACATTTCTGTTAAGATTATGCCATCCTGAACTGGTGAATCTGGAAACCAAAGGAAAGCAGGGCTTTGCATCCTATAGCAGTGACGGGCGGTTAGGGTCAGGTGAGGAAGATGCTTTTGAAGTCAGTGGAGACAGTGACAGCGAGGGACACGGGGACAGTGACAGCAGGGGGCATGCGGGCATAGTGACAACTGGCGACACAGGGACAGTGAGAGTAGGGGGGCGGGGACAGTGACAACGGGGGGTGAGGGGACAATGACTGGCAGATGTGGGGACAGTGACAGCAGGGCGGTGCGTGGACAGTGACAGAAGGGGATGCAGGAGAGGGCTTAAGCACTACTTACTTTTGAAGCATACCAGGGCTCCAGCGACAGGAGAGCTGGGCCACCCGGTGGAGTGTATACAGCTGAGCCAGCACAACATGAAGAGAGCCAGTCTGGGCTGCAGAGGAGGGAGCGGAGTCGGAAATCCTTCACACTAATCCCCGCTGACCTTCTATGCGCTGTCACATCCCACAGCAAGGCACAAGGTAAGCAGGAGCCGGACAGTGAACACACTAATCCCCCATGGTCTCCTCTGCGCTGCCGGACAGCCAACACACTAATCCCCACTGGTCTCCTCCACGCTACCACCTCCCAGAGCAGGAGTTCTACCGACCTGTAGATGCGGCAATGCTGCTCTCTCTCACAGTATATGTGTTATAAATATCATCTTTGTATTTTTTATTTTATTTTATGTTTTATGACAGATGAGGCACTGCCTCCCCTGACTACATGTCCCTGGCCTATAGTGAATCACATCCACCATACTACAGTATGACATTGAGATTCAGGCACAGAGCAGGGGTGCTGCTGGAGAAGTCAGGAACTTTACTCCGCATTGTTTTCTGCACTATGAATAGATTCCATAGAGGTTACCAAATCCAGTCATTTACACAATTCCAAGCAACATGGATTTAATAGGGAAGATCATTCTAAACATTTTCTTTTTTCTTGGATGATTAAGATACTGTAGTAGATCATGGAGGAGCCATAGATTATCTAGATTTTAAAAAGACAATAGATCAGAAGTTCCCAAACATTTTTCTCCCCCTGATTAGGCTTGTAATTTATGAGTACCCCTCCTCTCAATTTAAAACATCCACAGTACTTACGAATGGAGTGGAAGTGAGTGGTAAACGTATCGTTATATTAAGGAGGAATAGTGTGCGATAAGGAATTAGGGCCCTCTGTGGCTGCCGCTGGCTGTGTACTGCCTCCGAGGGTTCCCTCTAACGCCTGCAGGATTAATGCTGCTACTTCCTCCAGATGATGTCTGAGGGCAGGGCGGGTGGATCCACCAAGTGGATCCACCAAGTGGATTGCTGGTTGAACAAAAGCACACAGAGATGTCGATGATGCGGCAGACTGAACTGGAAGTGACATGTCATGGTTCATCTTTACAGCAACGGGAGACTTCTTCCGTCATTGGGAGACTTCTTTACTCGATTTGGATGGATGGGGATGATATATATTGCACCTACAATGTACCAAGGGCCTTTTTCTGTTTTCATCGCTCTCCCGCCCGTTCGCACGGGGAGCGATGTTTTGCATCTGCGCATGTGCAGACGCTGGGTGCGAGTGGGCACGGCACACTTCTAGTTCACCGTCCCGTTCACACCTAGCAGTGCGTGCGTGGGGTGGCGGCTGGCTGCACCCATGGGAATGCCCAGTGTTTCATGGGCATTCCCATGCAAACGCTGGGTGTTCCCAGCCGGGGGTGGGCAGCTGACATCACTGGATTTCTGCTGCCCATCCTCTTCCCATACAGGGAACACGCAAAGCTAAGACACCAGAGAGTGTCTAAGCTTTGCATGCACCTTCCAAAACATCCATTTGCAGCCATGCGGGAAACTTGGCAGGGGGGGGGGGGGGGACGACAGCGGTACATACACACGAAGCACTGCGAATTTCACAGCATTGCGTGTGTGCCAGAATAAGGTACCAAGTCTGATCTTCCTTTAAATCCCCCGCCAACTCCCCGGGAATACTTTCACATGTAATACAGTAAATTTAATTGAATATATCACATGTAAAAAAATGGCAAAACATCAACAATCAAAATGGCAATACCAAATCATACTAGGGATGTTCACCGGCCACTTTTCGGGTTTTGGGTTTTGGGTTTTGGGTTCTGATTACCTTGAGGTTTTGGGTTCTAATGGGTTTTGGCAAAACACCTCCTAAGTGTTTTGTGTTTGGATTTATTTGGGTTTTGGGTTCTGATTTTTTTGTTAAAAAAAGCCTAAAAACAGCTAAAATGGCAGAATTTGGTGGTTTTTTTGCTCCTACGCTATATTGACCTCAATAACATTCATTTACACTCATTTCCAGTGTATTCTGAACACCTCACACCTCACAATATTGTTTTTATTGCCAAAGTTTGCACTGAGGTAGCTGGATAACTATGCTAAGCCACACAAGTGTGCGGCACAAACACGTGGCTCATGTAAGAGTGGCACTGCAGCGGCAGACATGATGGCAGTTTAAAAAAATAGGCCCATAAAAGATACCTATCTGGCTTGATCATGCACTGTTTACCATGTGCAGCCAAGGAGCGGTGGGCATTTTGTGCAGCACAGAGTTTGTCTGCAAGTGTGTAACTGTTTCGATCACTTTAACATCCAACAAGACCCCTATCTGGCTTGATTGTGATTATGATTATTTATAATTAATTTCATCTGATTTTTAATTTGGTGATTAGTAATATTATTCATTTATTATTTATTATTACCATTCGTCTCGTCAATCATTGCCTAATGGGTGGAGGGGAGGGGGCTAATCAATGACTAGGTGGCAGCTGGAAGAGTTCTATCTGGCTGCGACTTCTGTAACTCTATTGATCGCTAGGGTGGATTCAGGTGATCTGGCTCGCTAGGCGGGTGTTCCCTTTGCTCACTGCTTCACATGCGTCCCTCGTGAAGCTGTGCGCTCTGTCGAGGAGGATGTCCTTTGCCGGTAGAGAAGTACTGATCTTCTCTCAAGGTGTTACGACTCGTAGCTGCACTCCCCTGCTACAACCTCAAAACAAGCACCAAGACCCCTATCTGGCTTGATTGTGCACTGTTTACACAGTGCAGCCGAGGAGCAGTGGGCGATTGGTGCAGCAATCAATTACTCTCATTAGTGGAATGCAATCAGTTGTATGCATTTAAAAGACAAGTCCCTCATACGAATGACTCTCAGCAGTGGGCACCAGACCAGACAGGTAGATGAAGCAGTACTAGACACCACACGGTAGATAAGTCAGTACTAGGCACAAGACCGGTAGATAAGGCAGTACTAGGAAGTACTAGGCACCAGACGGTAGATACGGTAGTACTAGGCAGTGGGCACTAGACCAGACAGGTAGATGAGGCAGTATTAGTTGTGTGTGTATCTGTTTTGGTCAGTTTAATATTTAACAAGACCCCTATCTGGCTTGATTGTGATTATGATTGATTGATTATTAATTAATTTTTTGATGTGATTGATTCATGGTCGAAACCCCGTTTAACAACCTGGTTGATCCTGACCCTGATGTGCAGTTTGTCTCTGTGCTGAAAGATCCCAATCTCAAATGGCAGACTGAACAACCTGTGGATAGCCATATTTCAAAAAATGTGAATGGGCTTGTGTGGCAGCCCACTACAGGATACCCCCTGTGCCCCTGGAGTGCCCCCAAAGAAGTTTAATTGCAGCCAATGCTGCTCAGAGGAAAACTGCAGGGATGTGAGGGGTTAAACAGCCCCAGCTCAGTCCACGTGCAGGGAGCCTGACACCCCCGATTGGCTGCCCAGGGATTGTGGCAGTCCACCCCTGGTGTACTCTTGTGCCCCCAAAGAGATTTTAATTGCAGCCAATGCTGCTCAGAGGAAAACCTCCTTTGCTTGTGGAAGCTGCAGGTCTGTGAGGGGTTAACAGACTCAGCTAGTGTCCTAGTGTCCCAGCTCCCCTGCACATGAGACAGGAAGCTGGGAGGTCAGAGGTGATCCCAGCAGCAGTGTGTGAGAGAGAGAGAAAGTGTGCAGAGGGGTGAAGAGCTTGTATCCTGAGCCAGGAAGCATGCAGACAGAGATGCTGTGCAGAGAGAAGCACACATCTGAGACCAGGCACTGGGAGCAAGGACCCAGCAGTTAATGACAGCCAGCACTGCTGACCAGAAGAAGGGGTGAGCAGCATGTGAAGGGAGATAGAGCCCAGTAGGAGTGACTGCAGAGACCTACAGCACGGAACTAGGCAGAGAGGGACATTGCCGCCCATCTGGGAGTCACCCAGAGGACCACACAGCACCCAAGACAGGCAGTGGCCAGCCAGGAGTCGTGACCAGCAGGAGCTGGCAACTGCAGCTGATTGTTCAGGTACTGGGGTGTTGGATACCCCCACTAACAGGACTGCCTGTTTGCCTCTGATACAGGAGATTGCCCTAAGGGATGGGAATCTGCCTGCCCCTCTTAGAGAGGATTTTTGATCACTTTTGTTATACATAAAAGTAGTGTGCACACTAAGTTATGGCCTAATCACCTTGTGAGGATTTCCTTCGCGGGACCGTTATTCAAATTCAGGAACTGTGTTGTTTTGCACCAGGGACTACCGCGCAGTGTATATAGGGTGCATAGCGCCACTTGGCGGACATGTTGTGACGTAATATTATTCTGTCATATTGTTATTGTTGTGATGTAATTTTTTGCGTAATCGTTCTCTCTTTAATCTGGTCATTGATTAGTTATAGCTTTAATTACTGAATGATATAAAGTGACTGTTTTGCATAAGTACGTGAGTGTATTGCAGCAACCCATTTACATATCTCCTTTAAATAAATATTTGTTGCTGCTAGCCGTAGTAGCCTTGTCTTTTGTGGGTTCTCCTTGGGTTGTGCCATTCCCTGCCACAGGTTCTCCGGAAGAAGCCGTGAGGAATCCAGAAGCTGCCGCCGTAATCAGCTCCAGATTCAGGTACTATTTTGCACCACACTGTTACAGGGGCACTGGCACAGGAGCGCAAAAGGAGAGGTCAGAGGTGAAATGAAACTGTGCCGGAGGAGGGTTTGCAGCAGCGTGAGAGAGGATGACACGTGCTTAGAGAGAGAAGACAGGCTGGGCACCCTAAAGATCCACAGAGAGGAGAGCAGCAGAGTGCGCAGCCTGGAAGCGTGCAGAAGTGAGACCCGCTAGAGAGGAGAGAGCCGGGCAGCGTTTCCGTGCAGGAGACCCGGCGGTGATGGACAGCAGCGCACACAGAGAGAGCCAGCAGCCAGCATCATGAGGGAGGCAAGAGGGAAGCCGTGAGGAATCCAGAAGCTGCCGCCGTAATCAGCTCCAGATTCAGGTACTATTTTGCACCACACCGTTACAGGGGCACTGGCACAGGAGCGCAAAAGGAGAGGTCAGAGGTGAAATGAAACTGTGCCGGAGGAGGGTTTGCAGCAGCGTGAGAGAGGATGACACGTGCTTAGAGAGAGAAGACAGGCTGGGCACCCTAAAGATCCACAGAGAGGAGAGCAGCAGAGTGCGCAGCCTGGAAGCGTGCAGAAGTGAGACCCGCTAGAGAGGAGAGAGCCGGGCAGCGTTTCCGTGCAGGAGACCCGGCGGTGATGGACAGCAGCGCACACAGAGAGAGCCAGCAGCCAGCATCATGAGGGAGGCAAGAGGGAAGCCGTGAGGAATCCAGAAGCTGCCGCCGTAATCAGCTCCAGATTCAGGTACTATTTTGCACCACACCGTTACAGGGGCACTGGCACAGGAGCGCAAAAGGAGAGGTCAGAGGTGAAATGAAACTGTGCCGGAGGAGGGTTTGCAGCAGCGTGAGAGAGGATGACACGTGCTTAGAGAGAGAAGACAGGCTGGGCACCCTAAAGATCCACAGAGAGGAGAGCAGCAGAGTGCGCAGCCTGGAAGCGTGCAGAAGTGAGACCCGCTAGAGAGGAGAGAGCCGGGCAGCGTTTCCGTGCAGGAGACCCGGCGGTGATGGACAGCAGCGCACACAGAGAGAGCCAGCAGCCAGCATCATGAGGGAGGCAAGAGGGAAGCCGTGAGGAATCCAGAAGCTGCCGCCGTAATCAGCTCCAGATTCAGGTACTATTTTGCACCACACAGTTACAGGGGCACTGGCACAGGAGCGCAAAAGGAGAGGTCAGAGGTGAAATGAAACTGTGCCGGAGGAGACACCAGGGACACCAGGGAGACACCAGGGAGACGCTACCGGCCGGAGCCGGCAAAAGCAGCAGAGTACAAGGGTGCCCTACCCCCACTCAGCCTGTACCCTTCCTGCCCCAGCCCTGACTCCCCCAAGTCAGGGAGATCACATTCTCACCCATAAAGATGGTGACACAATTTTAAAAGAGGACAGAGAACAATCTCATGCACATGAGACCACTGTGCTTGATACAAGACAGACCAGAGTCCACCTAAAGGTGTCGGCTAGTACAGCATCCCTAAAAGTCTCAAGGCTCCAAAAAAAATTAGGCAGTGAGCCCCTGACCAGACAGGTACAGCAGTATTAGGCAGTGAGCCCCAGATCAGACAGGTAGATACGGCAGTATTAGGCAGTGAGCCCCAGACCAGACGGTAGATATGGCAGTACTAGGCACCAGACAGGTAGATAAGACAGTAGTACTAGGCACAAGACAGGTAGATACGTCAGCAATACTAGTATTGTGCACCAGCAGAATTTATAATAATTAATTTTCTTATTAGGTACTGTTCGGCCGTGGCACTCAGTGGCAGACGTCAGTGCACAAGCAGCATGGAATTCTTTTTTACAGTCCCACACAGCACAAGTATTATTTTTATTTTTATCAAATTAGATATAGCAGCTGTGTGGTTGGAGGAATATGGCCGACGTGTCGCTGGATGAACTGATCAGGAAACGGGGAATGTCCGTGGGCACCGGGATGTACCGCAGGGTCAGTAACAGGGGAGGTATAGGAAACGTGAGATCCAGACTCCAACCATCTGTGAACAATCGTCCACTTGCCACCAGTTTTCAGAGAACATTTGATGCTCGTCAGAAAATTGGTGTGACTGATGCACGCCAAAAACTAGGGATAAAAGATGCCCGTGAAAAGTTGGTGGCCAAAGATGCTCGCTTCCGCATAAGGGGTAAAGTGCAGGACGCCCGTGAAATGCTGAATTCGAATAAGCAACAGATCATGGCAGGAGACAAGCCTATCAAAGTGATGGACGCTCGTGAAAAGATTACTTTAAGAGGAGTGCTCCAACAGTGGTCGAAACCCCGTTTAACAACCTGGCTGATCCTGACCCTGATGTGCAGTTTGTCTCTGTGCTGAAAGATCCATATTTAAAAAAATGTGTGGCAGCCCACTACAGGATACCCCCTGTGCCCCTGTGCCCCAAAGAAGTTTAATTGCAGCCGCCCCCAAAGAAGTTTAAATGCAGCCTCCCCCAAAAAAGTTTAGCCGCCCAAAAAGATGTGTAACTAATTGTACCCAACTGGTCATCAAAAATAAATCAATCTTTATTGTGAAAACAAGGTATCAAGTGGCAAAGAAAAGGAAGCCAGTGATGAGAATTTTGTGAGCTGTGAAAGTATTATCAAGGAAACATAACTTTACTTAAGTTTTGAGGAAAGGCTTTATCGGACCATTTCATGAATAAAGAACAGTTGATGAAGAAATTAAAGAAGTATTCATCGTTCTTGTCATTAAATAAAAAGGAGAGAGATGCGAAGGTCAAATCATTACAAAGGTTATCTGATGAGGAAAAAGCAGTTCTCTCTAAAAGGCTATGCACATATGACAAATACTACAAAATGTTTGCAAATCAATTAAAAATTGAAAAGGGGGGCCAGAAGGTTTGTACAGCTTTATCTCCTAAAAAATTTCCAACAACTTGTTCCGAAGCAACTGTGTCTGTTAGTAGGTCAGCCTGTACAACTAACGGCAAAGAAAGTGACTATCTTCAAAACAAAAGGATTTTTGCCGCTTCAGAAACTGATCATGCTCAAGGTGAAGGCAGTCAGTGTACACCTCAGAATGCTAACCAAATACACAAAGTCCATGCAAAGATAAAGGATATTGTAAAAGAAAATTGCACTGACAAGTCTTCAACTTACAAAAACCAAGCTATGTATAAAACTGCAGTAACTGGAAAACTAAAAAAAACTTTAGCCGCCCACAAAGAACTTTAATTGCAGCCGCCCAGGCTTGATTCTGATTATGATTGATTGATTATGATAGATTGATTGATTATGATTGATTGATTATGATTGATTGATTATTAATTATGATGTGCCTGATCCTGACCCTGATGTGCATTAAAAATGACTCTCAGCAGTGGGCACCAGACCAGACAGGTAAAAAAAGGTTAGCCGCCCAAAAAAAGAAGTGTAATTGAGCCTTCCTGCCCCAGCCCTGAGTCCCCCAGGTCAGGGAGATCACATTCTCACCCATGAAGGTGCAGCAATGAGGTGGAATGCAAACAGCTATATGCATTTGAAAGACAATACCCTCATTAAAAATGACTGTCAGCAGTGGGCACCAGACCAGACAGGTAAAAAAAAGTGTAGCCGGCCAAAAATAAGTGTAATTGAGCCTTCCGGCAACAGTCCTGACTCCTCCAGGTCAAGGAGATCACATTCTCACCCATGAAGGTGCAGCAATGAGGTGGAATGCAAACAGCTATATGCATTTGAAAGACAATACCCTCATTAAAAATGACTGTCAGCAGTGGGCACCAGACCAGACAGGTAAAAAAAAGTGTAGCCGGCCAAAAATAAGTGTAATTGAGCCTTCCGGCAACAGTCCTGACTCCTCCAGGTCAAGGAGATCACATTCTCACCCATGAAGGTGCAGCAATGAGGTGGAATGCAAACAGCTATATGCATTTGAAAGACAATACCCTCATTAAAAATGACTGTCAGCAGTGGGCACCAGACCAGACAGGTAAAAAAAAGTGTAGCCGGCCAAAAATAAGTGTAATTGAGCCTTCCGGCAACAGTCCTGACTCCTCCAGGTCAAGGAGATCACATTCTCACCCATGAAGGTGCAGCAATGAGGTGGAATGCAAACAGCTATATGCATTTGAAAGACAATACCCTCATTAAAAATGACTCTCAGCAGTGGGCACCAGACCAGACAGGTAAAAAAAAGTGTAGCCGGCCAAAAATAAGTGTAATTGAGCCTTCCGGCAACAGTCCTGACTCCTCCAGGTCAAGGAGATCACATTCTCACCCATGAAGGTGCAGCAATGAGGTGGAATGCAAACAGCTATATGCATTTGAAAGACAATACCCTCATTAAAAATGACTCTCAACAGTGGGCACCAGACCAGACAGGTAAAAAAAAGTGTAGCCGGCCAAAAATAAGTGTAATTGAGCCTTCCGGCAACAGTCCTGACTCCTCCAGGTCAAGGAGATCACATTCTCACCCATGAAGGTGCAGCAATGAGGTGGAATGCAAACAGCTATATGCATTTGAAAGACAATACCCTCATTAAAAATGACTCTCAGCAGTGGGCACCAGACCAGACAGGTAAAAAAAGGTTAGCCGCCCAAAAAAAGAAGTGTAATTGAGCCTTCCTGCCCCAGCCCTGAGTCCCCCAGGTCAGGGAGATCACATTCTCACCCATGAAGGTGCAGCAATCAAGTGGAATGCAAACAGTTGTATGCATTGAAAAGACAAGTCCCACATATGAATGACTCTCAGCAGTAGGAATAATGAATGGTGATGCAAGATGGAATTGTCCTTGGGCCCTCCCACCCACCCTTATGTTGCGAAAATAGGACATGCACACTTTAACAAACCAAACATTTCAGCGACAGGGCCTACAAAACTGTGGCTGAAATGATTGGTTTGTTTGGGCCCCCACAAAAAAATAAAACAATTCATAATATCTCCCTGTATAAACTGGCTCTACAGTAACAAGATGTCATCGTCACTCATCATCATCATCATCATCCTCCTCCTCCTCCTCCTCTGATTCCTCGCCCCCTTCAGTGTGTACTTCCTCATTCTCAGAGATTATCAATTCGTCCCCACTGGACTCCACAATCACAGGTCCCGTTATAATCTCTGGAGGCAATTCCTGCTCTTCATTGAATAAGTGATAATTCATTTTTATAAACATCATTTTCTCAACATTTTTCGGGAGCAACCTCCTTCGCCGCTCACTGACCAGGTTCCCCGCTGCACTGAATACTCTTTCGGAGTACACACTGGAGGGGGGACAACTCAGGTAAAATAGAGCCAGTTTGTACAGGGGTTTCCAAACTGCCTTTTTTTCCTGCCAGTACAGGTAAGGACTGTCTGACATGTCTACTTGGATGCTGTCACCAAAGTAATCATCCACCATTTTTTCAATGTTGACAGCATCCAATGCACCGACAGTAGACATGTCAGCAATCGTTGGCAGGTCCTTGAGTCCAGACCAGATGTCCAAACTCCCTCCTGCCTGCCCTGCATCCCCGCCAGCGGGTTGTGTGGGAAATCGCAGCTGTTTCCTCACAGGCACAGGTGGGGGAGAAAATGAAGGAGGAGCTGGGGCCATGTCACGGTCCCCTTCAGATGACAATCTCCTGACCAGCAGGTCTTTGCACCTTTGTAGACTTGTGTCCGCCGGAAACAGAGACACAACATACGCTTTAAACCGAGGATCGAGCACTGTGGCCAAAATGTATTCCTCTGACTTTAACAGACTGACCACCCTCGTATCCTGGCAAAGCGTATGGAGGGCTTCATCCACAATAGCGACATGCTTTGCGGAATCGCTCCGCTTTAGCTCCTCCTTCACTTTCTCCAGCTGCTTTTGTAACAGCCTGATCAGGGGAATCACCTGACTAATGCAGGCAGTGTCGGAACTGACTTCACGTGTGGCTACTTCAAACGGCTGTAGAACCTTGCACAACACGGAAATCAGCCTCCACTGCGCTTGAGTCAGGTGCAGCCCCGCTCCTCTGCCTATGTCGTAGGTGGCTGTGTAGGCTTGAATGGCCTTTTGCTGCTCCTCCATCCTCTGCAGCATATAGAGGGTGGAGTTCCAGCGCGTCACCACCTCTTGTTTCAGCTGATGGCAGGGCAGGTTGCGGAGTTTTTGCTCCCGCTCCAGCCTTCGGCAGGCTGTGGCAGAATGCCGAAAGTGTCCGCAAATTTTGCGTGCCACCGCAAGCATCTCCTGCACACTCCTGTCATTTTTTATGAAATGCTGCACCACCAAATTTATTGTGTGGGCAAAACATGGCACGTGCTGGAAATTGCCCATGTTTAATGCCCGCACAATGTTACTGGCGTTGTCCGACACCACAAATCCCCAGGAGAGTCTAAGGGGGGTAAGCCACAGGGAGATGATTTCCCTCAGTTTCTCTAAGAGGTTGTCGGCGTTGTGCCTCTTCTTGAAACCGGTGATACACAGCGTAGCCTGCCTAAGAAGGAGCTGACATGCAGGAGATGCTGCTGCTGCGGAAGGCGATGCATCTACCCAGTGGGCTGTCACAGTCATATAGTCCTTAGTTTGCCCTGATCCACTTGTCCACATGTCTGTAGTTAAGTGTACAGTGGGTACAGCCGCATTTTTCAGGGCACTGAGGACACTTTTTCTGACCTCCCTGTACATCGCGGGTATCGCCTGCCTAGTGAAGTGGAATCTAGACGGGATTTGGTACCGGGGACACAATACCTGCATCAACCGTTTAAATCCCACTCCATTGATGGCGGACACCGGACGTACGTCTAACACCAACATAGCTGTCAAGGCCGCAGTTATCCGCTTTGCCATAGGATGACTGCTGTCGTATTTCATCCTCATGGAAAATGACTGTTGGACGGTCAATTGCTTAGTGAAAGACGTAGCGGTCTTACGACTTCCCCTCTGGGATGATGACTGACTTCCCCTCTGACTTCCAGGAGTAGCAGCAGCAGCGGCAGTAGTAGTAGTAGTAGGCGTAGTGCTGCAGGATCCTCCGGAGGAATCTATGGAGTCATTCATGCAGGTGAGATGGACTGCAGGACTCCCCCCTATCCGGATCGAGGAGGAATTTGTCGAGGAGGGAGTTGGTGGTGTGCTTTTCAGGCATTTGGCTCCAAAAGGAGGACCAAGTGATTTAGGTGTCGCTGGACTGCTAGCCACACTTTCTGGACTAAACACTGAACCATGACGCTTCTTTAGGTGACGTTGAAGGGAGGTTGTCCCTAGGTGGGCAAGATCCTTACCCCTGCTTATTGGAGTTTTACATAAGCTACAAATGGCAATACTTTTGTTGTCCGGATGCGGATAAAAAAAATTCCAGACCGCAGAGGTGGATTTATTGGTCCTTTGTCCAGGCATGACGATGGGCTTTTTCATCCCATGGACAACAACTTTTTCCACCACAGGTGCCTCATTCCCCCCTGGTGCGTCATTTAAGCAAACCAAGTCTCCATCCTCCTCGACAACTTCCTCCTCAGTGACAGCTACATCAATATCCTCCTCCTGGTGTACAACATCATCTTCACTAATAAAATCTGGAACTAGACTGTGGGTCATCCTTCCAGCATATGCAGAGGGCATACTGCAAATGGTGGAAGGAGCCACCTCTTCACGTACAGTGATAGGAAGGTCCGGCATCACAACCACCGCCACCCTCGGACTCTCTGTGGGGATTTGGGATATGTCTTTAGAAGGATGAGTTATTTCCAGATTTATTTTCTGAATTTTTTTCTGTTTCTTTTTCAGAAATTTTGTCAGACTTTTTTGAGTCGGTGTCAGCCTAACTCTCTTTGATTTCCTATTGGGCGGGGAGAGAGGAGGAGGAGGACTTTCCTCGTCATCTGAAGCTGCACCACTAGTCATGAAGTTAGGCCATGGCCTTAGACGTTCCTTGCCACTCCGTGTCGTAAATGGCATATTGCCAAGTTTAAGTTTCTCTTCCAACGATTTACATTTCATAGTTTTATTCCTTTTACGGAAGTTTGGTTTCAATTGTACATGCCCTCTGCCTTCACACTGGGCATCGGCCGTGGCAGACGACGTTGTTGGCATTTCATCGCCTATGTCATGACTAGTGGCAGCAGCTTCAGAACTATGAGGAAGTGCATCTTCATCTTTCCTTTGTTTGTTAACCTCCATATTTTGGATCTCCATTATTATTGTGGAGTTATGTCACAGAACAGCGCCACTGGTGTGCAATTATATATGTCAGTGAGTATGCACCAGCAGGCAGTTATACAGATACAGCAGTATTAGGCAGTGAGCCACACACCAGACAGGTACGTCAGTATTAGGCAGAGAGCCCCAGACCAGACAGGTAGATAATGATATACGGCAGTATTTAGGCAGTGAGCCCCAGACCACAAAGGTAGAGATATACGGCAGTATTTAATTATTTATTAGGCAGGCAGTATTTAATTATTTATTAGCCGGTGAGCCCCAGACCAGACGGTACATACGGCAGTATAGCCAGTGAGCCCCAGACCACAAAGGTAGAGATATACGGCAGTATTTAATTATTTATTAGCCAGTGAGCCCCAGACCAGACGGTACATACGGCAGTATAGCCAGTCAGCCCCAGACCACAAAGGTAGAGATATATGGCAGTATTTAATTATTTATTAGGCAGGCAGTATTTAATTATTTTTTAGCCGGTGAGCCCCAGACCAGACGGTACATACGGCAGTATAGCCAGTGAGCCCCAGACCACAAAGGTAGAGATATATGGCAGTATTTAATTATTTATTAGCCAGTGAGCCCCAGACCAGACGGTACATACGGCAGTATAGCCAGTGAGCCCCAGACCACAAAGGTAGAGATATACGGCAGTATTTAATTATTTATTAGGCAGGCAGTATTTAATTATTTATTAGCCGGTGAGCCACAGACCAGACGGTACATACGGCAGTATAGCCAGTGAGCCCCAGACCACAAAGGTAGAGATATACGGTAGTATTTAATTATTTATTAGCCAGTGAGCCCCAGACCAGACGGTACATACGGCAGTATAGCCAGTGAGCCCCAGACCACAAAGGTAGAGATATACGGCAGTATTTAATTATTTATTAGCCAGTGAGCCCCAGACCAGACGGTACATACGGCAGTATAGGCAGTGAGCCCCAGACCACAAAGGTAGAGATATACGGCAGTATTTAATTATTTATTAGGCAGGCAGTATTTAATTATTTATTAACCAGTGAGCCCCAGACCAGACGGTACATACGGCAGTATAGCCAGTGACCCCCAGACCACAAAGGTAGAGATATACGGCAGTATTTAATTATTTATTAGGCAGGCAGTATTTAATTATTTATTAGCCAGTGAGCCCCAGACCAGACGGTACATACGGCAGTATAGCCAGTGAGCCCCAGACCACAAAGGTAGAGATATACGGCAGTATTTAATTATTTATTAGCCAGTGAGCCCCAGACCAGACGGTACATACGGCAGTATAGGCAGTGAGCCCCAGACCACAAAGGTAGAGATATACGGCAGTATTTAATTATTTATTAGGCAGGCAGTATTTAATTATTTATTAACCAGTGAGCCCCAGACCAGACGGTACATACGGCAGTATAGCCAGTGACCCCCAGACCACAAAGGTAGAGATATACGGCAGTATTTAATTATTTATTAGGCAGGCAGTATTTAATTATTTATTAGCCAGTGAGCCCCAGACCAGACGGTACATACGGCAGTATAGCCAGTGAGCCCCAGACCACAAAGGTAGAGATATACAGCAGTATTTAATTATTTATTAGCCAGTGAGCCCCAGACCAGACGGTACATACGGCAGTATAGGCAGTGAGCCCCAGACCACAAAGGTAGAGATATACGGCAGTATTTAATTATTTATTAGGCAGGCAGTATTTAATTATTTATTAGCCAGTGAGCCCCAGACCACAGACCGCCAGACTGGCAGATTCAGTGCAGGCAGCAGTGCAGCACCAGTGGACTATATATATATTTATATTTAATATAATTAATTAATAATTATATATATAATAAATGGCACAGCACAGCACCAGAGGTATGCCCCAGCACAGAGGAGACAGTACTACAGGCAGGTACACAGTTAGACTGTTCTCCTAAGCAGAGGAGAACATAGTACACAGCAGCACTGAGGGAGACAGCCCTAGCAAATAAAATAATTAATTACAGCACAGTTCACCAGAGGTAGACCGCACAGAGGAGACAGTAGTACTACAAGTACACAGTTAGACTGTTGTCCTAAGCTGAGAACAGAGTACACAGCAGCACTGAGGGAGACAGCCCCAGCAAATAAAATAATCAATTACAGGCAGCACAGCACACCAGAGGTAGACCGCACAGAGGAGACAGTAGTACTACAAGTACACAGTTAGACTACTACACAGCAGCACTGAGAGACAGCACCAGCGATTGCAAAAGCTCAAGGACAAGCTCAAGTTTAAGCCCCAGCAGCAGCACCAACACACCCTCTCCCAACCCACTACTTAACTGGAGTGAAGATGGCGGGGGCGCGGCAGCTGCTTATAAAGCCTCGCGAAATCCGACGCCGGGAGATGACGTTCTAATCACGCGGACGGACCGAGTCAGGCGGGAATCTCCGAGCGCTGCTCGGAATCGGGCTCGGAATGATGACGTCCGTGGGGGCTCGGATCTCTGATATCCGAGCCCGCACATCTCTAAATCATACTGTATGTAGAACTCCTGGGAAGCTGCCAGGGAGGTTGAAGAGAAATCAGCTCCAACTTGTGTATGGGGGCCTTAAGGGTGCAGCCGCTGAGATTCCTGACAATGCCCACACATTGCCAGAAATCTGGCAGAGCTTGTGTGAGGTTATGCATCACATGAATCTGCAGAGCATGTATGAGGTTATGCGTGAATCTGCAGAGCATGTGAGGTCATGCGTCATAAGAATCCCAGGGCCAAATGTATTAACCCTTAACAAGTGATAAACCACCTCCTAACTGCCATGTTACAGACTGGATTTTAAAAATAATAGCAGCTGATTGGCTGGCACTTTATCTCTCTTTATCATCCTTTACGTTACCACTTTAAGGCTTAATACATTTGGCCTCAAGATCGGATTGTGCACAAAAAAATGCATGGCCACAGCACACATGTGATCCCACATTCATGTAAACAGCAATGCAAGGTCTGCTGGGAGGAGGTACAGATCTGAGGCTTTACAGACTGTAACTTAACCCAACTTGCTCTCTCTGAATATCGCACCACAGTTATCTGATGTCAGGATGTCTTCTGCATTCTTCCCAATGTACCCTGCATATTTATGCTGCAAGTATTTCTTTCCCAAACTAAATCTGCAATTTTATACTGTAGTAACTATCTGATTTAAGGTGCCCATACAAGTTACAGTTATTGTATCCAATATCGCATCATGCACATTGCATCGTGCTCCACATACTTTTTGTACTAGATCTCATCGCAAAACTGAGATGCGATATTGTATCCAATATTGGATACAATAATTGTAACGTGTTTGGGCACCTTAAGTCATTAATTTGGTAATATATTAGCATTAAATTTACTCTACAGCCCTGATATCTTTTTGTTTCTCACTGCAATCTACATAATGTTTTAATAATTAAACGACCTTACTAACTTACAATTCTGTTTAAACCTATAAAAAGATACAACTTATTCTGAAATACTTGTGAAATATTACCTTGAAAGGGGCTTCTGACCAATATATCATAAAACAAGGCACCGCGCGAGTGATAGATTTCGACCGAACATGCAGATCTATTATGGTGGTGCTTGTGTAGTTTCACGGCGCCGCCGCGCGCACACTCTGTGTATGAAACTTGGCAGCTTGCCAGACGCTCTGTTTAACTGTGCGCGTGCCGCTCTAGCTGTTCTCAGCGCAGCGCGTGGCTGCTTTCCTTATGTAAGCTACTTTATCAGCGTAGCGCTGGCCAGCAGCAGCGCACGCTGCCCAGCGCTGACAGGTCACTGTGGTTCTTGTAGTTCCACAGTAAAAAGCCGTGGGGGGTGCCTGGATTCAGACGCGAAACCGTTCGAAACTAGGCGCCTTGCAAGCCGCTAAGAAGCCGGGGGGTTTCTGGATTCGGACGCATAAGCATCTGAATCCAGTCGCCTTGCAAGATTTAGCTGGGTCTAGGGGTACACGATTAAAACCTGTCCACAATGCCAATAGTCGACGCAACAGCTGTCGACCTTGTAAATTCCACTATCATAAGCGTCTGAATCCATGCGCCTTGCAAGATTTAGCTGGGTCTAGGGGTACACGATTAAAACCTGTCCACAATGCCAATAGTCGACGCAGCAGCTGTCGACCTTGTAAATTCCACTATCCACGCCAACCCGAAGCGTGGCGAGCGGCGGTGTCCTACGACCTTTTCATACCCCCACTATCCACGTCGGCGTGGAGTTGATAATAGAAAGTGTGGCGAGCCCGAAGCGTCGCGAGCCCCGCGAGGGGACGCGGACACCTGTGAAGCCCGCGAGGGGTGGATAGTGGAATTAACAAGGTCGACAGCTGTCACGTTGACTAGTGTCATTGTGAACAGCTTTAATAGTGTACGGGGTGTCCAGTTCAGGGAGTGTGGATGTAGACGCATTAGCGTCTAAATTGCCGGGGTGTCCAGTTTACATGCCCCCGTTGTCAGCGGTGCGCACGACTGCCTATTTCACTGTGGAACTACAAGTACCACAGTGACCTGTCAGCACTGGGCAGCTTGCGCTGCTGCTGCCCAGCGCTACCCTGATAACGTAGCTTACATAAGGAAAGCAGCCACGCGCTGCGCTGAGAACAGCTAGAGCGGCACGCGCACAGTTAAACAGAGCGTCTGGCAAGCTGCCAAGTTTCATACACAGAGTGTGCACGCGGCGGTGCCGTGAAACTACACAAGTACCGTTATGGCTAATATAGTTCAATGTGTACCGACAATACTGGCCGCCCAAGGCTGATATGGTTAACTTAATGGCCGCGGCTACCGTTAGGTAATATGTATGGGGCTTTATCCCTAACTACTGTATACTATAAATAAATAACTGGTAATAAATACTGGGCGAAATGTAATAGGGTGGGATTTTGGTACTTGTGTACTAGCACGGCGCCCATCGCATCGCAGACCATAAGACATGCAATGGTATGCGATGCGATGTTACGCAATGGCAGGCGATGTTATACAATTTTAAATTGTATACCATCGCATTGTATGGCATTGTATGCCATTATATCACATATACAATGGTATGCGATTTAAAATTGTATAAGCACCCTAATGGGTTTTTCCATGTTAAAAGTGGCCCCTATAACTTAATTAAACATAATGGGTGCTTAGTATGTTAAAAGCACCCCCAACCGCACCCCCACTATCAACGCCAACCCGAAGCGTGGGCGAGCGGCGGCGGTACACGTCCTACGACCTTTTCATACCCCCACTATCCACGTCGGCGTGAAGTTGATTTTTATATATGTGGCGAGCGCAGCGAGCCACCAAGCCCAAAGCGTGGCTAGTGCAGCGAGCCCCGCGAGGAGACGTGGAATACATGTAAAGTAATACGCGTCCCCTCGCGGGGCTCACTGCACTCGCCACACTTCGGGCTCGGTGCCTCTCTGCGCTCGCCACACTATATAAACTCAATTCCACGCCGACGTGGATAGTGGGGGGTATGAAAAGGTTGTAGGACGCGTACCGCTGCCCCTCACAGGCTCACTGCGCTTGCCATGCTTCGGTTGGCTTTCACCCATTAGGGTGCTTATACAATTAAACATCGTATAGGGGCTTATACAATTTAAAATCGCATCGCTGTGCATCGGGTGTATGCCATGCGATGGCATGCGATGCGATTATATGTCGTGCGCCCTAATATCGTGGGCGCCGTGCCAGAGGCGTAACTAGAACTTTGTGGGCCCCATAGCAAAATGTGTAATGGGGCCCCCCTGGCAATGCCCATTACACAATGTGCAACAAACCACAAGGCCCCTTAAACATTATGCGACACACCGTAATACCCTTACACAATATGTGACACACCGCAAGGCCCCATACACATTGTGACACACCGCAAGGCCCCATACACATTATGCGACACACCGCAAGGCCCCATACACATTATGCGACAAACCGCAAGGCCCCATACACATTATGCGACACATCGTAATGGGATGCAGTTTAAATCCCGACGGTCGGGATCCCGGCGTTCAAAATCCCGACGCCGGAATCCCGAATGCCGAAATGCCGACACATTCTCCCTCCTGGGGTGTCCACGACACCCCTGGAGGGAGAATAAATTAGTGTGCCGAGCGTAGCGAGGCACCGGGCCCGCTGCGTGGCGAGTGCAGCAAGCCCGCAAGGGGGGGCGATCCACGTCCATATTGCCCATTACACAATATACCAAACACCGTAATGCCCATTACACATTATGACACACACTGTACTTCCCATTATATATAATAGCACACACCGTACTGCCTATTACATATTACGCCACATAAGTGCCACTTACCTACATGCTCGTTGCTATGGGCTACTTGCTCGATGCCAAGGGTTTCATGCTCTGACTGGCAGAGTAGGAGGGCCCTGCTAGGGCCAGGCAGCAGGGGCCAGTGGGGCAACGTAAGGCTCATCAGAGACAGCCACAGGCCGCAAGGGGGTGGGGCCAAAAACACATGACTGGAGCCTGTCCAGGCCCTGCTAGAGTAGCCTGACCCCCGTGCAGCAGCAGGGACCAGGGTTGCAAGGGCTCCTCACAGCCTAGCAGTACCACACGGTAACGGCAACTGAGCTGAGGCACTGGGACTTGCTGGCTGGAGACAGTGACAGAAACGCTGTGTGTGTGCAGCCCCAGCATCCGCAACCTTCTGCGCATGCGCCGCCAGCCTGGCCTTTTACGCACAGGCTGATTCACAGATCCTGAGTGCGATCCCACACAACACTCTCTGCCGCGTCTCAGCAGCAGCACTGAGCCACACATGAACTGTGAGCGGCCGCGCCAGCACCGCCGCCGCATCGGACAGTGAGGACGGAGACAGAATCTGGCAGTGGCACTGTGCCTCCTACCATGCCCATGCTCAGACGCTCCCGGGTTCTCACCAGTGGCGTAATTTCGTCCATGTCGCTCGGAGGCAAGAAAAAAGTTGGTCCCCCCCCCCTAGATAGATAGCTAGAGACAGAGGTGAAACTAGAGAGTTGTGGGCCCAGGTACAAAAATATGCTTCCTCCCCATTCTGAAAATGAGAACAGTGTGCGCCAAAGGAGGGCTGAAGGTGGTGTGTGTGTGTATGGTTAGGGTTATAGGCTGCTGCAGTGTGTGTGTGTGTGTGTGTGTGTGTGTGTGTGTGTGGTTAGGGTTATAGTCTGCAGGGGGTGTGTGTGTGTGTATGGTTAGGGTTATAGGCTGCAGTGTGTGTGGTTAGGGTTATAGGCTGCGTGGTGTGTGTGTATGGTTAGGATTATACGGGGTGTGTGTGGTTAGGATTATAGGCTGCTGTGTGTGTCTGTGGTTAGGGTAATAGACTGCATGGTGAGTGATTGTGTGGTTAGGGTTATAGGCTGCGGGATGTGTGTGTCTGTGTATGGTTACGGTTATAGGCTGCCGGGTGTTTGTGTATGGTTAGGGTTATAGGCTACGGGGTACGTGTGTGTGTGGTTAGGGTTATAGGCTTTGGGTGGGTGTAGAGTTAGCATTAGTCTGTGGGGGATGTAGAGTTAGGGTTAGTCTGTGGGGGATGTATAGTTAGGGTCAGGCTACAGGGGGGTGTAAAATTAAGGTTAGGCTATTGGGGTGTATGGTTACAGTTAGGCTGAGGGGAGGGGGTGTATAGTTAGGTTGCGGGAGTGGGGGCATATAGTTTGGCTGTGGGGGTGGGGGGGTTGAATAGATAGTTAGGCTGCTGGGGGTGGGGGGTGTATAGGTGGGGTGGGGGTGTATAGATAGGCTGTGGGGTGTATAGGTAGGCTGTGGGGGTGTACAGTTAGGCTGCAGGATTGGGGGGTGTATAGTTTAGACTGCGAGGGAGGAGGGTTTATAGAGTTGTTAGGCTGCATTAGAGAAGGTAACTAGAGAGTTAGGCATCTGAGCTGTACTCACAGTGCCAGGGGCGGAGGTCTACGGTCCATGCGGCAGAACTAGTGTCCTCAGGGAGGTAGAAACAGTTTCCTCAGCTGTAGGCCATCTTGCAGGACAGGCGCGCCGCTGGTGATAATAGCCCATAAAACAGGCCGCTGGCACTGCTGGGTCTAGGCGACACTAAGCCACACCCCCCTCAGCTGGGACCGGCACCGCTACTCTCCCGCTCCGCTCCCTCCAGCAGCCTCAGGTGGCTTTTGACTAGCGGCAGTGTGGGAAAGCCGCGGAAGGGAGGTACTGCGCACCTGGACGATGACTGCCTCCTTCTCCCCGTACAGCTCACGGGCCGGCAAGTGCCTGCGGATTCCCTGTCAGCTTCTGCGCCTCAGCCTCCAGGTCTCACTGAGTAGATGGGTCACGGGCTGTCACCGTAAGAAAGAGGAGGGGGGGGGGGGAGCCGGCTGCTTTCAGGCACTTGACTAGCTGCGGTAACCCCCACCCTTGCAGCAAATCTCGTCCTGTGTGGTGAGGTCAGGTGTGGTGAGGCTCAGTGGCTCCTACTGCACGGCGCTGCTTCCCTCCGCCCGGCTACTGTACTTCTCCACGGCTGAGGCACGCTAAAGCAGACGGCCGCGGCGGCTCTATACTAACAGAATGAAACTACTGAGGGTGCAGGGGACTGCTTGCTGTTCACGGGCCCCCCCAGCCGCCGGGCCCTGTAGCAGCTGCACCCCCTGCACCCTCGGTAGTTCCGCCACTGTATCCAGTGTCCAGTGTGACATATATCCTGTGTCCAGTGTGACGACATATATCCTGTGTCCAGTGTGACGACATATATCCAGTGTGACATGTAACCATTGTGTGACGGCATATATCCAGTGTCCAGCGTGACATATATCCATTGTCCAGTGTGACGACATATATCCTGTGTCCAGTGTGACGACATATATCCTGTGTCCAGTGTGACGACATATATCCTGTGTCCAGTGTGACATGTAAGTTGTGAAGTGGTGAGGAAGGTAAGGGAACACACGCCTAGCCAGTCATATCGAACGAATTAACCTTAGCGGTAAATTGGGTGACAGATGTTGCAGACTGATAGACCTCACAACCTAGATAGGGGTCTATAAGGGTAGACTAGATAGGGATCTCCAAACCAGGGGTCCTAGAGAGGTGGAGGAACTCGGTTATCTGCCACCAATTACCTCCCTCCCCTCCACCCATTAGGTGATGGATAAGGAGGCAACTGGTAATGTTTCGAGAGTTCATCAACCTGATCACGACAGATAGGGGTCTTATTAAATTTTAAACTGATCAGAACAGATAAATACTTGCCGCAGATTAGAAGTCAGTCTCTGCACAGACCGGCGGCTGCGCAGGAAACTCATACAGGGGAAATTGGGCCAACTACAGTAAATGAAAACAATTTTGAGCTGTTGAAGTGATCAAAATTGACTAGAAATGAGTGGAAACTAATGTTATTGAGGTTATTAACACTTTAGGGGCAAAAACAGGCCCAAATTCTGTTATTTTAGCAATTTTTAGCATTTAAAAAAAAAAAAAATCCAGATCCAAAACCAAAACCCGCAAGGGTGGTTTTGCCAAAACCAATCCAGATCCAAAACACGAAGGGAGATCCAGATCCAAAACCAAAACACGAAAAAGTGCCCGCCGCTCATCTCTAGTAGTTTCACAACAGCTGGAGGGCCACAGTTTGGACATGCCTGGCTTCAGTGCTGGAAGAAATAATTAGGTTGACAATTGTACCGATAACTTTCCTGAGACTGAAATAAGAAAAAAAGCGCTGTCATTTACTATGACTAACAGGGAGCGCCATCGCATATCACAACTTATATTGCCGCCAGCAATCTGTTCCTTTCCGCCTCTGACATTTTTGATTTGGAGGATTCCTCCATTTTCTTTTTCAAGACTGCATCTTGAGTTTTTCCAATTCATTGTCTGATTTCGGGATGACAGATCGTACACCGAGCTTGTTCTTGGAGTCATGTTTTCTTTCTAAAAGAAAGAGTGCAGACACCATAAAGAGAGCAACTTAAAACACATTTCTCAGCAGGAAACATGCAACAATAATAAAAAAAACAGTGCATTTGGTTCCAGCTACATATAACAGCCATAAACACAGAAAACGCCTCAAAACGACAGATGTACGTAGTAAACATGATTACGCTTAAAAGCGGAGAACGTCGATTCTACTAGGGAACTATTACATTATTTAAGGAGCAAGAGTCTGAAATCACAGTAATAAATACATCCTTAGATTGTAATATAATAAAGTAGCTTTCACTAAGCGAGATGTGGCCAGCATCACGGCGGTCTGAAGACAGGCAATGGAGCCTAGAAAGGATCAGTATGCTGACAGCGGAATACCGACAGCTGGAATCCTGGTTGGCTAGTATTCGCACAGGCTAGCGTACAGCCGCGAATTGGGGGAGGGGTGTAGAGATCAGTTCAGGATTAGGAGGCCGGGTATGCGGGTTAGGCACTAGCAAGACAAAAAGTTAAGATCAGTCTGCTGGGCAGAGGTCTGGAGTGTTATGGTTAGGCTGCTGCAAGGGAGGGGTAGGGGGAAAGGTAGGGGGGATAGGGTTCAATCCCTCATGGAGCCCATGGTTTTTTTTTTTAATGCCAGCATTCCGGCTGCCGTGATATTGTATGTAACGCCACTAAACAGATATACTAAAACCCATGTACACAATAAAAATTCACATTTATTGTTAACAGTAAATTTAATTATGCGAAACAACTGCTTTCAAAATCATACATTTTTGAGCATTGACCATCCAGGGTTCATTAAGTTCAGGGGCACATTCATCGGAAAGAATACAGTGGCTCCAGACATTACTAGCAGAACCAGATAACTAATGTGACTAAAGCGGAGCATCCATCAGACCAACTTTCCTCCGACTGTCCAACTGAACGATATTGTTAGTGTTCCAATATGCCGTTTGCTCCCAAAGTGGCTACTCTAACTAGTTGGGAAGATAGAACAGGTTTAATTTTCTCCAAATAGCAGTTCAGGTGTAGATTAAAGTTCCCCCCAACTGACCGATATGTAGGCGGACACTGATCAGCAGGTGATGAGCACCTACAACAGCACCATCTTCAATATCCCCTGCACCCGGCTTCCCCCCCTTCAACCATGGTGAGCACAGTAACCCCCACTTGGGATGTGCAGTCACCTGAGCTACCATAATTAATAATGAATGTATGGTTATTCAGTTGATAGTTAGCAGCACGCGTGATCTTGGGGTCTGCGACTGTATACTAACTCCACTTTGTTCATGGCACCCATAATTACAGTGTTTGTGAGCAATGACCACACTCAAACTGTGTCTGAAACATAAGTGACACCACTGGTTGTTAGTGGTACCGGCCCTGTACCCATATCTGCACGCTGTTCGAATCTACTTATTGTTCACTGCATCTCGATTACGAGTCCACGGGCAATACTTACATCTGAAATTCTGTGTCTAATGGGGGCTAAACATGTAGCGATTTTGGGTAATTTTCGAAGCAATCCGTGTGTGGGGGTGATAGCGATATGTGTCCCAGAGCAGAGCTTTTACCCATCTAGATTTATACAGGATGCAGTATAAACCTAGTCAGATCGATCATGTTCTCACCGGAGAACACTGGCCCTGACAGATCACACAGCGCTGTGTCCGGAGCAATCTACATTGCTAATATCGCTGGCACACATCGCTCCGTGTGTAGGCCCCATAACACAAGCGATATTACTGATCATTAGCAGCACCCACAATTACAGGGACACAGATTAATATCCACATCTGGACTGTGTATAGTATAGGCCCTGCCATTCATTAACGGCACCTGCTACTAGTGTGTCAGTGTGCCAGCGCTCGCCTGACACATGCAGAAGTTTTTTTATTTTAAATATTGGAAACATGCCGGAGTAAGCAGAACCTGTCCGCCTACTTCTGTGACATGACAAGTTGGAGAGAAGTTGGCTGGTTTGAGGAAAAGGTTCGCAGGTTGGCCGGTCTGATGAAAAAGTTGGTTAGGTGTGTGGTGTGGGGTGGTGTGTTGGTTGGACAGACAACAAGTTATGCTGGCCATACAACAGATGTAGGCAAACAGGTTCTCCTACTCCTGCATGTTTTGAACATTTAAAACAATAAGACATTGACACACACATACAAAGACACATGATGGACAGACAGATGCTGACAGGATGACAATAACATGCTGAAACACAGGTGCTGACAGACTTTGACACACTGGGGGGAGTGCTGCTACCGCTGATGATGGGTGGGCGCTGATTCCATTGATGATGGGGCACTAATGATGGTTAGATTGTGAAGGGGTGAAAGCGCATGGAGTGCTGACAAATTGGGTTGAGGAAAAAGTTTGCGGGTGCTACAATTGCTGGGGGTGGGGTCCAGCAATTTTGATTACAGGGTTGGAGGGATGCGGTGATCCAGGCTGCCCCTCCTGCTGACAAGCAGCTCCTTGGAGGCTGTGACAGTGAAGTAGGCTGACACTGTTGGCTTGCGCTCACCAACTAACGGTTCAGTTGGGGAGTTAGCTAGACTGTTTGTCAGCATCTGGGAGAAAATGGCTGGTAATGGTTTGCTCTCACACACTGGACCGATTATTATTCAACTAGTTGCCAATGGACCTAAGATGAAGGCAGGTTATATGACATTAGCAGGGTATATGTGAAATTATATTGTATAAAGTGAGATGGTAGAGTGTGAGTATACTTTATATACAGTTTATCACCTCACTTATATGTGTATACATACACTCACACTGCTATCATTTCACTTATACCTGTATAATCTACACTATTCGGCTATTAACCCTTTGAGTGCAAACATCAGAGAGATGCTAAAAATACCAGCATCGCTCACATTTGTTATATAAATGTAAATGTTACAAAAAATAAAAAAAATAAAAGGATTATATTTACTATATATAAAAGGTAAACACTGTAGTACGGTCTCATGTGCAGATTATGTCATGATCAGTATGACATCACACACACTAACCACAGGATGTTTTGAGCTGTTGCCGTGGAATCCTCACTTCTCAGTACGAGTTGTTGGAAAGTGGATGCATTCCCTTTTTCAGAAAGAAAAAATATATAAAGAATATATTAAAATGTCTGATTGGGAGGAGGAGCTTCCTCCCAATGTGATTCTCGTGAAAGAGGCCTGCGCTAAGAATCAGTTTATCAGCTGGACACGTGATCCTGTGCGACCAGCGAGGGTAACACCAGATTTGGGAGATGAGCTTCCTCCCAATGTCATCTTAGTGAAAGAGGCCGTGGATAAAGTACCATTTGCCAAGTGGATACGTAACCACTCATGGATCCCACCAATAGAAACACCTGTAGTGGAGACCATTCCTGGCAGAGTGACAGTTGTGAAAGAGGCCTGCGCTGAAAAGCGGTTCATCAACTGGACCCATGATCCTGTGATCCCATCAATGAAAACACCTGATGTGGATGAGACAAGTCCTGGCCAAGTGATACTTGTGGAAGAGGCCAGCACTGAAAAGCGGTTCATCAACTGGACCCATGATCCTGTGATCCCATCAAAGAAAACACCTGATGTGGATGAGACAAGTCCTGGCCAAGTGATACTTGTGGAAGAGGCCGTGGCTAAAATACCATTTGCCAAGTGGATACGTTACCACTCATGGGTCCCACCAATAGAAACACCTCGTGTGGAGACCATTCCTGGGCAAGTGATACTTGTAAAAGAGGCCTGCGCTGAAAAGCGGTTCATCAACTGGACCCATGATCCTGTCATCCCATCAAAGAAAACACCTGATGTGGATGAGACAAGTCCTGGCCAAGTGATACTTGTGGAAAAGACCTGTGCTGAAAAGAGGTTCATCAACTGCACATGTGATCTTGTAATCCCACAGATGGTACAATCATCAGTTGAGACGGCCTTAACCCCTAATATAATACCTGAGCCAGTAACAGCCAGCAGTGTAACATCTGATAAAGCTGCCAAGCCAGGGAAAGGAAAGTGCAGAAAGTGGATACTCAGGTGTCTGCGGTACATATTCTGCTGCCATCCAATTATACCTGAGGACTAATGAACTCTGCTCGCCGCTCCTGACCGGCCCCTCTGTGACCCTCTGTGTACCGACCCGGCTTGTTGTAATTGGATTCTGCTTCTGTCTCACCCTTGTCTGCCTGTTACAGTGATACCTGCTTACCAGATCCCCCTATACTATAATCTTTTCCGATTGAAATGGACATTGGGCTGGTACCTATGATGTACATTGTACAATAAATGTTACCCCTTTTTACACCTTTATTTGCTTATCCATCCTATCAGTAAGCTAGGCGAGTGTGTGTGTGTGTGTGTGTGTGTGTGTGTGTGTCTGCAAACAGAGCAGGTTTAGCTGAAGAGGTAAAGTGACCCCTGCATACCAGATGCCCGTGCAGGTAATATTCCCGATTGTATTGGACATTGGGCTCTTATCTATGCTGTATGATATAACACTACAACACACGGCACTAATTCAGCATTTCTGTTCAAAAATATTTGTAAAAAGGAAAACTTTGCTATGTGTCAACCCGCACTGCTGTAGTGGACCCCGTAGGGTGAGAGGAAATAATTACAGTGTCAAAAACTGTTAGATTGGTAACAACAACAACAAAAAATTACTGTTGGTGCTAAAATGTTCACACTGATTCGGGGTCCCAGCAACCCACCTCATCCATAAATCTGACAAATTGTGCAGATTTATTCAGAACTTCCCATTCATCCTGCCTATCCCAATTTGCAGTCTGTAATTGTAATGGTCACAAAGGAATCCTGCACTCTTATTAGCTGAAACACTCACTACCCTGACCCAGGGAGCGCAAAACAAAATATATTTTATATATTAACAATTATGCACACAGAGGAATTGTGTGTATGGGGGAAATTAAAGCCCTGTACATACACATCGAGTTGCTTTTGATTCGATGTTAGATTTGATTTTCTATTAGATCTGGCATTAGATCTTTCCATTCGATTTGGCATTAGATCTGTACTTTTGCATTAGATATCGAATTCGATATTCATTCATGGTACATTGAACACATTTGATTTACTAGATCGAATTCGATATTTCCTTGGCTAAACAGTAGATTTTTCTGTTTGATTTTGTGAAAACGGGAGCGCGAATCGAATGTAGATCGAAAGTGACACAAAAACCATTAGATTTAGTTTAGGATTCGATTCGATTTTACTTCTATAAGCAAAATCGAATTGAAAATCGGTAAAAAAATAAAAAAAAATCGACTAATCTACTAATTTAGCATCTTCTAGAAGATAATAGATAGTACCTGATATACTCCCACCTTAGTAAATTCCCGCAATGACTTATTTTGTGTGTTCATAAATGACCTTACATAGTTATATATAGGGGGCTATTCTGATTCAATCGGAAAGCCACAATCACTCTTAGATGGACAAAACCATGTGGACTGCAGGTGGGGCAGATGTAACATGTGCAGATAGAGTTAGATTTGGGTGGGGGGGGGGTGTACTTCAAACTGATATCTATATTGCAGTGTAAAAATGAAGCAGCCAGTGTTTACCCTGCACAGAAACAATAAAAAACCCAAATCTATCTCTCAGAATAACTCCCATAGTTACATAGTTGATGATAGTTACATAGTTGATGAGGTTGAAAAAAAAAAGCCAATAAGTTCAACCTATATTGGATCTTGTTGCCCTTCTCTGAACCCTTACTAGTTCCAAGATTTGTTTTTCTTATGGAGTAGTGTCCAGAACTGTACACTGTATTCTAGATGAGGCCCAACCAACAATTTAGGTAGTGGCAAAATGACACTGTCTTCCCTAGCCTCTGTGCCCCATTTTTTGCATGCTTATACTGTATTAGCCATTGCAGCTGCTGGTTGACATTGAGCAGTAAAGCTGTGTACACCCGGGCTATAATCGCTGAGCGACCATATTGGCAGCGATTGGAGCGTGCACCGGCAAAAAAAATCACCTGGTGCGCGCTCCCGTTTTTAGCCCCCTTATGATCTCTGGTTGCAGGCTTGCTCCTGCGACCAGCTGATTCCCTCTACGGCTCCCCCGGCAGAGGTTCCCTGTCATCAGCGACCATCTCTGGTAGCTGATGAAAAGGAGACACTGAGCAATATATTGCTCAGCAATATATCTGCCCTGTGAGTACACAGCTTCAGACTACTGACATTGACCACCCCCAAATCCTTCTCCATTAAAGATTTACCCCATTTAATTTGGAGATTGCATGCTTATTTTTAGTACATAGGTGCAGGCATACTCCCTGAGCACAACCCCCCCCAGAGAGAGAGGGAGGAGGAGAAAACGTAAAGTAGCAGCCACATCACATGAAGAGAATTTGGGGCTCACTATATCTAATCCCAAAATATAGGCATTAAAACAAGCAATATCTTCTCTTCCCTATAAGTGCACAGGAAGTTAGAAAATACTGCAATTTTTGAAAGCACATATTTTATTTGTACTACCAACTTTTCTATATAGTTTGATCAATATTTTGCTTCTGTGGCGTAAGTTTGTCCCAGTTGCCCGGAGGCAAGATGAATATTGGTGCCCCCCACACACACACACACACGTTATTCAAAATATATATAGCCTGTTATGAAATATATATTGTATACTGTATGTATATACAGAAAGAGAGGGAGAACACATATATATTTCAGAACTCAGCCACAGAAGAGATTTTGATGGCTTTCAATAAATAGATTTAAACTGGCAGTGGAGGAGAGGTGCCCCCTTGAGGGCAGGAGCCCGGCGGCAGATGACTCCATTGCCTCCCAGAGTTCTGCCTCTGTTTTGCTTTACAAAAGGTCCTGGTACCACATTTTAATTTTTTTTTTTAATTCAATGATTTCTGTAGAAATTTTTAGAATACAATAATCAAAAAACACGATATAGGCAAGGAGTGAAGCAGACATACAACACCAGGCCCGACACAGTTCCCGAAACGACAGACGTAGGGTACTTATACAGTACAAAATAATCAAAATGTTGTTAACAATAAAATACCATACAGAGACAAAAATGTATTAAGTGTGAGCATTCCAAACAAAAGCTTTTCATTGCAGGATATGTGGACTACCATTACCCAAAGGCGCCATTTGGGTTATAGATACTAGCGGATATATAACGCACATAAATTTAAGGTAGTATATCACACTAAAATATAGCACATACGAATAAAGAAATATAGACTATCAGCATAATACCCATTGGAAAAAAAAAAAGGAAGGAAAAAAAGATTGTTGCAAAGTCAGGTGTCCGGTCAAACAGGGAAAATAAGAAATAAAAATTAACTAAACCCACCCATAAAACCCAAAACAAACCAACCCTATAACCCCCCACCCTGTACAACCCACCCACAACTAAGGCGTACTTGGATCCCTTAACCATAACCCCTTTATTCTAAATTCTACTATTCTATGCAAACTCCCCCCTCCCCCTTTATTTACAGGATATTATAACAAAGATATATCAGGGGAAGTGGACTTGACCTTTATGTGTAGACAGATCAAAATAAAAAAAAACTCACCCACCATCAAATTCATTGACAGTGCGTTCACCATACAGAATCAGTAATGCAGCATCACATAGTATACATTAAAAGTACCTATAACAGTAGTAAAATCAGGATGGATATATATGCATGGTATTGCATACGGTATTACTGAGGAAAAATAATAGTGCTGCTAAAGGAAAATGGGTAGAAACGGTGGAAGAGATCTCACAAAAAGCAATACAGCGTAAATGATCAATCCGGCCAGTCCTTAGGTCCATATAATATAGGAAAAATAGCAATAAGGTGTTTGTCTCCAGCGTCTCGGGGATAATCCAGGCAGCATTCTGGACATGCGAACATAGCTTCCCAGAGACTTGAAGCAACCAAGGCAAGTTTTACAGCAGACAGGCCCATAAAGGTACGTGTATCTGAGGCTGGTACAGGAGCAGTAGCGTTCACATATGTAGTGTATATAGGCAGGCTGCCCTCCACAACCTCTGCAGTCTCCACCGCACCATCAGGAGTACAGACAGGAGACAGGCCACCATAGCAAACATCATCAAACTTGCTTAAAAGCCTGGTAGTAGAGACTTAGAATCGCCAAAATAATTATTTGTGTGGAGAGTTCCATGATCCTGTATAATGCTCAGTATATATAAATATTATTGTCTCTAATTCAATAAATCCTCAGCTGTAAAATAGCCGCACACAAGTGGAAGGGCGATGGCTAGCACGTCGCCAGCAGAGGCGTAACTACTACCTTCTGGGCCCCATAGCAAAATTTTGAAAGGGCCGCCCACCACAGAAGGAGAGGGTGACAGGTGTGTGTGTTTGGGGGGGGGGGGGGGGGAGGGAGATAGAGAGAGATTATATGGAAGGGGCTGAGGTGTAAAGGGGGGGGGGGTTGTAGCAGAAGAGAGGGAGAAAAAGAGGAGAGACATGGTGGGGAGGGAGTAAATGAGAGGAGGTGGAGAGAGACAGACATAGAGACATAGACAGAGAGAGAGAGACAGACAGATAGAGAGGGATACATACAGAGAGAGAGAGAGAGTGAGTGAGAGACATACAGAGAGAGAGAAAGACATACAGAGAGAGAGACAGGCAGAGAGAGAGAGAGACATACAGAGAGAGAGACAGACAGAGAGAGAGAGACAGAGAGTGATACAGAGAGAGAGAGAGAGAGATATACAGAGAGAGACAGACAGAGAGACAGAGAGAGAGACACAGACAGAGAGAGACAGACAGACAGACACATACAGACAGAGAGACATACAGACAGACAGAGAGACAGAGAGAGACATACAGACAGAGAGACAGAGAGAGAGAGAGACGTAGAGAGAGAGAGAGAGACATACAGAGAGAGACAGACAGACAGACAGACAGAGAGAGGCATACAGACAGAGAGAGACATACAGACAAAGAGAGAGACATACAGACAGAGACATACAGAGAGAGAGAGACACACAGACAGAGAGAGACAGACATACAGAGAGAGAGAGACACACACACAGTGTTTCTCCTATTCACATCCTCTCCCCTCCGACCCACAGTAAACCCTGTCCCCCCTTACCAATATAATTCATGCTGTCAGTGCCGAGTCTTCCTGCACTGACAGCTCCATGTCTCCTGTTTCCCAGGGCCAGGCAAGCAGCACAGCGTGTGTCACGCCGGGGCTGGTCACTAGATAGTGACGTCAGTCTCCGGCAGCATCAAAGAAGGGAGAGGGGGGAAGGCTGCAACAGCCGGACCACCACATTCCCCTTCATATGTAGCGCATCGTCGCTAGCGGGGGAGGGGGCAGAGGCACCACTGACACTCCCAAGCGAGCGGCACTAATAAGGAAAAAGGGTGCAGGGGATGCCTGCTGTGCTATGGGGCCCCCATAGCAGCTGCATCCCCTGCACCCTCCATAGTTACGCCACTGCGCCGTGCGAGTACACAAGTACCGGGATTTTTTAGACATGTGCGATTTTCGGTTAAAAATGGGTAAATTCGCACGTTTTTTGAAAATCGCACATGTAATTGGGTTTTTCGAAAATCGCACATTTTGAAGTGGTGATTTTTAGTCACACTTCAATTCGCATCCAGATGTTTTCCCATTGGAAAGCATCTAAAAATCGCAAAAAAAATTAGTCCAGGTTCTGGCTGGCGAATTTGACAGGACCATGCACAGATCATTGTGATCTGTGCATGGTTCTGTCCAAAAAAAGGGTTAAAAAAAAACAGCGTGGGGTCCCCCCTCCTGAGCATAACCAGCCCCAGGCTGAAAGAGCCGGTCCTGGTTTCATAAAATCACAGGGACAAACAAGTTGGGGTTCTCTGGATTATACAAAACCAGCACCAAAATACCTCAAAATACGGGGGACAAAATGACTAAGGGTCCCCCGTATTTCAAGAACCAGCACCGGACCCAACCAACCAGCAGGGTAATGCCACAGCCAGGGGGAGACTTTTCATACAAGTCCCACCGGCCAAAGCATTCACCCCCTGACAGGTCAGCATGGGCAGGGGTCCTGGGGGTGAACAGGCGTTGTCCAATGAAGGTTAATGGGAAACCGCTGATTGGCTGACAGCCGCGATAGACGTCTCTCTTGCCAATCAGCAGCCGCTCATTGATTTTAGTGGGACTTTTACAATCTCCAGCCCACCCACCACTGCCTGTCCCCCCCCTCCTCCCCCCTGCTCCTCTGCGCCGTCCTCTCTACTGCAGCCCTTCTCCTGCCTGACTCCTTCCTGGCTCTGCAGGCTAAGGGGGTCATTCTAATCTGTTCGGATGGGTCCAAATTCGGCCCCATTCCAATGGTTGGTGAACTGTGCATGCATCATCATGAGCCGATCGCAGGCAGCGGGGCGGGGAGGACAGCAGTGGGGTCGGTGTCACCCATGGGAATGCCTAGCGTTTCCTGGGCATCCCAATGAAAATGCTGGGTGTTCCCATGGGTGTGTGGATGTGTGCCTGTGGCTAATGTCACATGACATTAGCCACCCACCCTGTCTTCATCCTGGCACCTGCAAATATAAGTCAGCCTCCACATATTTGCGAGCCCTGAAGAAATCATTTGATGGTCGCCGACCATGGAATGATTTCTCCTGCTGCGGGCACATGCGAGGCGATGTGTTTTTATAACACATCCCCTCACATGGTTGCAAGGGCATACAGCAGCAGGAGGCAGTTTTTCGCCGGGGCGACGGTGCGGGCACCCTGGGACACGGTAAGCTGTTATCTTCGCAGTTTACCGAGTCAACCAGAATCAGAACCTAGGTGTTTGCCAGCGGATGCACCCACAGTGCAGATGCGCTGTGGGCAAGGCACCACTGAAACACTTCTAGTTACGGATACGAAACTGGAGACTAAAAGACAACTGCGCAATCCACCCGTATATAGAAATAAACCTATTGTAATAAATAAATATAAGAATCTTTTTATTGAATGCAAAAAATAAATTAACTATGAATAACTCATATTTTAAAACATGTATATCCAATAGATATATAGGGTGAGATTTAATAGGACGAGATATTCAGAAAGTGAGAGATTTGGTAAGAAATCTCCAGATTGTTTTAAAGCGGCAATCATTTACACTTCAAAATCAAACTGGTTTTGCAGTGTAAATGATTGCCGCTTTAAAAAAACTGGAGATTTCGGTACTTGTTTCCTAGCACGGCCACAATCTTATGGATCGTGTACCTTTAAGTTAAGGTACACGATCCATAAGATGGACCCGATTGAAATATCGGGGGCATCGCGTCGGTCGGGACCATTAACATTGGTCCCGACGCGACCGACGCGATGCCCCCGATTTCCCCATAGGCTTCAATGTTAAAAAATATTTTAACATTGAAATCGTGTCGGGAAAGGTAAAATATCGGGGGCATCGCGTCGGTCGGGACCATTAACATTGGTCCCGACGCGATGCCCCCGATTTTTCCATAGGCTTCAATGTTAAAATATTTTTTAACATTGAAATCGTGAAAAAATGTGAAATGGGCCAATATGACCCATTTCACATTATAGATGTCCCCGTCGTCACCCCACGATAGACGCCAACCCGAAGCGTGGCGAGCGCAGCGAGCCCGCGAGGGGCGGCGGTGCGCGTCCTCCGACCTTTTCATTCCCCTACTATCCACTTCGGCGTGGAGTTGAGAATAGAATAGTGTGGCGAGCGCAGCGAGCCACCGAGCCCGAAGCGTGGCGAGCGCAGCGAGCCCCGCGAGGGGACGCGTATAACTTCACAGGTATACGCGTCCCCTCGCGGGGCACGCTGCGCTCGCCACGCTTCGGGCTCGGTGGCTCGCTGCGCTCGCCACACTATTCTATTCTCAACTCCACGCCGACGTGGATAGTAGGGGAATGAAAAGGTCGGAGGACGCGCACCGCCGCCCCTCGGGGGCTCGCTGCGCTCGCCACGCTTCGGGTTGGCGTCTATCGTGGGGTGGGGTGTACGACGTTAAATTTGGGGGGGTTGGGAATATTTTACATTGAATACAATGTAAAATCGGGTCCCAGGGACCCGATTTACATTTCATTCAATGAAAAAATCGGGTCGAAAATCGGTCGGTCGCGTCGATCGCATCGCATGCGACCAAATCGCATGCGATGCGATCGACCCGATTTTTCCGACACGACCACCCCGATGTAAATCGGTGTGGCCATGCTAGGAAACAAGCACCGAGATTTCTTACCAAATCTCTCACTTTTTTGAATCTCTCATCCTATTAAATCTCACCCATAATGACTAGAGACAGGATTATGTGCAACGAAAAAAGCTTGAAATATGCATGCAAATATGCATGAAAAGTGTTAAAATATGCTACATTAAATAAAAAAAAAGTAATTTTTAACTTATTTATTTAAAAATCAGCATACAATTAGTTGCAAATAAAGCTCAAAAATAGGCCCACAGCATCTGCAGATGTCAGGATGCTGGCTGTTACAGCATACTGCAGCATCCAAAGCTCTTCTTGCATCAACTGCACAGACCCTCATCTCCAGCTCCGATGGATTAAATGTCAGCATAGCGTGTGAGGGTGGCGCAGTAGAAGGCTTCCTCCCTGCGCCGCATACTCACTGTGACACAGCATTTTCTCTGCACCGCGTGATATCACAACCCTTCTGCCCGCCTCCTCTACTGCAGAAGTCTGTCTCTTGGTGTAAAGTCCCAGGCCAGGGGCGGGCAAAGGTTCAGGAGCTTCATAATGGCATCCGCCCCAACTGACTTTTATCAACATGGATTGGCAGCCTAGAGCAGTGTCAGACATAGCGTACATCCAAGGTTCCCCACACTGCGCACATATTGCCCCAGCCTGCACACTCTACCACTACCTGGCCAGCAGCAGCAGGGCAAAGCAGTGCTGTAACTTGTGGGTGGGAAGAGGGCGGGGCCTAAAATATGCACCACCACTAGATTTTAGGTAAAATATGCAATGACCAGTGAGAATGGGCAAAATATGCAAATGCATGTGCAAATATGCAAATGCATATAATCCGGTCTCTAATAATGACTAAGAAATAATATATTAAAAGGATATATACAGACAGGGATAGACATACAAACATACAAAACAAATGTATCAAAAATGTCTATTAAAAATATATACTTTATTTATAGAGGAAGAAAAGTATGAAAAATTCCAGTTTAAAAATAGGAAGTTAAGAATAAGTCTGTGCAGTTGGAGACTGTGGGCATGTAACACAGGCAGGCAGTGGGCGGGAGTATGCAGCTGCAGTATTCTCCTATGTCCCGATATTACATGTCCCAGCGTGAACCATCAATATACAGTTAATGCAACTTATGCTCAGTATAGATCTGGGATTCCTCACCCGGTGCTCTAGTTACAGGACGTCAGCCCACCCTGTCTTTGTCCAGGTGCACACAAATAAAAGTCAGCTTAACTGACTTCTATTTGCGAAGGCAGGAGAAATCATTCGATGGGGAGTGGGCAGCGTCTCCGGTGCTCTGTAAGCTGCAATTTTTTTGCAAACTTGAATCAGGCCCTATATCTCTCTCTCCCTGACATTCTCTCTCCCTCTTGTATAAAAATGACCAGGATTAAAGACTGACTTCTTTAATGATAGTTTTAGTCAATAGTAAATCACCCAGATAATTACAATTTATGGCAGGTGCAGTATGGACTCCTTTGTGAGCAGCTGTGCATCTTTGAATGCAGCCTCTTTGAACTACGTTCTCGCACCAGCTCCGACATCCCCATGGTTTCCTACTAGACACACCAACTAAAATGCCCAAATCCGGTTTCCAATTCTGTGCTGTGCGCAAGCGCATATGCTGTGCGACTCATGTCACCTGGTTATATCAGCACTGCGTCCAGCTCTGAATCCGACATATAAGCAGAAAAGGTTGCTCAGTTGCCATAGGATTACAGATGCTAAAGAAACCAGTATGACACTATAGAGCCAAATATAGAGTTTCCATTATATCTCAGTCCCGACTCCATTTACTTACAATATCAAGTTCTAAAAAACTGGCCCCAATATCCCCTCTGTCTTCTGTGCAACACAAGTAACATGATCAGCAGCTAATTACCTAATGCACGGTGCGTTCATACATTCTTTCCTCATGGTGAGTTCCAAAGAATCCATTTGAGTAATAGGTGAGAGTATTTCAGTTGAAAGTCAGTTGACATTACATATACTTCTTACATGGCGGCTTTTCAGTAATTAGATTACAGACAGAAATTAGACAAAAACATTCATCTACAAATTCCCTGGAAAAATGTCTGGATATTGCATATAAAGTCATATACATAAATAATAACTAAAACTAATACTAACTTGTATAAGCAGTTATGTTACAGATATTACAACTAGACGGGTGTGGTATGGCGGTCCGGCAGTCGGGATCCTGACAGTCCGTTTACCGACATCGGAATCCCGACTGCTGGTGCTCCAGCAGGGGGCGGGTGCAAAGAATTGGGCTTAGTGACTCTATTCGCTCGCCACAGGTTCTATTCTTTCTCTATGGGGGATCATGGACCCCCCACAAAGGAGAATAGCCCCTGTTAGTCGGGATGCCAATGTCGGCGTACTGAAGTCTAAATCCCGACAGCCAGATCAAGGTTGAAGAACAATAATGCAAGCCACAGCCAGTGACACGCCATTGTAAGGGACTAGTGGTCTCCAGTGACATGAGTACCGCCAATACCTTTAAAACATTAACCCCTTCCCGACATTTGACGTACATTTACGTCATGGCCGGGATGTACTTCCCAACGCATGGCATAAATGTACGTCATGACTTTAAACTGTCACCGCGTCTATAGACGCGGTGACAGAGGGACGATGGCTGCTGTCCCTGACAGCAGACATCTTCCCTCGTAGCCCAGGGGGGGCAGCGATGCCCCCACCCATCGGCGATCGCTGCGATTGGCTGTTCAAATGTGAACAGCCAATTGCAGCATTTTCTGTGTTCTGTGTATAATTTTGTCTCTGCTGCCCTCTAGTGTCCAAAAAAATTAAAAGGAGGTTGAAATAATGATGGTAAAATAAAGTAGACATCTGGGGCGAAATGTAATAGGGTGGGATTTTTAGACTTTTGCGATATTTGGTCCAAAACGGCCAAAATCGCAATTTTTCTAAAAATCCCACATGTAATAGGGTGCGATTAGCGGGAAAAAGCGCATTTTTTCCCGTGAATTTGCACATTTAAAAGATGCGATTTTCAGTCACACTGAAAATCGCATCCAGATGTTTTCCCATAGGAAACTATAGAACTCGCATATGTAATAGGATGCGAGTTCTAAAGTCGCATATGGGACCTTACCGAAAAGCGCAAAAAAAATAGACCAGCTTCTTGCTGGCGATTTTTACAGAAACATGCACAGATCATTGAGATCTGTGCATGCTTCTGTTGTAAAAAAAATAGTTAAAACAAAAATTAAATTAAAAAAAACGGCGTCCGTTCCCCCCCTAACCATAACCAGCCCCGGGCTCAAAAAGCCGGTGCTGGTATCATAAAATCAAAGGAACAATCAAGTTGGGGTTCCCTGGATTTTATAAAACCAGCACCAGGCTCAAGGTCCGGCGCTGGTTCCCAAAATACGGGGGACAAAATGACTAGGGGTCCCCCGTATTTTAAGAACCAGCACCGGACACAACCAGCCAGCAGGGTAATGCCACAGCCGGGGGAAACTTATTATATAAGCTCCCGCGGCCAAAGCATTAACCCCCTGGCTGGTCAGCATGGGCAGGGTTCCTGGGGAAGTGGGGACCCCCCCAATGAAGGGCCCCCCCCCCTCCAGGACTTACCAGCCCATGCTGATAGTCCGGGGCTGTCCCCGATGCCCCTGGCCGGTGGGCATCGGGCTGATGACTTGTGTAAAAAAAAGAATGAAAACTATTGTTTTACACTGGCGAACTATGAGTCCCAGCAAGCCTACCCCGCATGCTGAGACTTGGGGAACCACAAGTCCCAGCATGCGGGGCATTAAAGGGCCCGCTGGCACTTGTAGTTCTGCAGTGAAAAAAATAGTGCACAAAATCACACTGACACCCTGTAAAATAAAACTTTAATACACACAAAACACACACACACTGATACTTACCTACCTTGAGCCTGTAGGTCGGTCCCTGGATCCTGGGTCAGTCCTCCGGGGCTCCAGGGCAGAAGAGTCCGGTTCCGGGGCCTTGGTCCTGGTTCCGGGGCTGGTCCTGGGGTTCCGGGGCTCCTGGCGTGAAGAATCCGGGGTCCGGGATCCGTGGTAGTCCCCAGGGGTACCTAAGGAGGCAAATCCTACTCACCTGCTCCCCGGCGGCGACCTCCGGTGACAGCACTGCTCCAGACTGGTACCCGGCTTGAAGGACTTTGCCCGGCGCTGAGATGTTTCCTCTTCCTCTTGGGGACTACCACGGATCCCGGACCCTGGATTCTTCACGCCAGGAGCCCCGGAACCCCAGGACCAGCCCCGGAACCAGGACCAAGGCCCCGGAACCGGACTCTTCTGCCCTGGAGCCCCGGAGGACGGACCCAGGATCCAGGGACCGACCTACGGGCTCAAGGTAGGTAAGTATCAGTGTGTGTGTGTTTTGTGTGTATTAAAGTTTTATTTTACAGGGTGTCAGTGTGATTTTGTGCACTATTTTTTTCACTGCAGAACTACAAGTGCCAGCGGGCCCTTTAATGCCCCGCATGCTGGGACTTGTGGTTCCCCAAGTCCCAGCATGCGGGGTAGGCTTGCTGGGACTCATAGTTCGCCAGTGTAAAACAATAGTTTTCATTCTTTTTTTTACACAAGTCATCAGCCCGATGCCCACCGGCCAGGGGCATCGGGGACAGCCCCGGACTATCAGCATGGGCTGGTAAGTCCTGGAGGGGGGGGACCCCTTCATTGGGGGGGTCCCCACTTCCCCAGGACCCCTGCCCATGCTGACCAGCCAGGGGGTTAATGCTTTGGCCGCGGGAGCTTATATAATAAGTTTCCCCCGGCTGTGGCATTACCCTGCTGGCTGGTTGTGTCCGGTGCTGGTTCTTAAAATACGGGGGACCCCTAGTCATTTTGTCCCCCGTATTTTGGGAACCAGCGCCGGACCTTGAGCCTGGTGCTGGTTTTATAAAATCCAGGGAACCCCAACTTGATTGTTCCTTTGATTTTATGATACCAGCACCGGCTTTTTGAGCCCGGGGCTGGTTATGCTTAGGGGGGGGGACCGCACGCCGTTTTTTTTTTTTTTTTTAAACCAAAATCGCATATATGAAAATGCGCACATTTTCAGGACTGAAAATGCGCACATTTTCAGGACTAAAAATCGTCCGAAATCGCTGCAAATCGCATTTTTTGCCGCTAATTCGCATCTCATTACATATGCGATTTAGCGTAAAAAAATGTGATTTTTAAAGGTGCGATTTCTGGCGAGTTTGGAACTCATCCAAAAATCGCACCCTATTACATTTCGCCATGGTCTTTGTTAGTTATTAACTATTTTGAGTGGTATGATTATTTGTCTCACAAGCAGAAAATTTAACATTTGGCAAATTGCAAAATGTTCAATTTTTTTACGACATTTTGGTATATTTCACAAAAAAAAACAGACTGTATCGACCAAAATTTACCACTAACTTAAAGTACAATGTGTCACGAGAAAACAATTTCAAAATCACTGGGATAAGTAAAAGCAATAAAAAGTTATACCCACATAAAGTGATACATGTCAGATTTGAAAAAAAGGGCTCTGTCAGGAAGGCAAAAACAGGCTGCGGCGGTAAGGGGTTAATTGCTATTTACCGATGTTTACATTAATAAAGCAGACCAATTTGTATTGTGCCACTCAAATATACCATTTGTGCCACTCAAATATGCAACTAATTTTGACTGAACTTTTAAGCGTTCCCTGAAAACTCACCTCTTCAGGCAAGCCTATCATATTTAAATTCTACATGCATAACCCTCTGAGGCACGAATGTATCTTACAGCTTCCCTTCTGGACTTGTAACTTGGTGGGACTGCTATGCTGTTATGGTGCCTGTCCTTGTGTTTCCCTCCTATATCCCTATAGACTGTAAGCTTGCAGCAGGGCCCTCCTACCTCCATGTCTGTCTGTTGTTACCCAGTTTGTTTTATCACTGTCTACAATTGTAAAGCGCAACGGAATCTGCGGCGCTGTATAAGAAGCTAAATAAATAAATAAGTTGGATTTTGGTCCCCAGTACTTTGGATGGTGATAATATGTTCATTTTAAAACAAGTCTTAAGAAGATGGAAATAATTAGATACTTGTATTCATACTATGTATCAGATACAATACCGGTACTAAGTGGAGTGCCCCAGGGTTTGGTTTTGGGGCCCATTCTGTTTAACATTTTTATTAACGATATTGGGATAGGGTTACTCAGCAATGTTTCCATCTTTGCGGATGATACAAAACTTAGCAAAGTCATCAAATCATCAGAAGATGTCACCATGCTTCAAAATTATCTTGCAATTCTAGATGAGCAAAAAAATGGAAGATGAGGTTCAATGTAGATAAATGTAAGGTTATGCACCTTGGGAGACACAACCAGTGTGCAAGTTACAACCTTAGCGGAGAGGAACTGGGTAATTCCATACTTGAAAAGGATCTAGGAGTCCAAATAGACAGCAAACTGGGATGTAGTGCCCATTGTAATGTAGCTACAAAAAGGCCAACAAAATTCTGGCATGTATTAAGAGGGGAATGGAAACTAGGGACTCAAGGGTAATTATGCCACTGTATAAAGCATTGGTGAGACCTCACCTCGAGTACAGAGTGCAGTTCTGGGCCGCACACTATAAAAAGGACATCATAGAATTAGAAAAAATCCAAAGGCGAGCAACAAAGTTTATTAGGGGAATGGAGAATTTAAGCTACGGGGAGAGATTAAGCAATTTGGGACTATTTACATTAGAAAAGAGACGTTTAAGGGGGGACATGCTCAACATGTACAAGTATATCAAGGGCCAATATAAGGAACTGTCACACACCCTCTTTTCTAGTAGAAAGGAATCTAGGACACGAGGGCATGAGTATAGATTAGAAGAAAAAAATATTTCATTCAGCTAGTAGAAAGAATTTCTTTACGGTCAGAAAAGTCAAACTCTGGAACTCTCTTCCCAGAGAGGTGGTAGCGGCTGGCTCATTAAATGCGTTCAAGGCAAAGTTGGACAAACATTTACTGGATAAAAACATCCATGGGTACAAATAAGAAATATAATCTGGTTCAATTGTCAAGGGGCAGGGGAAAGGGGATGGCGACCGGTGCACAGGTTAGGTTGAGTAGAAAAATAAATAAAGTATAGAAATGTTAGATTCCACTATAGTATAGTAAGGGGGTTAGCCCTTCTCCTAAAGTTTAAGATGTGGAGGTGCACCCAGGAGAGTAATTGAAGTTTATAGAAAAATGGAGAAGAAAGACTCTCTTTATCTCAGATTACGCAAGGTAATCTGTGTGTTCAAAAAGTAATATTTTGATTGTAGTTACATGGAGGTGTCAATTGAGGTGACCACACATTTCACTTGTTTGTGTGATGCCAGATTGGCTGATTGGTACTCCTCATGGATGAGAAGCACGCTAATGTTGAACTGCTGGTTGATTGGTAGTAAACAATGCAAGGGGAAAAAAGGGGAGCCTACAAACGAGTTCCCAATCCCCAGTTGAGGTATGGTTTTGATAGTAAAATATAGCTTTTAAACAATACATGTTAAAAAATGAACTAGACAGACATTTAAACAAAATATTTACACACATACATATAGACAAATGTGTATATATACGGTAACTCAGACGTTGTACGGCAGATTTTTGACAATCCTCTATTGATTTCGAGGAAATTGTCTATGTCGGCCTGTATTGATCTCTACCTATTATAGGTCCCAGTGGACTCAGGCAAATATTCTGGTGCTTATATTCCTTCTGATTTAACAGAAAGGAGAAAAGGGAGAGATCCGACCAGTCCCAGAGGCAGAGTAAAGGGGAAGCAGTCTATTAGCTTGATCTGACTCCTCCCAATAAGGTCAGACCCCTTTATGAATAAATTGGGCTCCTAGTCTGCCAAAGGAATATAGCAATCCTGGATACCTGTAGAGAAAGTGTGCTTAGGCTATTCAGGGTTACACTTTCAATTTTTTGTTGCCAAAATCTTGCAACATTGTTTCTGCTACAGTACTTCTTAAATACACAGAGTATGCTGGTCTTATGTGTACACTGAAATCATCTTACACATTTACAGTCCTATATCTGCCACGGAGGGCGTATACATGTTATAATTACACTGTTCCAGTACATTTACATTTGTCACAAATCGCACAGTGGAGTTGATTGAATGTGTTAACAAAGTATTGGGGTATTTGTACTGTGTTAATGACACCCCATCACTGTTGCCAGTGTTCTAACACATTCCAAAGCAAGTGCAGCAGAGCGTGAATAAATATTTAGAGCAGTTGTGAATACCCAAGGGGTATGGGTTGGATATTCACATTAATATTCCCGGCTCTCTTCCTCTGTCTCCTGTCCCTGTACTAGTGTTGGTGTCAGTGTTGGGACCGAGATAAAGAGGAGAGAGGTAGGGTAGTCTGATTGCTCCTTAGGGGTTTAAATGAGGTGTTCCCAACCCGACTTTATATACCCAGACAAAAAGGTAGTGGGGTCTGGTTAAGACAGGGAAGGTCCCCCTTCCTGTCTGGCAGATCCCTCGAATCCAATGGTCAGCTGCCACCTGGGTGGGCTTCTATGGGTATTGTGGGGGAGCACCTCCCCTAGGAGTGTCAGAAGAGGTGAAGTTGGCTTCTGGGGGCCCTTAAGTGACAGGCGGCTGCTGCCCAGCTTTGTATACCTACTGGTCAGGGTGGAATTAGTACATTTGTTTCTGAGGAGGTCACCCTTCTTCAAAAGATGTTTTCAACGCCTCTGACAGGCTGCCACCAGATTAAATTAGGTGGGCCCTGTGGGTATTGCGGGTGAGCGGGCCTGTGTGCACAAAAAGGGGGTTCCTAATTTGGAAGCCAATAAATTGGGGTACTGCTGCCCAGTATTATTCCTGTGTCCCCCTGTTTAGAATATCTCCAGTGCAGGGTGGTACTACAGGAATAGATTATGGGTGAGTGGCCCCTGAAATGGTATAGTGGCCAAGAGGGCCTGGGTGGTAGTGCCGGGTAGTATGCTGCTGTCCCCCTACTTGTAACTGGGTACAGTGGTGGGGGATGAGCGGTACTCAGAGGATTACTCCGGCAGAATGAGTAATAGTAATGAAAGAGAGAGACAGAGAATTCTGGCCAAAATAGAGGTCCCAGTCTTGACTGGGGCTGTAGGGGTTAATAGTATTAACCTTTTAAATCATTGCCGGTTAGGCGAGTAATGGTAATAAGAGACAGGCAGAGAATGCTAGCCCAATAGAATGTCCCAGTTTCGACTGGAGCTGTAAGGGTTAATAGTATAAACCTTTTAAATTATTACCAAAATGGTTAAATCTGTATGGGGTACCTGTCAGCGCGCTGGTGCGCTGCCGGGGCCGTGTCAGGGCGACTAGTACTGGGGTACCTGTTAGCGCTCTGGTGCGCTGCCGGGACCGTGTCAGAGCGGCTGGTGTTGAGGTACCTGTCAGCGTGCTGGTGTGCTGCTGGGACCGTGTCAGGGCGGCTGATGCTGGGGTCCCTCTCAGCGCGCTTGTGCGCTGCCGGAACAGTGTCAGTGCGGCTGGTGCTGGGGTGCCTGTCAGCGCGCTGATGCGCTTGTCACTGCTGGTCCCGTCTATACGGCTGCTGATTCCCTCAGGGTATGTGCGCTGATGCCGGGTTGTGCCGGGTTAGGGCGCTGCTAGCTGCTGCTGCTGTGGGGAGACGCACTGTGAAGGCGTCACTCCACTATCACCACCAACGATCGTTTCACCTTGGGGCAAGGCTTCTTCAGGGTTAGTGTGTGTGTGTGTGTGTGCAGGGTGGTAGTCCGCCCTTTTACCTGTCTGTGCGGTGTCCGCAATTGGTTAATTGTTTAACCATTGTGTTACAGGACCAGTAGTTGATTTGTGGACGTTCAGTCTCAGTTGTTAGTGTTTGCTAATTAGGTGGCAATTGGTTAATTGTTTAACCATTGTGTTACAGGACCAGTAGTTGATTGGTGGACGTTCAGTCTCAGGTGTTAGTGTTTGCTATTTAGGTGGCAAACACTAGTGTTGGCTAATTAGGTGGGAGTCTGTGAGATATTCTGTTCTCAATTGACAGAGTTAAATTGGGAGTTTGAAAGGAGCAGGGAAGATGGGGAAAGAGATACTCAGTGGGGAGAGAGAGAAAAAGTAGCGAGCGCTGAGGTATGCAAATTTTGCAGAATTACATCAATATACTTATATCAATGAGGCCTATAGATACATGGGAAGTCCTGCATAACATCATGTATCCAAGGGTGCCATCTGGACCGGTGACATTATGATGTGTTTGTGTTATTTCACTATTGGAGGGTGAAATGTGGAAATACTGGGGGTGATGCCCTAATGCGGCCTTGTCCTGCCACTGGATGGATCTTCTCTTCTCAGATTCCAAGAGACAGACCATCAAGGAACCAGTCACAAGATTTATAACTAATTTTTGTGATGAGTGGAGAGACCTACAGGATATAATCCGGAAAAACTGGCACATACTGGTCATGGACCCCGACCTGAAGGACATCACATCGGTCGGACCACAATTTAGCTGGAGGCGGGCCAAGAACCTGAGGGATAAACTCACCCGGAGTCATTTCCAAAGGACACCAAAGGTCAAACCTAAAGTAATGGGCACATTCCCATGTGGCAAGTGTAAAGCTTGTATACACATCATCAAAAACAACAAAGTGACAAACCGGTTTGGCAAAACCATACTCGTAGAACAATTTATTTCTTGTGAAACCTCAGGAGTGATATACTGCCTGGAATGCCCCTGCGGGCTTCAATACGTAGGGATGACGAGCAGGAAACTCAAACTTCGCTTACTGGAACATGCCAGTAATATTCGCAATGCAGAAGCAGACACCCGCAAGTTCAAAAAATTGACATCGGTGGCCAGACACTTCCTTACCAAACACAGAGGGTCACCTCAAGACTTGAAGGCCTTCGGACTGGAAAGTATCCGAATGGGAGTAAGAGGTGGAGATCTAATTAAAGAATTACAACGCACAGAAAGTAAACGGATCTTCAATCTCAATTCAGTCAACCCACACGGTCTCAATGAAAATAACAGCTTCGGAGCATTTCTGTAATCCTGCAACCCACCATTATGACAGAGTGACAGCAATTCAAGCATAAACCCTCAAGCCACTGAAAATACCCCCCCCCCTTTTTTCTGCACACCGTGCAAGGTACCCCCAAAAAATCAACCCCCCTTCCCCCCCCCTTTTTTTGCCATACGCACGCTAATCATGCTGAAGCCCATATTTATGGATTATATACCTAGATAGGCACCACGCCGCTGAAGAGCACTAACTCAGCAGCACCAAAATATTCTTATATTTCTTTTCCCAAAAAGATTCTTTCCCCAAACAATTTTTTTCGTCACCTTCACTATACCAGCACTCAACCTGGGGTGACTCGGATCCAATTACCCGGACCCAATTACCCCCCTTCCCAACCTTAGTTAGTCAGCTTCATCTTAGGTTGTCACTTGGTTTTGTCACATTTTCACTGTTTTTTCATGCACAACTTTTTTTCACAGCTTCTTTCTCAAGATGAATGTCCCCTGACACCTACTCACACATACTATCCTTTATATTAATTAGTATGTATTTATTTATATATATTCCCCCTAGACAAGTCACGGTCGCATCTAAACCTGCGGCCATTTACACACCGAGTACCACATAGCTACATGTACCCCAAGCACCCAAGAGTACACAATACATACCCCTTCCTCTCTACACCCCTTGAAACGGGTTTTTTTTATTACCTTGACTAACAATATTGCCCGTAATAAAATCCAGGCAGCTATTAGTTCCCCCCCCCCCCCCCAAATACAAATGTATCCAGTGGCAGGACAAGGCCGCATTAGGGCATCACCCCCAGTATTTCCACATTTCACCCTCCAATAGTGAAATAACACAAACACATCATAATGTCACCGGTCCAGATGGCACCCTTGGATACATGATGTTATGCAGGACTTCCCATGTATCTATAGGCCTCATTGATATAAGTATATCAATGTAATTCTGCAAAATTTGCATACCTCAGCGCTCGCTACTTTTTCTCTCTCTCCCCACTGAGTATCTCTTTCCCCATCTTCCCTGCTCCTTTCAAACTCCCAATTTAACTCTGTCAATTGAGAACAGAATATCTCACAGACTCCCACCTAATTAGCCAACACTAGTGTTTGCCACCTAAATAGCAAACACTAACACCTGAGACTGAACGTCCACCAATCAACTACTGGTCCTGTAACACAATGGTTAAACAATTAACCAATTGCCACCTAATTAGCAAACACTAACAACTGAGACTGAACGTCCACAAATCAACTACTGGTCCTGTAACACAATGGTTAAACAATTAACCAATTGCGGACACCGCACTGACAGGTAAAAGGGCGGACTACCACCCTGCACACACACACACACACTAACCCTGAAGAAGCCTTGCCCCAAGGTGAAACGATCGTTGATGGTGATAGTGGAGTGACGCCTTCACAGTGCGTCTCCCCGCAGCAGCTAGCAGCGCCCTAACCCGGCACAACCCGGCATCAGCGCACATACCCTGAGGGAATCAGCAGCCGGCAGCCGTATAGACGGGACCAGCAGTGACAAGCGCATCAGCGCACTGACAGGCACCCCAGCACCAGCCGCACTGACACGGTTCCGGCAGCGCACAAGCGCGCTGAGAGGGACCCCAGCATCAGCCGCCCTGACACGGTCCCGGCAGCACACCAGCACGCTGACAGGTACCTCAACACCAGCCGCTCTGACACGGTCCCGGCAGCGCACCAGAGCGCTAACAGGTACCCCAGTACTAGTCGCCCTGACACGGCCCCGGCAGCGCACCAGCGCGCTGACAGGTACCCCATACAGATTTAACCATTTTGGTAATAATTTAAAAGGTTTATTCTATTAACCCTTACAGCTCCAGTCGAAACTGGGACTTTCTATTGGGCTAGCATTCTCTGCCTGTCTCTTATTACTATTACTCGCCTAACCGGCAATGATTTAAAAGGTTAATACTATTAACCCCTACAGCCCCAGTCAATACTGGGACCTCTATTTGGGCCAGAATTCTCTATCTCTCTTTTTCATTACTATTACTCATTCTGCCGGAGTAATCCTCTGAGTACCGCTCATCCCCCACCACTGTACCCAGTTACAAGTAGGGGGACAGCAGCATACTACCCGGCACTACCACCCAGGCCCTCTTGGCCACTATACCATTTCAGGGGCCACTCACCCATAATCTATTCCTGTAGTACCACCCTGCACTGGAGATATTCTAAACAGGGGGACACAGGAATAATACTGGGCAGCAGTACCCCAATTTATTGGCTTCCAAATTAGGAACCCCCTTTTTGTGCACACAGGCCCGCTCACCCGCAATACCCACAGGGCCCACCTAATTTAATCTGGTGGCAGCCTGTCAGAGGCGTTGAAAACATCTTCTGAAGAAGGGTGACCTCCTCAGAAACAAATGTACTAATTCCACCCTGACCAGTAGGTATACAAAGCTGGGCAGCAGCCGCCTGTCACTTAAGGGCCCCCAGAAGCCAACTTCACCTCTTCTGACACTCCTAGGGGAGGTGCTCCCCCACAATACCCATAGAAGCCCACCCAGGTGGCAGCTGACCATTGGATTCGAGGGATCTGCCAGACGGGAAGGGGGACCTTCCCTGTCTTAACCAGACCCCACTTCCTTTTTGTCTGGGTATATAAAGTCGGGTTGGGAACACCTCATTTAAACCCCTAAGGAGCAATCAGACTACCCTACCTCTCTCCTCTTTATCTCGGTCCCAACACTGACACCAACACTAGTACAGGGACAGGAGACAGAGGAAGAGAGCCGGGAATATTAATGTGAATATCCAACCCATACCCCTTGGGTATTCACAACTGCTCTAAATATTTATTCACGCTCTGCTGCACTTGCTTTGGAATGTGTTAGAACACTGGCAACAGTGATGGGGTGTCATTAACACAGTACAAATACCCCAATACTTTGTTAACACATTCAATCAACTCCACTGTGCGATTTGTGACAAATGTAAATGTACTGGAACAGTGTAATTATAACATGTATACGCCCTCCGTGGCAGATATAGGACTGTAAATGTGTAGGATGATTTCAGTGTACACATAAGACCAGCATACTCTGTGTATTTAAGAAGTACTGTAGCAGAAACAATGTTGCAAGATTTTGGCAACAAAAAATTGAAAGTGTAACACTGAATAGCCTAAGCACACTTTCTCTACAGGTATCCAGGATTGCTATATTCCTTTGGCAGACTAGGAGCCCAATTTATTCATAAAGGGGTCTGACCTTATTGGGAGGAGTCAGATCAAGCTAATAGACTGCTTCCCCTTTACTCTGCCTCTGGGACTGGTCGGATCTCTCCCTTTTCTCCTTTCTGTTAAATCAGAAGGAGTATAAGCACCAGAATATTTGCCTGAGTCCACTGGGACCTATAATAGGTAGAGATCAATACAGGCCGACATAGACAATTTCCTCGAAATCAATAGAGGATTGTCAAAAATCTGCCGTACAACGTCTGAGTTACCGTATATATACACATTTGTCTATATGTATGTGTGTAAATATTTTGTTTAAATGTCTGTCTAGTTCATTTTTTAACATGTATTGTTTAAAAGCTATATTTTACTATCAAAACCATACCTCAACTGGGGATTGGGAACTCGTTTGTAGGCTCCCCTTTTTTCCCCTTGCATTGTTTACTACCAATCAACCAGCAGTTCAACATTAGCGTGCTTCTCATCCATGAGGAGTACCAATCAGCCAATCTGGCATCACACAAACAAGTGAAATGTGTGGTCACCTCAATTGACACCTCCATGTAACTACAATCAAAATATTACTTTTTGAACACACAGATTACCTTGCGTAATCTGAGATAAAGAGTGCCCCAAAAAAAGAGAGTCTTTCTTCTCCATTTTTCTATAAAGAAATATAATCTGTCTGTAAAATATCAGAACCTACCAAATCAGCAATGGATATCTATACCAGGTTGAACTAGATGGACGCAAGTCTTTTTTCAGCCTTACCTACTATGTAACTATATATGTAACTATGAGATACTGGAACTATCATTTATAGAGATCCTGGTAGAAGCTGAAGTCCAATCCCCTCTATATCCCCTAGCTTGGAAATCCCAGTAATTTGACTGACACAGCTCTAGGGCATGAGGAATAGGATCAAAGTGACAGCAAGAAGAGGCCCAAAATATGAAATGTTCTTAACAGAAAACAATGTATAACAAGAACAACACCAGCGAGGAAAGCGAGGGCATCCACTGCCACCCACTGGACTATGATGGAAAGGATTTAACACATTCCCTAATTAAACACTGAAATTGCAGGCTACACGTTTCATACAAAGGAAGCATCTTCTGATTCAAAATCATTGAAATGATTTTACATTGCAGCCTGACACAATTGTGTAAGACCCACTGCCACACCACACAGGAGGAACTCACAGAATTTGCAGAATGGACACTCAGGTTACTTACAACAATTGTTCTAATATAAGAAATGTAAGTTCAAAGGTAAAACAAATGGGAATTGATTTTTTTGGCTGCTGCCAACCTCCCCTTGTGTATGATACAGGACTAGAAGACTATAGGCCTTATTCTGGTTGCAAAGCGTTTGCACGGTGTCTGAAGGTGGCACTGTGCTCATGCGCATGTGCGTACGCTAGGTGCATGCACCCACGTGAACAAACTGTTCGCTAAGTGCACGGACCCAGGACAGGGCGTGGGGTGTTTCATTGGCGTGCCCATGAGAACACTGGGCTTTGTCATGCTAATGAGGACATGACGTGGGTGCGAGGGACAAGCAACATCAGTAGTAGATTGAATGTCGGTGTCCAGCAATCTGGGACTAACTAACAATTTATCTGTGAGATATATCAATATTCTATCACCGTATTAAGCAGCTCCCAAATAGTTAACTGGACCACTAAACAAAGACAATTACTAATAAACAAAGAGAGGGCTATTGTAAAATATGTATCAATTTATTATATATAAAAGAACAACCTTAATATGCCAAACAATCTTGATAAGAATTGCAGCATATAAAAACAATAGATACAGGTACTTCTTTTTCACCAGGATATATTCACTAGTAGGAGCTTATCTAACTGAAATGCCACCTAAAGATTTCACTGTGTTCTGATTAGGGATATCCTTGTTCTCCAGCAAGAGTAGCAAAAGCTTTGGACAAGTGTCATTAATCATGAAACTTTGCAATAAAGGTACTTGCAATAAATATTCAAGTATGCACTGGTGAAATAAGATCTCTCAAATCACAGTCTCTGTGATATGAAAACATACAAGCAGGTCATTCAGATGCACTATATCGATATGGGCCCGTGCCCAGTCAGATTAGGCTTACACTCATATCCAAGTGCAGGTAACTTTGTTTATGACAAACGGTTATGAGTCCTCCAGCTGAATCGTTACTCACGCGGTGTATATGGCTGTCCCGAATAATGCTCTGTCAGTTGTATACCTTGACCCGCTTGTAGATAAAGGTGGTGATAGGAGAGCCGGATATGTAGTATAGTTTATCCAGGTAAGAAAGACATCAAAGAAAAAAAAATCACCGGATGTGAGCTGCCCGCCCATTTCCTTCCCAGCGTGCACGCCTATGTAAGTGACTTGAAAGTCACTTTTCTATGTGTGCACCTTCCACATCTTTCGATAGTCGGCGACCATCAAATGATGTGGGAGGTTCCCCCTGCCCTGTGAATGGATGTTACTGTGTAACATCCATTCGCAAACTCCTGTGAGTGAGTCGCTCTTGCAAATGGGTGGCCCCAGCCAACTATTCGCAAGGCGGGGTTTGGTGGTCTCGCAAGGCTGCGAATTCGCAGCCTTGTGAATCAACCAGAATAACCCCCTATCTGTGTTGCCAATCTTGTTGCAATAAATGAAGGGCTCTCTAACCACATCCAGAAGTGTAACTGACTGCTGTAGGAGGAGGAAATGGAACCATTTAAATTTCATTTTGAGAAAACTTTATCAGCCCCATTTATCATTGATCGCATTTACAATGCGATCTGGGCGGAATATTACCAAATGTATCACCTGCTAGGCACAGGGACAGGGCTCCGAAAGGAGCCCATCCCTGCAATGCCGGAAGCCGGGGGGGTCTGCGCATGCAAGGTTACGCGCTGACCCCTGCGGCCCCGCTGACCGCTCGGGCAGTGCGATGTGTAGGCATAGGCTAGAATGGGCTATCGCCATATCAGAATGGCGATAGCCCAGGGGTGCGATGCCGGGCTGACGATGTTGATACATCGGGCAGCTTCGCATCCCCCATAGAAACCTATGGGGTATGCGGCCGGCGGCGCTGCAGGGGGGATCGCAGCAGGGATCGGAGATTCCTGCTGCGATCCCCTGTGATACATTAGGCGGATACATAATATTTGTGGTTAACCCCCAAAAACGGGTGCTTTCGGGAATTTAGCCACAAATTAGTTATATATGCGGCCCTATGTTACAAGGATGACTTTGTTCATAGAACAGCCTATCTCATGAAAAACAAGGGGCTGATTCATACTCATTCGTAGCAGGCCGAGTTCAGTCCTGTGCCCTATAGTCAGGGTTTGCACATGTGAAAACCCCAGGATTGAACGACTTTGGTTTCACACTCACGTTCATTTTGGGGAGGGTTGGAAGGGGGCAGGCAGAGGGCGGCAGCAGGGGAATACCCAGCGTTTTATGGGCGTGCCCCTGCAGATGCAAGCATGATGATGATGCCTGCTTGGGGTGGGCAGCTGACGTCACATGACATCAGCGCTCACCCCAAATTCAGTGCTGGAAAAGTGTGTGTGTGTGTGGGGGGGGGGTCATCAGGGCGGCATTTACCTGATCACTAGGCTACAAATACACACAGCCTAGCGAACAGTCATGAATCAGGCCCTATATCTATGACTGCAGGAAATACTTCTCAGTAGTGGAACTCTTCTAGCAGTTGTGATAGCCAGAAATCTGTTTTGAAGGAAAACAATGTAACATCCACAGACTGAAAAGGGTCAAATGAAGAGTTTTGCACTGCACACAAGAGTAATGCCCCCTACACACATGCCGATATTAATAAGTTGCTTAGAACATGCCCCCTGCAGTGGTGTGTGTGCGTAGGGGCTATAGCAACAGTAATGTGCGTCCCCACTCGTCGCTGTCTGAGATGGATGGGCAGCGAGCACAAATCTCACTGATCCTCAGTACACAGCGCTGACAGCTCGTGCTGTTTGTGTGCTGTCAGCGCTGGGTGTTGAGCTGATCTAGCACACATCGGCATGTATGTAGGGCCTATAAGATTAAATACAATGAAGCCACCAGAGGAATATATGGAAGCTGAACTTGTAACAACAGGAAATTTGGTAATTACTTTTGCACCGGGTGTGTTATTATGTTTCTATATATGCTTCAGGTAGTGCTGATGGTTTCTTAGGGCTGTTCTCCTGGGATCAGTATGAAATCCCGGTGGTCTGAATACCGATGATTGAAATACCGACTGCAATGCCGACAAGGGGGGCCATGGATCCCCCCCTTGCGGGCTTGCTGCGCTCTTCACGCAGGGACAAAGTTCCGGCATTTCGGCGGTCGGGATTCCGGCGTCGGTATTTCGACCACCGGGACTTTGACCGCATCCCGTTCTCCCTGATTTGTTAAATAGAAAAAGTTTGTTGTGGGAAACAGCGCTCAATACCCTATCTCTAATGTGCTGTAGTGGTGCAGAGTAAACCAGTGTGTGTTGGTTTCTGGTGCAGACGGGGGCATCCCGTCAGTTGCATCCAGATATTGATCATTAGTTGCATACAGATTATGTTAATTGATCAGTCAGATTTGACCTGGGATATTATATCCCCTAGCTGCTGCCACTGCACCACAGGCTCTACTTGTGGTCTTAGTGTTGGATTTGCACGGCCCCAGCTGGACCGCTGGTCGCCTCTCCCACCAACAGACCTTGCTTTAGTTACTGGCTCTACCCGTTAGTCCTCTGTTCATACCTTGGGCGCTGCTGCTGCTTGTGCTTCTTAGTTCATCTTGGTCAGGTGACTCTGCTTTCTTTGTCCTGGGACAAATGTGTACTTTTACTATATACATTGAAAAACTAAATAAACCTAATAGAACAAATCTGTTAGGTGAAAATAATCAAAATTCCTAAACCATACCTCCCAACATGACCCTCTCCAGGAGGGACACAATGCTCTGCTCCTGGACTTTCCTCTTAATGTGTGTTGAACAAGTAAATTGCTAAGAAAGGTGCTTCAACACAGGTGATGGCAATTATAAATTAAGAGGGAAGTGGAGGAGCAGAGCAGTGTGTCCCTCCTGAAGAGGGTCATGTTGGAGTATATGCCTAAACTTATCTAGAGTATGTTTGTTTAATTGCACAAAATTGTAATTATATTATGTTGAAAAAATACTCCACTTTACAGTTTCAAAGGGACAGATTTTTAGACAAGAAATTGTGTGGTATTTATTAACAAAAAAAATGGTGTTGTGTGCCCCCTCCTGAGCAGAACCAACCCCAGGCTCATTGAGCTGGTCCTGGTTCCAAAAATACGGGGGACAAAAAAACTGGGGTCCCCCATATTTTGAAACCAGCACCGGGCTCCAACAGCCCACAGTGTCATGCCACAGCCGAAGGACAATTTTTAAATAAGGTTCCCTGGCCGTACCATGCTCACCTTGTCCGGTCAGCCTTGGATGGGGCTCAATACCACCTCAATAAAGGGGTTCCCCCACGCTTCACTGTGTAAAATTTACATTGCCATTCCTGGCTCCAGCGGTGACTCTGTGCTGCAGCTTCACCCCGCACTGACTGCGGTGTGAGCTGGCTCCACCCGCACTGACTGTGGGGTGAGTTGGCTCGAATCGCACTGACTGAGAGGTCAGCCGGCTTCCTCCACACTAATGACAGTGGGTATCTTTGCTGTTATCCTGTGCTATAGAATCACTCAGCCTAGGACGGGTGAGGCCTGGGGGAGAACACCTTTATTGAGGTGTCCCCACTCCCCCAGGTACCCCGTCCAAGAGTAGCCAGTCACAGTGAGTGTGGTACAACTGGGGGACCTTATGTAAAAAGTGTCCCCTGGCTGTGGCATGACAACACAGGCTGTTGGAGCCCAGTGCTGGTTCCAAAATATGGGGGCTCCCAATTTTTGTGTCCCCCATATTTTTGGAACCAGGACCTATCCAAGAGTCCGGGACGGTTTCAGAAATATGTGGGGACCCCTACGCTTTTTGTCCCCTGTATATTTGGAACCAGGTCCGGCTCAATGAGCCCGGGGCTGGTTATGCTCAGGAAAGGGGACCCCATGCCATTGTTTTATTTTTTACACATTTTTTTTAAGACAGAATCAACCATGCACAGAACCTTACATATGCGTGCACCTTCCACATCTTTCAATGGCCCGCGACCATCGAAAGATGTGTTAGGGTCCCACTGACATGCGAATGGATGTGTATGTAAAACATCCATTCACAGCCAGTGCGAAGTTACGCGGCTTGCAAATGGTGGGATGGCGTACCACCATTCGTAAAGCGGGATCTGGTTCACTCGCAAGGATGCGAATTTGTATCTAAGCGAATGAGCCAGAATAACCCCCTCTGTGTAGACATGCTCTGTGTGCAATAGCATAGCCTTGCTCAGGAGGACAGTGGTCAAGAAATGTACATCTGATGATTCCGCATTTGCATGTATGCATTGGATGGGAGAAGCCAACAGTGGGCATGTCTAAGCACAAGATGCCTTCTGAGTCATTAAGATATTTTGCACAGCAAGCAAAATTGCATCTGCGTTCTGCAAATGCATTAGCGTACAATTATGAAGCAAGTCCTTAAAGTACCAAGTTGGTTTTGCCTTTAAACTAATTGCCACTTTAAATCTAATGACTACCTCACCAAAATTGCGACAGCTCCCACAGTTCTCAAGCTATTGCATTTGGCAAAGCGTTTTCTCAAGCATGCTTAACAAACACTTCAATAAATAGGGAAAATAGCTTATTTGATGGAATTTTGAAATTACTCCAAGGAGACCTTTCTTAAGAATATCCAACAAGTGTGCCCAAAGATTTCCAGTGCAGAAGGTCCGATTCAGTAATGTTCATACAGGTCCAAATTCAGCCCCATCTCCAATGGTGGGGGCGTGCGCATGCGCATAGTCGCTCATGCTTCAGTGAGTTTTTCATTCGGTGGGCTTTAGCATTTTGGTCATGTCGACCATTTTTTTTGCCGTGTCGACCTTTTGCTTGTCGACCAATAGTGGTCGACCTAATGACTGTCGACCATTCTACACAAAACCACACAAAGCAAACCTTTTTTGCTTTAGTTAGCTCTTCAGCAACACTGTATGCTCAGGCCCATGGAAGAAACAGCAGTGGCCTCATCATGGGAGGGTTTTTAATTAGTGCAGCGCTAATCCTGTGAGCTCTCCTACAGAGTAAGGTACAAACACAGGCTATTCATGTGGGATATATAATATATATATATATATATATATATATATATATATATATATATATATATATATATATATATACATACATATTTCAAATCCGCGCAAAGTCAATTACTATGACTTTAAAGGATTGGTCCATCTCCAAACATGTAGTGCTGCTCACTTCACCAAAGGCTTGTCTCAGCCTCGAAACCAATGGTGCATGTAGAAAAGAACAAGAAGGAGCGCACACGTGAGTAAATTTATGACAAATTTACTTAAAAAATGCAATATCTCACATACATCTCAGTAAAAGACAATCAGCATGGAGGTCACCGTATCACACAGCACACTGCGATCTGGAGGCTGGAGAGCAACTCCGGCAGATGGACAGCAGAAGGACAGCGGCGTCCGCGTGTTCAGACAGGAGAGCTCAGACGGGACAGCGTACATGATCCTGTACGTCAGAAGACCCCGCCCCAACGCGTTTCGTCATTCAAGACTTCGTCATATATATATATATATATATATATATATATATATCTATCCCCCTGCAGTTACCCAAAGTTTATACTGCCTTTACTCTGTGTTTTGACAATGTAATATTCTCCCGTGCAGTTTGTAGCCAGCAATGACAAGTAGGAGGGGTCCCCCCTGTCTAAAGTGACCCGGGCCTCCCGAAGGCTTAATTCAGCACTGCCTTAAACATTTCTACTACTGTTTGGCATCAGAGAGATGCAGGGGAAGATTAAGGTCTGTGGGGGCCTTGGACAACAAAATTGTGTTGGCCCCCACAGACACCCCCCCCCCCAACCCTGCAGACACATTCCCCCCCTTCCCCCCGCACACTGCTGGTAATAAGCCCCGATAGCGGGAAAAGGCATTCTGGTCACCCATTGGGTTCACTGACAAAGCCAGATAAGGAGGGATTCTAAACCATAGAACATAGACATTCACCTCCTGAAGTATCTTTACAGCTGCGTTACGTGGACATTGCCTCCTAAGGTAGCCTTGCATCTGGGTTACATGGACATTCGCCTCCTGAGGAAGCCTCACAGTGGTCTGAGCAGTCAGCGCCGTGGTCCCTGCAGTGTATGGGAAGTTAGCGGCGGGGTCCCGGCAGCAGATGGGAACTAGTAGCGGTATTGGCTACTAGTTCCTATCCGCTGTAGGGACCCCGCCGCTGACTTCCCATCTGCAGCAGGGACCCTGTCGCTGACCACCCAGACCGCTGCAGGGACCCCCTGCCAGTCTGCGCTGTGCCACCCCGCCTGTGCTCCCCAATCCCACTGCCCAAGCACTGGGCAACAGGAGCCCCACACCGGCAGCAGTGCCGGTGTGGGGGCCCCTTATGTGCCGGGGCCCCCGGGGCGACCGTCCCTGTCGCCCCATGCTTAATCCGCCACTGGAGATATAGGGGTTCTCTCACTGAAAAATGCATCTGATTTTTGTTGTGAGCCCATCCAAGATTGATGAACGTGGTGGCATGGAAGATATTCACTGTATATTGAGGTTCAGTGACCAATGTACATCCTAGGGTTACGCGAGTTATTTAGAGGATGTTATATTCTTCATAGTTATTTAGATTTGTGTTTAAATAAAAAAAGCAGTGCAGTGCATTGTGTAGACTTTATAGAGCAAAAAAGGAATATGCTATGATCTGCTCAGACACTGCCAAGTTCATACAGTGACAGTGCTGAACAAGCATTGCTAAAATCCCTGCAGAATCCTAAATTTACAGCTGCTGCAGTAATCAGTGAGGATACAGCTGGTCACTCTCAGATTTTTTTGCTCAGGTATTTTTTACTTCTGATTAATAACTGCAGCATAATAATCACAGAAAGAAATGTACACTATATTCTGTACAATGTTTAATACCACCTTCCACCAAATCCAGGATGTTTGACCTGGGATTATGTCGGGTCTCCACACTGGGGTCCCCGTTTCCACTGCACTGTGTTCCCAGGTAGACAATGTTTCTACTGAGGGGGAAAACATGGGAAAGCAGGGCAGTGCGCGGAGACCAGCATTTATCAGTGGGGACCAGGGGTGGATCCAGGATAAAATTACAGGGGGGGCACCATGATAAAAGAAGGTTTAGGTGGGGGAGGGGCTGTGTATGTGGTGCTAGTGTACATGCTAACAGAGCGGCAGAGAGAGGATGGGAATGGGATTAAAAATAGGCCTTGGCATTTAAAGTACGCCTGCCCACCATGGGGACAAAAGTGAAGGATGTAGTTGTGCGCGCGCCGGAGGCGCGCTCCGGAAAAGGGTGTGTGGCCACTCAACAGGGGGCGTGTCCTTGAGTGTAGTGTACAACACCATATATAACTTCTACACATTATGCAACAAAATACTAGACCCCATTACACTTGCCTTTTACACATGATGCCAAATGGAATGAGCCAAAATTCAAATAATGTCACATGGATTGTGTCAAAATTCGCATAATGCCACAGGGATTGAGCCAAAATTTACATAATAACACACGGATTGAGACAAAATTCACATAATGCCAAATGGATTGAGCCAAAATTCACACAATGCCACATGGATTGTGTCAAAATTCACATAATGCCACACAGATTGAGCCAAATTCATAAAATGCCACATGGATTGAGCCAAAATTCACATAATGCCACACGGATTGAGCCAAAATTCACATAATGCCACATGGATTGAGCCAAAATTCACATAATGCCACATGGATTGAGCCAAAATTCACATAATGCCACACGGCATATGGTGCACATTTACACCATAATGTCCATTACACGTTAAGTTACACGCCATTATGTCCATCATGTATTATACCAATCACCATAATGCCTATTAAAAATTATGCTACATAAGTGCTGCTTATCTACATGCTCATTGCCATGCTCATTGCCAGAGGTTCCATGCTCGTTGCCATGTGGGATTACATGCTCATTGCCAAGGGGGAATACATGCTCGCGGTAAATGGGGTACAGTTGCCACCAGGCAGAAGTGATAGCCACTGACAGTGGCAGAGGCTGGCTCTATTCAGAGCACTGCAGGTCCTGGCTATTTGAAATAATACCCCTTTCACACCAGAAAATGCATTCCCAGGTTGGCCCCTTTTACACCAGCCTAGTCCCTGCATTTTCTGGTGTGAGGGGGAGAGAAAACCACCCCTACCCCCCTTTACCAGTTATCTCATTTAACCGGCTATATCTTTGGAACCAACTGACCCATTTACATGAGACAAGTATCATGTTGAAGAACTTTTGAATCGGATTGGTACTTGTGTTGTATCATGGCTCCCACGATGGGCATCGTACAGGAGAAAATCGCACATTTTTCACTGAAATCATGGACATTTGTTAAAATCATGTAAAATGCACCCCAAATGTAATTTTTCACATTACCACCCCCACTATCAACGCCAACCCGAAGCGTGGTGAGCGCAGCGAGCCCGCGAGGGGCGGCGATACGCATCCTACGACCTTTTCATACCCCCACTCAGAGCCGGATTATAGCGGGGGCACAAGGGGTCAGTGCCCCTGGGCCCCCCTTTCTGATGGGGCCCCCCGTTCCCCGCCCGGATTGCTCTTACCAGCAATGAGCAATCCACCGCTGTCTAGAGCTACAGATCAGATCGGTGCTCCGATCTGCTGCGCTCCGGGGCCCGCCTTAGCAGGGCTGGTGTTGATGCACACAGTGCGGTTGCCTGGCAGCGGCGGCTGCCGTAAATGATTGACAGCCGCCGGAGCCCGGTGTCCGCACGTACAAGTACAGGACAGCTGAGCGACGGCTCAGCTGTCCAATGGTTTTAGTAGATGCAGCCTGCGGCTCAGGGATTGGCTGAGCACGCAGGCTGCAATGAAGCAGAGGCTGCAGAGGCGTGATTCCGGTCCGGCCTCAGACAGAGGAGCCGCCGGGGAAACGCAAGTGAAACAGGCAGGGGCAGCCCAACGCTCACCAGGCACATTATCATATCAAGGTAGCTGCTGTAGTCTGGAGTATATACATATATATCTATATATAGATTTATATCGATATCTATCTATCTATATATATATATAGATATATATATATATCTATATATATATAGATAGATAGATATATATCTATATATCTATATATAAACATGTGCCTAATATGTTTATTCATGTAAGGAGAATCTTTCTCCTGTATTATGATAGGTTGAACACATATTTATCACTATTTCGCCGTGTGCCACACTGACAGATATGAGTGTTGGGCGCAGGGTCGGAATCCAGATATAGGCTGCTTCTTGATTGACATGTATGTTAATAATACCCGATGTGGCCTCGCCTACAATGGTGATAGGTGGAAGGCAATTGGCTATCCATCTATGCTGGCACTTTTGACATTATCTATCCCGACCGCTGTGGAGTGCAATGCCATGTTTGTTGAGTGTGCGCTCCAGGTACAGCATCCCCGGCTGCCGCGGAATGCACGGCCATGACAGCAACGACCCGTGGAATGCATCCGCGTCACTTCTGGGTCTGGAGGCGCTGATTCCCCTGTAGTGAAGGGCGCCAATTTGAACACACATGATGGTGGTTGCGGTGGCATGGCGATTTTTACTATGGAGAGTTGGCTACTTTAAGGCCACTTTAATTTAGTGATTACAGGTGTTTTGACACCATGTTTGTTCTTTGACCTTTAAAAGGGGCACCCAGGCATAGCACACTATGCTGCCCACTGCTCTGCTGTACGGTTGTATTTGATGCTGTCTTGACAAAGGGCCATGTTTGGTCCAAAACATTGACTATTTCTTTGGTGATGTATCAATAAATCTTATATGGATTGCTTTTTGAAGTCTGGAGTGTGCTCTGTATGTGAATATTCATTTGTCTGCACACGGACTATATATTTGTTACACCTAGTGTGTTACTTTAAACGGAGGACCCCACTGCTGTGGACTATTCTGGATTGGAATGCGAATAGCTAGATAGATAGATAGATACACATATACATAGCAGCATATGCCCCGGCACTAGTAAAGTTGTTATACCAGTAATGAGCTCCAGTGCCCTCCATGAACCAGAGTTCCATGTAATACGTGAAATAGGGATAGGCATATTAATATCCTTACAAAGAAATAAGGATGAAATATGGTTTGAGGTAACATGTTTAAAAAAGGGGCAGACTAGATGGGCCAAGTGGTTCTTATCTGCCGTCACATTCTATGTTTCTATGTAAGGCGGCACTCATCAAACTTCCTTGCAGTGTAAAAAGTTAGCGTTTATTTCATTGGAATAAACACTAACTTTTTTCACAGCATGGAAGTCCGATGAGTGTCGCCTTACTTTATGTAATATATATATATATATATATATACATGCAGTATTAGGACGCCAGCAACATCCAATATTCCAAAAATATCAAAAGGTTTTATTTATAGGCATAATAAAGTGCATAGAACAGACAAAAACATGAAAAAAACGGTCATGAAAAAAGCAGGAGAGAGGGTGTACTTAGCATATCGGTAAGTGAGAGTATTCCACCCATCAAGTTCCGCATCCAGACCCGCCAATTGGCGGGTCTGGATGCGGGACTTGATGGGTGGAATACTCTCACTTACCGATATGCTAAGTACACCCTCTCTCCTGCTTTTTTCATGACCGTTTTTTTCATGTTTTTGTCTGTTCTATGCACTTTATTATGCCTATAAATAAAACCTTTTGATATTTTTGGAATATTGGATGTTGCTGGCGTCCTAATACTGCATGTATTTAACATATAAGAGCCTGGCACTCCCCAACTGGATCTTACAAGTGTGCAGCCTAGCCTCAAGACCTCTCTCTCTCTCTCTCTCTCTATATATATATATATATATATATATATATATTATATATATATATATATATATATATATATATATATATATATATATATATATATATATAGTGATGCAGAAGCCTGGCACTCCTATGCCAACAGGGGGTGGCTTTAGTACTTGGCCCGTGTGCCAGCCTGGGGAGTGTTAATCCCCTATGTACAGTATATGCCAATTGGAAGGAAGGCGTCACTCCGGGACTATGTGAGAAAATATTTAATATAGCGTGCCTACGCCGTTTCGGGAATACTCCTGTCCTGAAGAAGTGTCCTGAAGACGGGAGTATTTCCAAAATATATATATATATATATATATATATATATATATATATATATATGCAGCGCAGATCCCGGCACTCCTTACTGTTTTGCAGGTGAACTGCTCCGGTGCCCTCTCAGGTGTTATGACCTTGTATAGAATCCTCGAATAAGCTGCACTCTGAAGACTTCTCTTTGCAAGTGAAAAAAGTGACTTCTTGAATAAAGTTTTTTCACTTGCAAAGAGAAGTCTTCAGAGTGCCGCTTATTCGAGGATTCTATATATATATATAGATATATAGACGTAGTGTTGACAGGCACTCTCTCAATAACAACTGGTCCAAAAATTTATATATATATAGATATATATATAGATATATATATAATCCCAATATTCCAACACGCGCTATGCTCAGATATATGACACAAAGTAGAAATGTTAGTAATGACTTCACTAATGGCAGCCTTTCCACTAAATTCCCTGAGGGAAGGGAATAAAACAACCAAGATACTACACAATAGTGGAGTGGCGCCTTTCACACAAATGTAAGATAGTCCTGATATAATATCCAATTTTCAGATCCAAAGAAGCAAGAAGTGAATTCTTCCAATATTCATTTAATATTCTTCAGTGGATAAGAGTATAAAACAACGAGTAGATAACATCCCAACGCGTTTCGTCTCACAGAGACTTCATCAGGAGAATATGTTGTATCAATCTTCTATAGGTGAATTCTACTGCTTAACTGCGTAACTCCTATTAAAGTATATGATAACGATGGTTTTAAGAGATAATCTCCTTGATCCTGTTTAATATAAGGATTTCCCATATATATTGCGGATAATTTTTAGTTAGAAATGCCGGATTGTGATAAAATATCTTCCAGAAGAATAGAAATAGAATATGCCCTCCAGAGAGCTTCCTTTTCCTTCTGAAGAGACCAGCAGAAAGACGGGAGTATTTCCAAAATTTATATATATATATATATATATATATATATATATATATATATATATATATACACTTGTAAGGGAACCGCACTCAGTCCAATAAGGAGAAACAGGGTGGTGCTCCACTCTAGAGGATTTCCATCCCAAATCATAGCATTTTCATAAAGAAGTAGGCACTCACCAGCACTGAGAATTTGTGCAAAACGCAGATAAAGTTTTTATTTCAATTCATCATCAGGTCATCAATAATGGTCGACGTTTCGGCCCACCACAGGGGCCTTTGTCAAGACACCAACACCTGGATACAGCAGCAGACAAAGTATACAGCTAGCCTGCCAGTCAGCTATTTATGGTCTGAACCTCAATTACCTGTTAACGCCCACTCACCTGTGTGGCTGAGACAGGAAATATTCCAAAGTCACATAAATATTATAAATGCACTTACCATATAACAAGGGCAACAGTGCCCATCGCGCGGGGCACCTCATGTTGAACGCAGTAAGCCTATACTTGTAAAACTGAGATGCAAAAACCTTAATTGCGGCTAAATGCCGCAGACCGGAAGTGCCTTGCGTTCCATAGCTTTGGAACGCACCTCCCGGCCGGAAGTTGTCATAGAGAAGCGGAAGTGTGCGCTGCGCGCAACACAGAAAAACGACATACACCCAGCACACAGCTGGCTGCCCGGGGGGGAAACTTTCACTGCAGCACACCCGGAAGTAAGGTGTACTACTTCCATTTATGCTCTCCACACAAAGGTCTTACTGCGTACAAAACATGGTGCGCCACCAGCGCCATCTAGTGGCTAATGGGCAAATCTATACAGAATTTAGATATATGATATATTTAGAGGATTCAGACCACAGGTAGCAAAACTAGCGGACCACTTGCATTTACAATAAATGGTACTTATATCTACCTATATTAAAGAAAATAAACTGTGAAATTTTCTTTAATATAGGTAGATATAAGTACCATTTATTGTAAATGCAAGTGGTCCGCTAGTTTTGCTACCTGTGGTCTGAATCCTCTAAATATATCATATATCTAAATTCTGTATAGATTTGCCCATTAGCCACTAGATGGCGCTGGTGGCGCACCATGTTTTGTACGCAGTAAGACCTTTGTGTGGAGAGCATAAATGGAAGTAGTACACCTTACTTCCGGGTGTGCTGCAGTGAAAGTTTCCCCCCCGGGCAGCCAGCTGTGTGCTGGGTGTATGTCGTTTTTCTGTGTTGCGCGCAGCGCACACTTCCGCTTCTCTATGACAACTTCCGGCCGGGAGGTGCGTTCCAAAGCTATGGAACGCAAGGCACTTCCGGTCTGCGGCATTTAGCCGCAATTAAGGTTTTTGCATCTCAGTTTTACAAGTATAGGCTTACTGCGTTCAACATGAGGTGCCCCGCGCGATGGGCACTGTTGCCCTTGTTATATGGTAAGTGCATTTATAATATTTATGTGACTTTGGAATATTTCCTGTCTCAGCCACACAGGTGAGTGGGCGTTAACAGGTAATTGAGGTTCAGACCATAAATAGCTGACTGGCAGGCTAGCTGTATACTTTGTCTGCTGCTGTATCCAGGTGTTGGTGTCTTGACAAAGGCCCCTGTGGTGGGCCGAAACGTCGACCATTATTGATGACCTGATGATGAATTGAAATAAAAACTTTATCTGCGTTTTGCACAAATTCTCAGTGCTGGTGAGTGCCTACTTCTTTATGAAAATGCTATATATATATATATATATATATATATATATATATATATATATATATATATATATACTTTCTTTATGTCGGCACTCCACTGATCAACTGCCCCGGTGCCATAGCCAAAAGATCAATACAGAAGTCCAGAAAAGAAGGCACTCGGAGACTTTGTTAAATAAATAAAGTTACATCTGTATTCAGGTTGAGTACTTTCGGGAACTCAGTCCCGTCTTCAGAACCCTCTACAGTCACAGTGACTGTAGAGGGTTCTGAAGACGGGACTGAGTTCCCGAAAGTACTCAATCTGAATACAGATGTAACTTTATTTATTTAACAAAGTCTCCGAGTGCCTTCTTTTCTGGACTTCTATATATATATATATATATATATATATATATATATATATATATATATATATATATATATATATATGCAGCGCAGATCCCGGCACTCCTTACTGTTTTGCAGGTGAACTGCTCCGGTGCCCTCTCAGGTGCTATGACCTTGTATAGAATCCTCGAATAAGCGGCACTCTGAAGACTTCTCTTTGCAAGTGAAAAAAGTGACTTCTTGAATAAAGTTTTTTCACTTGCAAAGAGAAGTCTTCAGAGTGCCGCTTATTCGAGGATTCTATATATATATATATATATATATATATATATATATATATATATATATATAGTTGCTGCGAGTCGGCACTCCAGTGCAAAGTAAGCAATAGCCCCGGTGCCTTTAGCAGGATGAATATAGTACAAATGGGTCCAAAGGGTCCAAAGGAACGGCACTCGTGGGTCTTGATAAAGCAGATTTATTAAACAACAACGTTTCGTGGACCCTCGAAACGTTGTTGTTTAATAAATCTGCTTTATCAAGACCCACGAGTGCCGTTCCTTTGGACCCTTTGGACCCATTTGTACTATATATATATATATATATATATATATATATATATATATATATATATATATATATATATATCTATATATATATACTCTGTAGACGGAGGCACTCCAAAAAACGACAACCAAGCACAGGTGTTTCCTGTGCTTGGTTGTCGTTTTTTGGAGTGCCTCCGTCTACAGAGTGTGTGTTGAGATTGCGAGAGATTGCAATCCCTGGAGGGCACCCTTCAACAGTATCTTCATTTGTGCCGGTAGTGCTGCTTCTATGAGACACTATATATATATATATATATATATATATATAGATATATATATAGATATATATATATATAGATATATATATATATATATATCTATATATATATAATCATCGGGAAGGAGCGGTACTCAGAAAGTAGACACAGTGAAACAGCTTACTGCAACATTTCAAAGTTTAATCACATCGTCGTCAGGCAAGTATTTTCCTGTAAATAACTTTGAAATGTGCAGTAAGCTGTTTCACTGTGTCTACTTTCTGAGTGCCGCTCCTTCCCGATGCTTCTATAGTGGGAGCGGGAGCAGCCTGTGGTGTCATTGCATTATTATTATACAGCGGGAGCAGCCTGTTTTGTCATTGCATTATTATTATACAGCGGCCCTTTGAGGGTGACCAAACTGCTAATGCGGCCCCCGATGAATTTGAGTTTGACACCCCTGTTCTAGAGAGACAGCTGTTATTCATTTTCTGGCCTATAATTTAATGGACGTACGTTAGTTAATCTGATGCCACATATATTATTTTATGAACCATCTTAGTGCCTCAGTTTATATTATGTATTATTGTAGAGCTGCCACTTTACATTTTGCCACATAGTATGCCCAGTTCATATTATGCCACATTACTGTACCCCTTTATCTTTATAGCAACCACTATATACTACTCATTCAAACTGGAGAATGAGTCAGACCCAATTGCTTACAGGTACACCTGGGAAATTCTAACCATAAAACCAGATCCAGGGCTCCTTAAGCCTTTGGCCCAATAGCAATGGCACCTCTTGAACCCGCTATAACTACACACATGTTGGCAGTGAAGGCAAATCCATGTTGATGTTGTAGGGAAAATCCAGATATTAAGGGGGAAATTTACCAATATGAAAAACCTAGTTTTTCGTATTGGTATTTTCCCTACGACTGCATACGACTGTTTTAGTCGTATGCAAAGTCGTGTTCCGGAGGATCAGTTACAAAGCAGTCATATACGACTGCTTTGTAACCCTCCGATGGTGTAATGATTCGTATTAGCGGCCGTATATACGGCTGCTAATACGAATTATTTCTAGCAGTCTGCACGGATCAGTCAGATCCGTGCAGGCTGCATGGTGTAAAAAAAATAGAAAAAAAAATAAATTAAAAAAAAAAACGGCGTGGGGTCCCCCCCACAGCCGAAACCAGCACCAGGCTGACAGAGCCTGGAGCCGGTAATTAAAAATCAGGGAAACCGACAAATAGGGGTTCCCCGATTTTTAACAACCAGCCCCAGGCTCCTGCTCCGGGGCTGGTTCCCAAAATACGGGGGACAAAATGACTAGGGGTCCCCCGTATTTCAAGAACCAGCCCCAGGCAAAACCAGCCAGCGGGTAATGCCACAGCCGGGGGGAGACTTTTTATGCAAGTCCCCCCGGCCAAAGCATTAACCCTACCGACCAGTCAGCCTGGCCAGGGGCCCTGGGGGAGTGGGGACCCCCCCAATAAAGGGGTCCCCCCCCTCCAGGACTTACCTGACCAGGCTGAAGCCTGGTGCTGTCCTCGATGCCCCTGGGCGGTGGGCATCGAGCTGATGGTTTTGTGTAAAAAATAGAATAAAAACCATTGTTTTTTACTGTGGCACTACAAGTGCCAGCAAGCCTCCCCAGCAAGCTGGGACTTGGATAACCACAAGTCCCAGCCTGCTGGGCATTAAAGGGCCCGCTGGGTCTTGTAGTGCCACCGTAAAAAAAATAGTTAAATAAAACACACTGACACCCGTTTTAAATAAAAGTTTAATACACACATTACATACATACTGATACTTACCTTTCTTGATCCCGTAGGTAGCCCTGGTCCTGATGTCCTGTGTCGTCCTCCAGGTCCATGTCGGCTGTCTGCGTCGTCCTCCAGGTCCATGTCGACGGTCCGTGTCGTCCTCCAGGTCCATGGCGGTGTCCGGGTCCGAAGAAATCCATGTTGGAGCTGTGGAAGGAAATCCTACTCACCTGTTCCTGCGCTGAAGAAGTCTTGTATTGATCCGACGTAGTCCAGGTAATCTTCCTGCTGTCGCCGGTCCCCGCTGTCTGCGCTGTCCGTGCATCGCGCTGAGGAGAGATGCTGAAGTTTCATATTCGGCGCCTCTCCTCAGACTGAATTCTATTGGCCGCCTAGCAGGCCAAAAGTCGGCTCCTGATTGGCCTGCTAGGCGGCCAATAGAATTCAGTCTGAGGAGAGGCGCCGAATATGAAACTTCAGCATCTCTCCTCAGCGCGATGCACGGACAGCGGAGACAGCGGGGACCGGCGACAGCAGGAAGATTACCTGGACTACGTCGGATCAATACAAGACTTCTTCAGCGCAGGAACAGGTGAGTAGGATTTCCTTCCACAGCTCCAACATGGATTTCTTCGGACCCGGACACCGCCATGGACCTGGAGGACGACACGGACCGTCGACATGGACCTGGAGGACGACGCAGACAGCCGACATGGACCTGGAGGACGACACAGGACATCAGGACCAGGGCTACCTACGGGATCAAGAAAGGTAAGTATCAGTATGTATGTAATGTGTGTATTAAACTTTTATTTAAAACGGGTGTCAGTGTGTTTTATTTAACTATTTTTTTTACGGTGGCACTACAAGACCCAGCGGGCCCTTTAATGCCCAGCAGGCTGGGACTTGTGGTTATCCAAGTCCCAGCTTGCTGGGGAGGCTTGCTGGCACTTGTAGTGCCACAGTAAAAAACAATGGTTTTTATTCTATTTTTTACACAAAACCATCAGCTCGATGCCCACCGCCCAGGGGCATCGAGGACAGCACCAGGCTTCAGCCTGGTCAGGTAAGTCCTGGAGGGGGGGGACCCCTTTATTGGGGGGGTCCCCACTCCCCCAGGGCCCCTGGCCAGGCTGACTGGTCGGTAGGGTTAATGCTTTGGCCGGGGGGACTTGCATAAAAAGTCTCCCCCCGGCTGTGGCATTACCCGCTGGCTGGTTTTGCCTGGGGCTGGTTCTTGAAATACGGGGGACCCCTAGTCATTTTGTCCCCCGTATTTTGGGAACCAGCCCCGGAGCAGGAGCCTGGGGCTGGTTGTTAAAAATCGGGGAACCCCTATTTGTCGGGTTCCCTGATTTTTAATTACCGGCTCCAGGCTCTGTCAGCCTGGTGCTGGTTTCGGCTGTGGGGGGGACCCCACGCCGTTTTTTTTTTTAATTTATTTTTTTTTCTATTTTTTTACACTGCAGCCTGCACGGATCTGACTGATCCGTGCAGGCAAAAACGCAAATACGACATGAAAATGGTGTTCTATTTTCCTGTCGTATTTGCGTGGGTGTTTTACACCACTAAGCAGCCGTATTATCCATACGGCTGCTTAGTAAATCAGAAACCACCATTCTTTTGAATGGTGATTTCTGTCGTATTCTATCGATGGTGTAGACATTCGTATTTGTAACTACAAATACGAATGTTCCATCTTTAGGACTACGAATTGTTGTATTTTTGGGATTGTAAATCCCGAAAATACAAATTCGTAAAAAAAAGGTGTATTTCTCCCTACGAATACACCTTTTTTCTACGAATCCATTTTGGTAAATGTCCCCCTAAACAACAAACCGTGTCAGACACAAGATCAGCACACAGTGTTGTAATAAACCAATATCTTTATTAGCAGAAAATTCATAAGAAAAATAATATTAAACTGCTATGCAATATTGCTCTCTCTCGCGCTCTCTCTCTCTCTCTCTACTAGTAAGCCCACTCGACGCAAGTGCTTCCAAAGCTAGACTGCTACCTTGTGACTCTGTGTTTGTGCATATGTGAGAGAGAAAGAGGTGTAGTTTCACTTGCTACCAATAGATGGCAGTGTTTCTGAGACATGCAAATGGACACTAGACATATATAGATGATCCATATATGTCTGTCTTATCTATATATTTTTTTTCAGGCCTTTAAAATGCCAAAAAGACTATTAGCTTCAGGAGCTCAGAAGCGCAAACATGCAAGAGAGAAAAAGCGAAGCAGTGATGCAGTTTTGGCTAAAATGCCTAAGTTAAATTATTTCTTTTAACCAAGTACCTCAACTACCAGTCCAAGCACTTCAGATCTTCCCATCAGGCAATCAACAGAAATAACCGAACAACATAATTTGAGGTGTACAGAGTCAAATATTGCAATATCTTTTGATGAAGAATGTGAAGACAGTGTACATGAAAGTAGTCACAGCAGACAATCAACTGAAACAAATGACCCCCCTAATCAGATAGGAAGAACAGAGTCAACTATTTCAGAATCTGTGGATGAAAGCGTAGAAATTGGGCCAAGTCCTTCTGAAGGCATGGATAATGAAACTCAACAATTGACAGAACTTGATGAACCTTCAACTAGTAAAAGTACTGAAGACCAATGTCATGCCCTCACTAGAATGCGTGAATACCAATCTACAGATCCTGCAATGTGGTTTCCAGTTAAATCTGAAGTAGTTGATTATTGGCTAAAACAAGGATTAGAGACCTGTCAAAACAAATGTGAGTCTGACGAATATCCCAAATCCTCACGCTACTATAAACCTTTTCAGTCCAAACCAAAAGGATATCATCGTTTCTTTAATAACACCATGTTTTATGGATGCTGGCCTGATGGTGTAGCCCATCACAGAAAATGGATGTCATATAGTGCGTCAAAGGGATCAGTTTACTGTACTTATTGTACGCTGATGGAAAGTAGAAAAGACAAATTCTCACTTCCTGATGGATTCTCTTACTGGAAAAAAGCACAAGAGAAAATAAAAATCCACGAAGAAAGTGAAGCACATCGGAACTGCATTTTACAAGTCCGTGGTCGTAGTGAAAAGTCAGGTCATATTGACAGCTATATGGAAAGACAGTTCTTGGAAAGAAAGCAATACTGGTTTGAAGTACTACGCAGAGTTGTCGTAGTTGTAAAACTGTTAGCAGAGAGAGGGTTAGCTTTTCGCGGGAGTGATGAGACTATTGGCTCAAAGCATAATGGTAACTTTCTTGGGATCATAGAAGTGAATATTTGACCCCTTTCTTACAAAACATATCCAAGACTTTGGAAATAGTGGACGTGGCAGGACAGGCTATCTATCATCAACAATTGTTGAAGAGTTTATCAAACTTATAGCAAAGCAGGTGAGGGGTCAAATTGTGAATGAGATTTCTAAGTATTTCTCAGTGTCAGTTGATTCAACACCAGATGTAACCCATGCTGATCAGCTCAGTATTACTGTGCGTTATGTGTTGAATGGCGTACCTATTGAACGTTTTCTCACATTTTTAAGGATACATAGTAATAAGGCTGCAGACCTCACAGAAAACTTGCTGAAATATTTGAAGTCTGAAAATATTGATATCATGGATTGCCGTGGACAGACCTATGACAATGCAAGCAACATGGCTGGGAAATATTCTGGTATGCAAGCAAGGGTGAAGGTAGTTAATCCTCTGGCTGGGTTTGTGCCATGCACAGCACATTCCTTAAACCTTGTTGGATCAAATGCGGCTGATTGCTGTACACAAGCTGTAAAGTTCTTTGGTTTCCTCTCAAGTGTTTACCAGTTCTTTTCTGGTTCCCCCCACGTTGGTCTGTATTAATGAAACATCTGGGAAAGAAGGGACTCACTGTGAAGAGTCTTTCGGAAACAAGATGGTCTGCTCGTGCAGATGCAACTTCTGCCTTAGCCAAAGGATACAAAAACATTCAAGATGCCTTTAATGAAATTAATGATGATGTAAATCAAACTGCAGCTACAAGAAACGAAGCGGATGCCTTGTCTGAGGCTATGGATTTACTGGAACTCGCATTCCTCTGTCACTTTTGGAACACCATTCTGTCCAGATTTAATGCAACAAGCAAAGCACTGCAATCCACAACTATTGATCTCAAAGTTGCTGTAGACTTACTAGAATCTCTTGTTCTTTATTTAGATTCACTGCGCGGAAGTTTTGATAACTTGGAGAAGGAGGCACAAGCAGCATGTGGTATATCAGACTATACATAAACTCGAGCAAGAACGAGAAAAAGGAATGTGGGTAGTGTGGAGTCTGAAGAAACCATATTTTCCGCAAGAGAGAAGTTTCGTGTGGAGACATACTTGCGCATAATTGATTGCCTAAAAATGGCATTGAATGATAGAATTGTTGCTTACTCTGTGGTAAATGATCATTTCAATGTTGTGCTAAGCTCTTCCAAAATGGCGGAAGGAGAAATAATTGCAGAGGCTACCAAACTGGCTGAACATTATCCCCAAGACCTAGACAAAGAAGTGTTTCCTCAAGAAATGGTCCAGTTTGTGCAGTTTGCCAAAGGGAGGAGCTGTCAGACACCATCATCACAAGCAAAGCTATTGTATGAACAAAAGATTGAGGATTCTTTTCCAAATGTAGCTGTTTCTCTAAGAATGTACCTGTGCTTTATGGTCACAAACTGCTCCGGAGAACGGTCATTTAGCAAATTATCTCTTATAAAAAATAAACTGAGATCGACAATGCGGGATGAGCGCCTAAATGCATTAACTCTTCTGTGTACTGAAAGTGAACTATTGCGAGGCACCTGCTTTTGAAACCATTATTGAAAACTTTGCCACTTTAAAAGCAAGAAAACAGAAGTTTTGATATAAATGTTATCCCACGTTTGTTGCATTTGTGTTAAAATGCAGCCCAATGTTATAACCTGCCAGCATAAATCACAATAGAATGTCAGGTTACTTATTTCAGCTAAGATTTTGCACAGTCTTTGAACATGTTTTATTTGCACTTTATATTTATACTGGGTTTTGTTTAGCAGCTGTTGAATAGTCTGCAAAGTTTGTGTCGTTACTTTGAAATCTGTTAAAAATATTTAAAATAATAAATATTCCACTTAAGATGGCATTGGTCTGAAAGATTCTTTAACATTTACCATATAATTGTAATTTTTTTTTGTAATGATTAATGACATTGTAATTTTGATATTAGACCTTAGGGCCCCCCTATCTTAAGTACCCCGGGCCCCCCAAAGTCTTAATCCAGCTCTGCCCCCACTATCCACGTCGGCGTGGAGTTGAGAATAGAAAGTGTGTCGAGCGCAGCGGGCCACCGAGCCCGAAGGGTGGCGAGCGCAGCGAGCCCCGCGTGGGGACACGGATATCTGTGAAGCCCGCGAGGGGACACGGATACCTGTGAAGCCCGCGAGGGGACACGGATACCTGTGAAGCCCGCGAGGGGACACGGATACCTGTTAAGGGATCCGCGTCCGCTCGCCACACTTTCTATTCTCAACTCCACGGCAACGTGGATAGTGGGGGTATGAAAAGGTCGTAGGACACGTACCGCCACCCCTCGCGGGCTTGCTGCGCTCGCCACGCTTCGGGTTGGCGTTGATAGTGGGGGTGGTACAGTGTGAAAAATGACATTTGGGGTGCATTTCACAGTTTGCTACTAATTTAAATGCATTTGTGATCAAAATCGCATGCCATCGCATGGCATGCCATGCGATGGCATGCGATTTTTATCACTAATGCATAAAAACCCGGTAAAATCGCATCGCATGCCACTACATATGGCATGCGATGGCATGCGATGGGAGCCGTGAAGGTATACAAGTACCGAATGATTTTGGTCCCTTGAAACTGGAACGTTTGGTTCCAGAGGAACGTTTGGCCCTCAAAGAACATGAACAGCCAGAAATTACATTCCAAAAATAAAAAAATCTGTTTACATGCAATATCTCTGGAAACGATTGACCGATATGGACCAACCTTGTATCATATTGAAGGCCCAGCGATTTGGAATTGAATGAGATCCATCACAAGCTTCTGTGATGTCAGGGGGGAACTGGCAGCCGTCGGAACCGGGTAGGGGTCGGAATTGACGGGTCCCATATTATCCTATGGGTAAATAACGTTACAGCTTTGCCAGGCGATATCTATGGTTCCTGGGGGGCTACAGACACGGGGCTGGGCTCGTTGGAAAGCCCTGGTCCTCATGAAATGACAAGGGGCATGTGCTTGGGTCGCCCCCCCCCCCTGAATCCGCCAATGGCGGGGACCGGCAGGTGGGAAGTGGCTAGCATCAGACAGCAGGGATCGGCGGCCATTGGCAGCAGCATCCAGCTGGGATTAGCAGCCAATAGTCATCTGTAGGTGGCTGCGTAATGGCCAGCCTCTCCTGCCTGGCTCGAAAATCCCAGGTAAGAGCCATTTCCATAGCTCTTTACTCAGGTTTTACCCGCTAAAAACCCTTTTTGGTTCCCGGGACACTTTACCCGGGATTTTTACCCTGTACCCCAGACCTGGCCAAAAGGTAGATCCTGATCTACCAGTAGATCATGGGGCATCCGCTGGTAGATCACAGCCAAATTAACAAAATACACGTGAACTTGAACATCTGACGTTTCAGAACGCCAGCTCCCGGTAGTGCCCCTGATGTCATGACGTCACCGGAACGCTGTGAAGAGCCCTCTGCAGCTGCTATATATCAGTCTGGCCCCACACCCACAGATTGTAATGCTGGGCTTACCGCTCTGTACCAGCACAGAGGCTCCTCACAGCACCAAGTACACCCTGAGCGACTCCTGGATGTAGTGTGTGGGGTGTAATTGTCTGATATGGGTGGTACAGTGGCTGCAGGCTGATGCTGCTGGAGTACAGCCGCCGCCTGCTCCGTTATATGATACGATACCCGAGTGGTTCCGTGCTTGTGTCCTGGTTATCAGTCGCTGGCTGACTAATAGATCCTAGAACAGAAGAAAATGGCTGCGCCCTGTCGGACCACGGTGTAACAATTTATGAGCAATCACAAATATTCTGTTCAGGCAGCAGTCAGATGCGGGTACTTGGACCACATATAGAAAGATCACAAAGAGAGAAAAAGACAGACTGCGCTAAAATAGAAATCAAATGCAATCCAAAAATAAACATAAAGGTATCAAAGCAATTCAAATACAAAATAAAATATAACAATATAAAACCAATTTCATTTGAAGGTCACTATGGCCAGTATTAGTAATACTATTAGTAATCCAATCACATATAGCATCTACCATTCTTATATATGTGATTATATAACTAATAGTAGAGAAACTTGTATGCTGCATGGGTGCATATTGTGTGTAGGTATTTTAGCAATTGTCCCTGCGAATGTGGGGCAGAGAAGCGGCTGGCCTGCGAGGCGTGAGACTTACTTTTACCGAGCGAATGATTTTAAGCTCAAACAGTCCGAGCGCTCTCACAGTGGAGCGAAGCCACCGCCCAGCACATGTAGTCACCACCCCAGTATACGCCCTGGTTACCGCCTAGTTGTGCCCAGATTTGTGGCCGCGCCAATCCATACGCCCACATTACGACTACTCTGCACGAGTTTGTTCGCTAGCGTATTTCTACTTGTATGGTCGCGAGTGTGCACGGTTGCCCAAATCTACACATGCGCCTTGCGAATGGTACGCATGCGCAGTGGGCTAAGATACACTATGCAAATGAATTGGTGTCCGAGCGAGGCAAGCAGAATATGGCCCTATGTGTGTAAGAGCGGTCAGCAAAACAAAATCTATTGTGGGAAACATAGGGACTGTGAGCCTGGTTCAGAGGTGGATGCTATGTATGTATGTAAATATATATATATATATATATATATATATATATATATATATATGTATGTACTGTATGTATGTTTGTGTATGTATGTATGTATGTATGTATATGTATGTGTGTGTATATGTATGTATGCAGGGCCGGCCACTGGAGGGCGGCAGTTCGCCCCTTGCCCCCCGTGCAAAGGGGGTCCATGCCGGCTTCTGACAGGAGCCTGCAGTGGTATCCTTGCACGCGGTGCTGAGTATAAAGCTGGTGGTCCCTTCAGTGAATAAGAAATAACTAGCGCTATGCGGCGGCGCGGGAAGCGCTTCTGTTTTGAAAACACTGGCCGCATGGCGCACGCTGATTGTGCGCCGACTGACTGGCTGAGATTCACGCTGATTATGCAGTTGCTGATTCTTATGTATTTATAACTACAGAAATATACAGTTACCATCTCTACTGGCAGCAATGCCATGTGCAACTGTGCCCGCCATCGTACAGTTAGATTTACGGGTCTGCAGTTTCCGGTACTTTCATGCATGCGGAAAATAGCAAAACAAAATATCAGTACATGGGCCACCTCCGAATCAGGCCCATTGACAATGGTAGATCTCTGCTAAATATGTGAACTAAAAGTACCTCCCAACATGACCCATTCCAGGAGGGACAAAATGCTCTGCTCCTGGACTTGCTGCCAGTGGTAGTTGCAGAGGTGGGGCTGCACCAATGTCGCAAATTTAAAAAGGGGAGCCACACCTGCAAGTAAGTCCAGACTGTGATGTTTAGGGTGGCAGTTGGTGGGGCTCCCCTATCTGAATTGTGGACTGTGCTGCAGCCCTGCAACTGCCACTGACATGGATGTCCAGAAAGAGAGCATCTTGTCCCTCCTGGAATGGGTTATGTTGGGAGGTATTATCCCGGGACACAAAAATCTGGCCACCCCTGCTAGAAAACAATGTAACTACAGTGAAAATTGTGTTCATATAAAACCTCACATTCCCAAAGATTTATAGGGAAATCCTGCCGCCATCAAATAATACATTAGATTCTGATGTGAATGTAATATTTTAAAGTGAGAAGTGAAATCACATTTCCCTCAGGTCAGCCATGCAAAAGACAAAGGAGCTGTGATGTCATAATGGGCCTCAAACCACAAACTGGCCAATCAGGTGGGGTCTGTGAGGTCATAGTGATGTCATAATCAAGGCTGTACTGAGGCTGTCTCACTCATTCACCTCACAGGACTCGGGCAGTACGCAGCTCACCGACAGGAGGACATACTCACATAAGGTTAGTGACTGGACAGAGATAAGGGCAGATGCGGCGGCAGACTCGAAGCGCGACTACTGTAATATATGACTGATCACCTGACCGACAGGACAGTATTGGATAAAAACAGAATCTCACACCTAGGGAGGCAGAACCGTACCTAGCAGCCACTAGGACTGTGACTGGGACACCTAAGGGCGGTGTCTGGATGGCGCTGGATAAACCCTGTATGGAGCGATTAGGACGTGTCGCAAGGCACTAAGGTGTCCTATGCTGCATCAAGTCCCCCATTCGGATCCCTACTTATTAATGTGCAGGAGTGTGAGAGATGTATATTGTGCTTTAGCCATTACTTTGTTATTATCTGATACTGTTGTTATAGCTTTATCATAGTTTGGGCTCCATGTAAGAGTGATACTAAATTCTGGCAGCATATTGTGTTAGTGTCAGGGTGATACGCAGGATATGCCGCTGGTATTTACCATCACACACAGTATCTTTCCAGCGAGGACCAGCGGTGTCCCCTCCTCCGCTGTATCCTCTGCTGTGTTGCCAGCAGCCTGTTGGCAATGGGTTACTGATTAGTGCACATACATGACGGCCGTCTGTGTATGTGTATAGAGATCAGACCCGGTGGGGACATAGGAAACAGAGTTAGAGCTGTCCTATATATATCATTGCAGCCCTAACCCCTTATAGCACCAGAGACGAGTCCTAAAGGGGTTCTGGCTGATTCTTACATGGAGTCTTAATACTAATGGGTAGCTAGCTACCTTGTCTCTTTCCCCCTACCTTGTCTCTCTCGCCCCCTACCTTGTCTGTCTCGCCCCTTTACCTTGTCTGTCTCTCCCCCCTACCTTGTCTCTCCCCCCCATTACTGTGGACATGCGCGTGCCCCCCCGGTGCCATCGGGTGCGTTCTTCATCATCTGGGGAAAAAGTTAAAATACAGATTTGGGGTGACAGAAGGGATGACGGGTTATATAAGGTTAGTGGGTGGGTGGTTTGGGCAAACTCTGCAAAGTCTCTTAATGCCTAGAGGGACGGGCAGTCCGTCAGCCATGGGTCCCCAGAGGTTTCCCCCACAGGGGGTTTTTCCTCTCCTGAGTGCTGATGGATGACTCCACCATCTTGTTCCTCTTATAGGACAAGCGTGTAAGAGTTCTGGAACAATCCTGTTCCAGTATTCCCTATTTTATAATGCAGAGCAAAAATAACATATACATTTTACTTAAAATAAAAGTTTGAATTTATTTATTAAATATATTTTGTGTGAATTTGTCTTTATTTATATTAATAAATGCTCCAAAAGTTCAGGAGGTCGCAATGAGAGCTGGTGGGTAAATGAGATTAGAGGTGGTAATGGAAAGTAAATGGAGTAGGCTTAAACCCTGATCTCTGAGGTAACCATACAAATGGGAGGGGCGTATGGAGTAGGCTTACACCCTGATCACTGAGGTGACCATACAAATGGGAGGGGCTTATGGAGTAGGCTTACACCCTGATCACTGAGGTGACCATACAAATGGGAGGGGCGTATGGAGTAGGCTTACACCCTGATCACTAATGTGACCCTACAAATGGGAGGGGCTTATGGAGTAGGCTTACACCCTGATCACTGAGGTGACCATACAAATGGGAGGGGCGTATGGAGTAGGCTTACACCCTGATCACTGAGGTGACCATACAAATGGGAGGGGCTTATGGAGTAAATTTACACCCCGATCACTGAGCTGACCATACAAATGGGTGGGGCTTATGGAGTAGGCTTATACCCCGAACACTGAGGTAACCATACAAATGGGCAGGGCTTATGGAGTAAGTTTACACCCCGATCACTGAGCTGACCATACAAATGGGTGGGGCTTATGGAGTAATGAATCAATGCCTCCGACTAATATGTGCTCAAGGTTTGGTAGGGAAACATTATATTTGTATGTGTTGCATGTGAATAATGCAAGTCGGTTATATGATATATGGGTTATTAACTCCTGATAAATAATAATAATAATAATAATAATAAATACAAATAAAAACAAGATTTAACAAAGGAAGAAGAAGAAAAAGAAGAAGAAGAATTATATTTCTACAATATTTTCTCCAATTCGGCACAGGACACGTTACAGATAACATGAACGTATTACAGAAGTTTAGGTTTTCAGAGAATACAGAAATAATGAATAAAATACAAAGGTGTGACAGACATTTTGTGTTATCGATGCCAAGGATTATTCCTCCTACGCACATTGGTATTAGGAGAGATCATTGCATAATTATCAGAACCAGTCACGGCTCTTTCTATACAGGAGAGTCCCAGGCGAGGAGACCATCTTGGACGCACTACGTAGGTTAAAATGTGCAATTAGCAATACATGACAATAGGACATACAAGGGTAACATAAAAAGCAACCTATACCCCTTTCCCATCGCATCTACTGTGATTACCAGGTTCATGCCGGTTTCTTGCCGGTTCGACCCGGTAATTGGTGCGATGTGAAAGGGGTTACTGGGTCCTGCAAAGCGGTAGCAACACTGCAATATGAACCAGTAAAAAAGAAGGGTTCTTACCGGTTCGTTGCCGTGTTGCTTTGCGGTGTGAACAGGTGAATAAGGTTGAGTGACTCGTTTCCCGTTCACACCAATGGAGGAGGCAGTGCTTGGAGCAGCGCCAGCACTAAGCGTTGCCTCCTCCACCTCCCTCGATGATGCTCTGCCACGCCCCTGGGTGAGGTCAGCGAACCAGCAATATTGGCAGTTCGCTGAGGGGATGTGAACAGAGTAAAATGCAGGGTTGTCCAGGGACTGAACCATTTCAAAGTCCCAGTGCGACCCTGCATTTTGTGATGTGAAAGGGGTAGAACAGGATTCACACTGCAGAGGTTCCAATCACAGACAATAAGTACATAACTGACCGAAAGTAAAAAAAATAAATAAGAAAAACGATATTAATTCCGTGCTACATTTGGAAGATGTTAAACTCTGAATTGCATATAATATAGGCATGATCCCACGTGGATTGCTGACAGCTCAGGAGTGATAACTGTTCGGTAGGTTGTGTATGTTAGCAGCCTAGCGAACATATGTATGTATGTATGTATGTATGTATGTTTGTGTATGTATGTGCAGTTGCTGATTCTTATATATTCATATCTGCAGAAATATTCTTACCATCTCTACTGGCAGTAATGCCATGTCCAACTGTGCCCGCCATCGTACAGTTAGATGTATGGGTCTGCAGTAAGGGGTTTCCGGTACTTTCATGCATGCGGAATAGCAAAACTAAATATCAGTATATGGTCACCTCTGAATCAGGCCCATTGGTAGATCTCCGCTAAATATGTGAACTAAAAGTAGATCCCGGGACACAAAAATCTGGCCACCCCTGCTGTACCCCTTTCCACTGACAAAATCCCGGGTAGGTGCACGTTCAAAATCCTGGGTAGGTGTGCAAATACAATTGAAACATTGTATTACAGCATACCGCTTTGTGGTTGATTTCTATTAAATACCCTGTGAGTGCCGCAATGTTGCAAGTATATGAAGGACGTCCAAATTGGCTTTTCCTGAGAAAAGTTGGGAGGTCAGACATTTGTCAATCTTAAATGTTTCTTAAATGATTCTTCTCCACCAGCACATTCTTAAAGCGCAGTCTGCTGCTTTAATGGGGACATACCCTATACAATGCCTAATATCCAGTCTGCCTCATTCTCTGCTCCCTAACGAGTGGGCGTTTAGCAAAAAACAACCAGTGTGAATTGAGGCATTCACAATACCAATGGCAGCATCCCAAGTACCATCAGGAGATACCATAAGGAGGACTGTGCCAGAATCGCCACTGCCAGGACATTGAACATAAGTATGCAGAGTGGGTTAGGTTTGAGCCAGGGAAAGATGGGGTTTCGGTACTGGGGGGGGGGTTAAGGTTAGATGTGGGGGGGGGGGGGGGAAGGTAGAAGGTTAGGTTATGGGAAGGGATGGTTAGGGTTCGACACTTAAGGGAGGGTTAGGCTGTTGGGCATTGGGCGGGGGGGTTTAGGCAGCAAGTTGTGGGGGTTAGGGTTAGTCAGCGACTGGATTATTTATACTTGCTGACAGATTTATTCTGGCCCAGGTACACAGGGAGATCTGCAAAGTGGGAGTACTATAATACGCAGTAATGACTGAATTGCCCCCACAGAAGTGAGCACAGAAAATGTGACGAGAAACACCAGAAAAGAAACAATGTGAGAATGTGGAGAAGGCCAGGGCTATGCCTAAGAGATGCTTTCACATCTACCAAACATCCTTACATTATTCACACACAAGTGTCATAGCTAATAAATAAGTAACTACTGAAAGTGAGGGAGAAATATAGGATCACAAGCATCAGTTTCATCATCAGTATCTGTTTACATTCTCCTTCACTAAATTATAGCACAGATTCCTTACAAAACTGATAAAAACTGTAAAAATACCCCTGACTGAATACCTTGGTGGTCTATGCATATTTACATACATATTGTATGGTCTGAGGTGTCTTTAACATTGCGGGAGTTGGGGAATATAAAATAAAAAGTGGTTCAGTCACAAATGTGGATTCTTGCCATGTAACAAGAGTTACAGTAGTTAGTGTAGAAGAACATCTTTTTCAAAATACGGAGAATCCGACAAATATATTTTACTTGATTTCTCAATGGAAAGAACAAATATGGATGCAGCAGCATTGACAGATGTAGCACCATTCAAAGTCAGATTAATAGGGGGCAGGTGGTATGTTAACCCAGCCCCTCTAGTCTCAGGGGCTCCCCGTGCCTGCCATCAGGTACCAGACTGTCACAGGCTGATTTTGTAGATCCACTCAGGTGGTTCTGAAACGGTTTAGCAGGAATAAATTTAGCAGGGCGAATGTACTGCCTTTGCAGGGCGAATGTACTCCCATTTTTTTAAGGGACCAAAAGTAATGGGACAAACAAAACAATCCTAAATCAAAACGTTCACTTTTTAATACTTTGTTGTAAATCCTTTAAAATCAATTACTGCCTTAGGTCTGGAACGCATAGTGACAATCACCAGACGCTGGTTTTCATCCCTGATGATACTCTGCCAGGCATCTACTGGAAATGTCTTCAGTTCCTGCTTGTTCTTGGGGCATTTTAGAGTCAGTTTTGTCTTCATCAAGTGAAAAGCATGCTCAGTCGGATTCAGGTCAGGTGATTGACTTGGCCATTGCATTATTGGTTGGTTTTGCATTATGCTTCGGGTCATTGTCCATCTGCTACAATGAATGAGTCAAAATTCACTCAGAATGAGCCAAAATTCACATATAACACTTGAACTAAAGCCAAAATTCAGGGACATAGGGACAGTGTCAGCAGGGACAAAGCAACAGTTAGTGACAGCAGCGACAGTGAGTGACAGTAGCAACACAGAGAGAGTGACAACAGGGGGGACACAGGGACAGGGTTAGTGACGGGAACACGGAGAGCGAAAGTGACATCCCGTTGTATACTGGCCCACTTTGAGCACTGTACCCCATTCATGTCACCCTGTCTGTCTGCCCCTCCCTTTAGTATTTAAGCTCTCACGAGCAGGGACCTCTTCCCTCCTGTGCCATTCCTTCTGTTACTTAAAATATCTCCATACTTACTTCGGTGGCATCTAATCCCTTGTTTTTATGCTAATACTTATTTCAGTGTCATCTGCTGATACAGATGTTTATATGCCCTGTACTTGTCCTATAGTGTTAAATACCCTGTACAGTTTTCTTGTTTTGCTTATTTGTTTATGTACCCTGTAACTGGGCGCTGTGGATCCCTTGAGTTGCGATAAACATAAAAGGATAATAATAAATATAGAAGTAATAGGACGTTGATCAATTTAAATCCCTTAAAATGTCCTATTACCAGCCAGCTATGCCCCGTGGCCACAAATGGAGGTGACTATGACTTTGAATCACATTTAGACGCATGGGCTTGGCTATGGAGCATTCACAGCTTAAAAACACTCAAGAGCCATCTACAAATGGCCCAAGAATTTTATATAATTTATTATTCAGATTATAAATTAGACTAAACACTTACATTGTAAGTATAGCTTAAAATCTCCAAATTCTCCCAACACATCAACCAGACAATTGGATGAATGTTGTATTCAGACCCGAAGAGAATGTCCATATTCAGGTATGCAGTCATTAGGTCGACATGAAAAAGGTCAATGGGGGAAAAGGTCGACGTGTTTTTCATGATTTTTTTAACCCACTTGTTCATACTTAAGTATGGCAAGTGCAGAGAGCCATGCGAGGGGACGCAGTACACTAATATGTTGCCCATGTCGACCTATGTCGACATAGACACAAAACCCCTGAACAAATCATGTTGACCTTTTGCTTATGTTGATATTTGGACCATGGTGACCTAACACATGTCGACCTTTTCATGGCATCTTCAATTACAACCGTTTCTATGTGCCTCCCATTTTTTAAGGGACCAAAAGTAATGGAAAAACTAAACAATCCTAAATCAAAACTTTCACTTTTCACTAATACTTTGTTGTAAATTCTTTAAAACCAATTACTGCCTGAAGTCTGGAACGCATAGTGACATCACCAGACGCTGGTTTTCATCCCTGGTGATGCTCTGCCAGGCCTCTACTGGAAATGTCTTCAGTTCCTGCATGTTCTTGGGGCATTTTAGAGTCAGTTTTGTCTTCATCAGGTGAAAAGCATGCTCAGTCGGATTCAAGTCAGGTGATTGACTTGGCCATTGCATTATTGGTTGGTTTTGCATTATGCTTTGGGTCATTGTCCATCTGCACTGTGAAGCGCCACCCAATGAGTTCTGAAGCATTTGACTGAATATTAATTGACTGAAACACTTCAGAATTCATCCTGCTGCTTTTGTCAGCAGTCACATTATCAATAAATACAAGGGAACCGGTTCCATTGGCAGCCATAGATGCCCACGCCATGACACTACCACCGCCATGCTTCACTGATGAGGTGGTATGTTTTGGATCATGAGCAATTCCTTTCCTTCTCCATCACTCTGGTACAAGTTGATCTTTGTCTCATCTGTCCATAGGATGTTGTTCCAGAATTGAAAAGGCTTTTTTAGATGTTGGTTGGCAAACTCTAATCTGGTCTTTCTGTTTTTGAGGATCACCAATGGTTTACATCTTGTGATGAACCCTCTATATTCACTCTTGTGAAGTCTTCTCTTGGTTGTTGACTTTGACACATATACACCTACCTCCTGGAGATTGTTCTTTAGATGGCCAACTGTTGTGAAGGGGTTTTTCTTCACCAGGGAAGTAATTCTGTCATCCACCACAGTATTTTTCTGTGGTCTTCCGGGTCTTTTGGTGTTGCTGAGCTCTCCGGTGTGTTCTTTCTTTTTAAGAATGTTATAAACAGTTGATTTGGCCACACCTAATATGTTTCATATATCTCTGATGGGTTCAGCCTAATGCTTGCTTCACTGATAGTGACAACTTTTTGGATCTCATATTGAGAGTTGACAGCAACAGATTCCAAATGCAAATGTCACACCTAGAAACAACTCCAGAGGCCCCTTTTACAGAGGCCAAGAAGCCGTACCGTGCACAGAAGTTTACAATGGTCAGGATGGCCACAGCCCAGCAGCCGTCCTTTCCAGTGGTGCCAGCCAGCTGCAACTGGGCGGTCGGGCCGTGACCATCCCGTGTGAATGGACACAATCCTGTCCATTATTAACTACTGTGTGCAGCACAGCTTGTGGCGGGTTTTTGCCTCCCGGTGTATGCCGGAGCGTGTGAAACAGCCCAGACCTTTTACCTGCGTAATTGATGATGAAATCATGAGGGAATAGCCCACACTTGTCCATGGAATAGCTTTTGAGTCAAATGTCCCATTACTTTTGGTCCCTTAAAAAGTGGGAGGCACATAGAACATATAAACCATTGTAATTCCTAACAAAGATACCATTACGGGCACGCCTGAATGAATTTCATTGTAAGTTCACTTCCTTATAACATCAGGAAGACTATTTGAGGAGAGATTTATAGAAATCTACATTGAAGATACCCTTAATTGGATATCCACCACAGCGCTGGTCACCTGTTTCCCTTTCTCTCTTGTTTGCAATCACTGGGGTTTTTGCGTTAACCCTTTACAAGAGACCAGCTGCTAAATCATCTTTTCAGCGCTGAGTACACACCAAACCCACCCTTCTAGTACCTGTTATTACGCTCCGGTGTGCATCTAGCAGCAGAATTTGTCATTTAATATATACATTTAAGTGTTGTTATATATTTGTTCATTTTTTTAAATTTTGTATATTAGTAAAATTCTATATATAATATGTTTTCCCATCGGAAAATCAGAGAAGAATGCATCCGCACTCTCTTTGACAGGGAGGAAAGTGAGGCTTCCTTAGGAGATGAAAGTGTTGATAGCATTATGTTTAAAATTGAAAAACTGCTTATCTCTGAGGGGAAAACTTGGTGGGAGATTGTCACCCTTGAGAGGTATTTAAAAGAAAAACTTATCCCTAGGGGTTTAAAAATTGACAAAACCCCGTCCTTCCTAATAGAATCAGAGGATTTTAAGATTGAATGGCAAAAGATTTTGGACGCATGTTCATTTTCTCTTATGGAACACATAGTGCAAGAAAAGCAAAAAATCCTTAAAGTCACGGAGCAGGAAATAGATGTATTATACAGCCTTGCACAACCATTCAAAAACTCTGAAGAATATAAAGAATTAGAGAAACGTATTACTTACAAAATAGAAAAAAATGAAAAAGATCTAAGAAGTAAAAAACAGAAAAAATATAATAGAGATAAGAAAGATAAAAATAGTGATAAAAAGGAGAAATTTATATCTTTGCCCAGGAGAGAAAAACCATCCATGATACAAAATAAAACAATAAATAATACCACCAAAATTACATCCAATACCCCCCAAAAAAGGAGGGAAAATAAAAACCATCAAGAAATAACATCTAATGGTTCAGAGAGAAATAATCGTAATATTCCTAGGCAAAACAGATTTAAATCTCATCCCAAATCCAAAAATTATAGAGACTCCCCTAAACCTACATGGAGGGAAAAGAGGTACAATCATTATAAATCTACCCAAACTCACCCAGATACTGATGAGTTTGAGGAAGACCAATGGTATGACTCACCAGAAATAAGAACAAATAGGAAACAATGGCGCAATAAGGATACCAACAGGGATTATTTTTTAGAGAAGCGCCCCCAAAGAAATCGTTATACGTGAAAAATGACGCAAGTAAAAGAGGTAAAAGAGCAGGACGTAAATTAGGTCTGTCTAAAAGTAAAAGACAAAAATTAAAAAGACAGGAATCCAATATTATACAACCTGACTCTCCTAATACCAATACAGCAAACTCTAATGATGATAAAAATGAGAATAAAAATATCTCCAAAATATACAATCTCAGCAATTATACCCTCACCACAGACGAGAAGGATCTTCTTGAAAAGGGACTTAAATTCTCACCCTCTAATACCACCGATAAATTTGAGGTGTTCACAGATCTGCAAAGATTTGTGAGAAAATTAGCTCTCAAAAGGTTCTTTCTTGAAAATAATAAAGAAATCGACCAAATTCCAACTAATGCCATTAATGTGTTTAGACGTAAATCCAAATTCTATCCACGTCACAAACGAGGTAGTTTTGTTGACGTTTTTGAAAATTTAGTTAAAGAAGATCTGAACAAAATGTCCTTTAAAAGTAAGGAAAAGAAAAATCTGACAATGGGCCAAAGGAAGGCTATAAAAACTTTGAAAGATAACGAAAATATAGTGATCAAACCGGCAGACAAGGGCGGTGGGGTAGTTATCCTCAATAAAACAGACTATCACAAGGAAATCGCCAATCAATTGGCTGATAGGTCAACTTATAAAAAACTTAGAGGGGACCCCACCGCCCAAATCCAAAAGAAAATGGAGGTGTTCATCAATCTGTACCTTTCTCAAGGTAATATCACAGAGGAAGAGGCAAAATACCTCAATATTGAACATCCAGCTGTGCCTGTCATTTACATTTTGCCTAAAGTGCACAAAAGCACTGTAAACCCTCCCGGCCGCCCTATTGTAGCAGGGGTGGGATCTATCACCTCTAACCTATCCCACTTTATAGATTCCAAAATACAACCCCTAGTTAAGGACACCAAATCTTATACCAAAGATACTTCTGCTGTCATAGAAAAATTATCTTATGTGACATGGGAAGATGGCGATCTACTCGTGACCGCCGATGTAAAAGCACTTTATACCATAATCCAACACCATCATGGTATTACAGCCACAGATTACCATCTCACCAGGGCAAAAATAGATGGTAAAGAAAAAAATTTCATTTTAGAAGGTATTTCTATGATTTTAAACAACAATTTTTTTTGGTACGAGGGGGACTTTTACCTCCAGACGGCAGGGACGGCGATGGGCACCAGGCTGGCACCCAGCTATGCTAATTTGTTCATGGCAAGGTGGGAGGACCAACAAGTTTGGTCCAACCACCCATGGAGTGCCAGCCTGGTGCTATGGGTCCGTTACATCGACGATCTCCTGTTCGTCTGGAGGGGGGGTCATGAAAAACTGGATGAGTTCTGTACATATTTAAATAATAATGACCAAAATATAGAGCTCACTTACAGTATCAGCCCCTGTACAGTCAATTTCCTCGACCTTACTATTTTTATTGATGAGCAAAAAATTTGCACAAAAAACTACACTAAGCCCACGGACTGTTGTTCTTACATAGGCAGTACAAGCAATCACCACGCTAACTGGATAAAGAGTATCCCATCCAGTCAATTCTATAGATTAAGAAAGAATTGTACCAAGACCACTGACTATGAAGTTCAGGCGGAAGATATGAAAGAAAACTTCCTACAGAAGGGATATAATCAGTCCTGGGTATGTGAAGCTTACAATAAAAACCATGAGATCATTCCCATCAATAAAAATAAAATTGAAAAACCTGAAAGTGGAGAAGTGAGATTCATTACGAAATACACTTCCCAACACAAACAATTGGAAAGACTTATTAGCAAACATTGGGGTGTCCTCATCAAGGATCCTCTTTTGAAAGATTATATAGGACCTCGCCCCAAATTCACATACCGTAGGGCTGATAACCTTAACAACATTCTGGTCAGAAGCGCACAAACAGTCCCTAAACGCACTACTAGAGTGCTATCTAAAGGGTTTTATCGTTGTGGTGCGTGTCAAATGTGTAAAGCATGTAAGACGGCACCTAAAATCACAGAGTATAAGTCCAATGTCAATAATGAAATGTTTGCCATAAATGATTTCATAACTTGCCATTCCAAGAATGTGGTGTATCTTTTGGAATGTCATTGTGGCAAACAATATGTCGGACGGACAGGAAGACATTTTAAAGATCGCTCATCTGAGCACATTCGCAATATAAAAAAAGGCCATGAATTACACAATGTTTCTTTGCATTTTAAGGAAACCCATGGCTGCGATGTTAAAGGACTGAAATCATTCTGTGGTATAAAAATCTGTAAATCGAGCTGGAGGAAAAATGACATAGAGGAGCGTTTAGCCAGATTAGAGATGAAATGTATATTCACTCTTAATACTATGGTCCCTAATGGACTAAATGTGGATTATGAATACAAATGGCTTATATGATTTAATGTGGGGGAGTGGATGGTACCATATAAATATACCACTAACTTTGTCTTATTCTCTCCCTCTTATTTTTCCTCTCAAATGTCCGGCTATCCATGAGTTCTAGCTAGTTTTACAGTGCAATAAACATGCTGCTTCTATCTATGTGCAATATTTTTAAATATTTTATCAAATATTTTTATCAAGCCATTTTAACCTTTATACACATGCCTGTTTTATATGTAATTTTATATACATGCCTGTCTTATATGTTTTTATATACATGCCTGTCTTATATGTATTTTTATGTACCTGTTTATGTTTCCGGTTATCAAATACATTGTTAATACTTTGTAACATGCATAGCACTTTACTCTAATTAATGTAGTTAGACAAGTAGCCATCTGAATATAGCCGGACACAGGTTACGCACTATTGGCCGGCTGAGAATCACGTGATCGACTCAGGCTGTGCTATAAAGATAGCTCCCGGCTTCATGGCGGCACATCTTGAAAAAGGATATTGTTACATATCCGAAACGCGTTGATGACCTACCGCCCACATTCCAGACGCAGTGAATAGGATCTGCGCGGCGCTTCCTGCTACCTTGGACCCCCAACCTGCGGTGTTGTCTGCAGCACACTCCAGCACGAGGGAGAAGCTCAGCCGGCGATCCACCCATCTGCACTGTCTGGATTTTCCATTCTATTTTTTATGCCTGTTTGTCGTGTCTTGGATTTGTGAAAGTGTCAGAATAAAGACCTTGTTACCTGTTCCCTGACGTCCACGCTGATTTGGCTAACAAAGAAACCTTTGATGTGAACGCGAGACTGAAACTTCATGTAAGTTGATTCTATGTCGTCACTTCTGCATGTCGATTCCTGTTCTCATGTGAGGGCTGTCTAACAAAGATACCATTACGGGCACGCCTGAATGAATTTCATTGTAAGTTCACTTCCTTATAACATCAGGAAGACTATTTGAGGAGAGATTTATAGAAATCTACATTGAAGATACCCTTAATTGGATATCCACCACAGCGCTGGTCACCTGTTTCCCTTTCTCTCTTGTTTGCAATCACTGGGGTTTTTGCGTTAACCCTTTACAAGAGACCAGCTGCTAAATCATCTTTTCAGCGCTGAGTACACACCAAACCCACCCTTCTAATTCCTACACCGTTCACCTGATTTGGATGTAAAAACTCTCAAATTGAAGCTCGAAGTCTGCTGTTAAAGGACATCTTGTTTGGTTCATTTCAAACCCATTGTGATAGTGTATGGAGCCCAAAATATGAGAATTGTGTTGATGTCCCAATTTTTATGGACCTAGTCAATGTGTAATACTGCTTTCACATTGCAGAAATGGGTAATGACACGGTATTCTTAAATGGGACTTTAAAACGGGTCTGAGCCTTGAGACCTTTCACATTGCAGGTGAAAACCGTTTTAAAAATCATTTAATACCATTCAAACATTCAACCCGTTTAACCCCCAAGGGACACGTTTCAAGCCATTGAAATAGAGCTGTTCAAACTGCAAAAAAAATGGCTTTGAACCGTGTAGGACTCTGCTTTTTAACCGTGTTGAAATACCGGGTAACTTTAACCGGTAAATCAACTCTGGCACTTTCACATTGCAGCCTTAAACGTTTTAAAATGGAAAAAAACGGCAATATGCCGTTTTAAAAGTGCGATGTGAATAATACTTCCGTAACTTTCTCACAAGTAGGACCCTCTCTCTTCATGTGCTTTTATATATATAAATTAATAAATATATAGACATATATATATATATATATATATATATATGTGTGTGTGTGTGTGTGTGTGTGTGTATTGTTTTATTTTTTTGCTCATTTATGTATTGTTAGGTGCTGCAGAACCCTTGTGGCCCCATATAAATAATAATAATAATAATAATAATAATAATAATGGCAGCTAGAATACATTCAAAGCTGAATTTCACACTAAAGAAGTTAAGAGATTATGTACTATGTGCAATTTTAATAGGTATTTCAATCAAAGTTTTCAATTAAAGTAAATCATTATAGAAGATAAAGGGACTCAAGCTGTAATTTAAACTTCTAAAAATAAAATCAGTAGACATTGCAGAATCACTTAAATAGTTTCTGCAGTAATAACTATAAAACAGTGTTAGACTGTGAAACTTTGATATATTATTTGATTTTGCTGTGTTAGTGGACATTAACCACACTTCTTTGGGGGACTATAATAGTGTGCCCTGCTCCCTAATGCCCATACACATGGGGAGATTTTAGGGCCGTTTCTAAGCGATCTGACTAGATTGTTTAGAAATTACGCACACATCACCCTGTGTGTATACCCCCCAGCGATGGCGGTGCACGGTCCCATGCATCGCTATCGCCTCACTAGATTTTGAGTGCATGCAGTCAAAGTCTAGTCTTCGCCATCTCGGAGAGTTAAATGACAGTCCTCAGCAAGGGACTGACCTTTGTCCCCTTTAACGGATTCAACAACTTCCAATGGCAGGTTAATTCCCACTGCTTTGCACTCCAACTAAGACTTAAAGAATGTTTTAGCAAGCAGCCACCACCCACACAGAGCGATCAACCAGCGATTCCAGCCTGCATCAAGAAAAAATCCAACTTCAACCCACCGTCCAACATTACCTCCATTAGATCGTTTACCTGCACCTTGGAACACCAATCTTGCCCAAAACTCACCCACACCAATGGACACGGACCTAATCTTACACAAGTCAAGAGACATGCACTTAAACAACTGCAACCATACAATGATGTGGTCATACGGTATGTCCAGCAGACAAAGGTGAGGTGTTGTTGTCATGGACTTAAGCTATTGCAAAAAATATGTATATAAACAGCTAAGTGATGAGACTGTATATGAAGCTCTTACAGAAGACCCCACCTCCATTTACAAGAAGGAGCTTGATCTAATGCTTCTGCAGGGTGTACAAAATGGGCACATTACTCTGGACCTTGTCAATCACCTGAGATGCGGTCACCCTACAGCGCTTGCTCTCTACACTTTTCGCAAACTCCACAAGAACACAACTACACCGCCAGGCAGACTCATTATTGGTCTCTCTCTCTCTCTCTCTCTCTCTCTCTCTCTCTCTCTCTCTCTCTCTCTCTCTCTCTCTCTCTCTCTCTCTCTATATATATATATATATATATATATATATATATATATATTCCAATATGAACAAACAATGGCACTCCAGTAGTCTTTTTTATGTGTACAATTTTTTTTGCCGGAGGGCATACATATAATATAATATATATAAAAATAGGTCCGGGAACTCCAGGTCTGGGGGCGGATCAATTAAATAAAAATATATATATATATATATATATATATATATAAGAGAGAGGGAGAGAGAGATAGATCTATATATTGTATTTACAAACAAAGGCACTCACAGGTGACTTTAAAATAAAACTTCTCTTATGGAAAAGTAGATTTTGAGTTCCTGATGCTGTCATATTTAATAAGAGGTTCAGGAACTGAGTTCCTGCTGGTTCCTGCTGAAAAATAGCACTGTATATATATATATATATATATATATATATATATATATATATATATATACATACAGGAACAGAGGTGCGGCACTCGGGACTTTCAAGTAGAATAACGACAGTACATTGTCATAAAGTCAACGTTTCAGTGCTCTTTTTATTGGCACTATCGTCAGGATGCAAATATAAAAGTGAAACAGCCTTAAATAGCATTACAGGTGATCAGGAGGAGGGAGCAGCAGACGACGCCCGCCAATCATTTAGACCTGACGTCAGCTGACCGCCCACTCCACATTGTGCATATATCACACCAATAAAGATTACAAAAAAATACAAGAAAAATACAAGAAAAATACAAAAGTAGAACCAATAGAAAAAATTTAAAAATCGCTAGACATTATGATAGAAGTATAATGTTACCCATAGAGCAGTATGTTACAAAGTGTACGTTATCTGATCAACAAATAGCAATAAATGCATAATTTTGTATCATAATCAAAAAGCAACAAATGACAGATATTCATTGAGACCTCTTGGCGAGATCACATCTAATCTATATATCCACTCTGCTTCTCTTTTGAGTAATAATTTATTGCGATCACCGCCGCGACTTGGTTTGTCGACTTGATTAATCATGCGGTATCGCAAACTGGTGAGTGAATGTTTGTTTTCAAGAAAATGCCGGGCTACAGGCTGGTCACTGCTTCCATTCTTTAGAGCAGCTTTAATGGAAGATCGGTGACCAGCCATTCTGTCCTTAAATTTACACTGCGTCTTACCAATATAGGTAAGTCCGCAAGGGCAGACAATTTGATAGATAACGTAAGTGCTATTACATGTGAGATGTTGCCGGATCATAATCTTTTTGCCAGAGTACGGATGGTTGAAGCTGTCACCTGCAATCATGAACTGACAGGTGACGCATGCGCACTTGTAACACCCTGGACATTTCACAAGAAAATGTCTATCAGATTGTTGCACAGAAATATCAGAATGTACTAATAAATCACGGAGATTAGATCCCCGCGAATAGCATGGCATTAAAGTGGTATTTGTAAATGGTAGCTGACTGTCAGTTTTTATATATGCACAGAGTTCACACAATGTTTTCATCTCGCTTATTTCTGTAGAAGGAGAACAAGAGGGGATTGTGGCTTGCACTGATGATTAAATCAATTTTTAAATTAATAGATATACCAACATGTACATGAATATGGGTCTGAATACCTCACAAAAATTTGTTGGTGGTGCTCCCCAGAGTTATGGATAACCATAAATTTAGAGAGAAAAAGGTAACTCTTTTTTAGGGGGCCCTAACTTTTACTGTAAAAATTATTTAATTATTTTTCTGTAGAACGAGCCAAGCTCTGCCTCTCCTTTGTTTATCAATGTCAACATATGTATCTTTTTCTATCTTAGTGAAGATAGATATCTTTACTATATCTCTATGTCCTGCGGGCCATGCACCCCAGCCCTTCTGTTTCTCGTGAACAGATGCTGTGCAGAGCAGCAAGTGACCCACCCCCCTCCGTGGGACAGTGTTGCCCACAGATTGGACAGTGAACCAGTTTTCAAAAAATTGGACTGTCCAGGGATAATTGGGACAGTTGGAAGTTTGTATATCACCAGTCAGTGTGTGCCTCCCCTCAACCGTTATTGGAGCAGGCAGGTGTTATAAACAGTACTAAAAATAACAGTGTACAGTACTCTGCTCAGTTGTGGCTGCTTTGGAATAATCATGGGCTGGACTCTTTGCTGGATTGTGACTGGCCCATGTTTCTGTTATAAGTAGAGACAGGATTATATGCATTTGCATATTTGCATATGCATTTGCATATTTTGCCCATTCTCACTGGTTATTGCATATTTTACCTAAAATCTAGTGGTGGTGCATATTTTAGGCCCAGCCCTCTTCCCACCCGCGAGTCACAGCACTGCTTTGCCCTGCTGCTGCTGGCCAGGTAGTGGTAGAGTGTGCAGGCTGGGGCAATTTGTGCGCAGAGTGGGGAACCTTGGATGTACGCTATGTCTGACACTGCTCTAGACTGCCAATCCATGTTGATAAAAGTCAGTTGGGGCGGATGCCATTATGAAGCTCCTGAACCTTTGCCCGCCCCTGGCCTGGGACTTTACACCAAGAGACAGACTTCTGCAGTAGAGGAGGCGGGCAGAAGGGTTGTGACATCACGCGGCGCGGAGAAAATGCTGTGTCACAGTGAGTATGCGGCGCAGGGAGGAAGCCTTCCACTGCACCACCCTCACACGCTATGCTGACATTTGATCCATCGGCGCTGGAGATGAGGGTCCATGCAGTTGATGCAAGAAAAGCTTTGGACGCTGCAGTATGCTGTAGCAGCCAGCATCCTGACATCTGCAGATGCTGTGGGCCTATTTTTGAGGTTTATTTGCAACTAATTGTATGCTGATTTTTAAATAAATAAGTTAAAAATTACTTTTTTTATTATTTAATGTAGCATATTTTAACACTTTTCATGCATATTTGCATGCATATTTCAAGCTTTTTTTGTTGCATATAATCCTGTCTCTAGTTATAAGGCAGTCAGTCCTGCACTTCATTGCTGGTTTCTACCTGAAGCTTAGTCAAAGCTCTCTGCTTTAGTGCTCTTAGCAAAGTGCATTTATCTTTGTATATATTATCCATGGAATGCATGCAACAAATATACCTTATTATTGCTACTTCATTAATAGTCGCTATTGTTAATGGTGACTATTTTCCTTACTGTAGATACTAACTGTGCCTTGTGTAAATCAAAATACATTATTAGTGCTGGGAAGAAATGTGTTTATTTCCTTAGCTGTGTTAACTACATGTGGCTTATCCACATTTTCATATTACTCCACGGAAATTCTGATTACTATTTGTGTCTTTTTTTACCCCTTTCACATCGCAAATGCCTGGTCGCACCTGGGATGCATGGTCCCCCACAGCGGCTTGACAATAAGCAGTGTCGCTCACATCATTGGGGGAGGGGGGGGCCCAGAGGTGCATCACCAGGGGGTAGGGGAGGAGGCAGCGCTTGGAGCCACTGCACAGCATCCTGGGTCCGACCCTGGATTAGATCTTCTTTTAACCCGTGTTGCTGGACTTTTGAAATGGCCCTTTCACACTGCACATCGACCCGGGTCTGACCTGGGTTATTTGTGCGATATGAAAAGGGGTACTTGTGTACTAGCACGGCGCCCCGATAATTAGTCGCCCGATTTTTTAATCGAATCGCATCGCATGCCATACACCCGATGGCATGCGATGCGACACGATTTTAACTCAATATTAAATTGTATAAGCACCCTAATGGGTGCTCACAATGCTTAAATGCACCCCCACGCCACCCCCCAAGTATAAATGTGAACCCGAAGCGTAGCGAGCGGAGCGAGCCCGCGAGGGGCGGCTGTACGCGTCCTACGACCTTTTCATACCCCCACTATCCACGTCGACGTGGAGTTGAGAATAGAAAGTGTGGCGAGCGCAGCGAGCCACCGAGCCCGAAGCGTGGCGAGGGGACGCGGATACCTGTGAAGCCCGCGAGGGGACGCGGATACCTGTGAAGGTATCCGCGTCCGCTCGCCACGCTTCGGGCTCGCTACGCTCGCCACACTTTCTATTCTCAACTCCACGCCGACGTGGATAGTGGGGGTATGAAAAAGTCCTAGGACGCGTACCGCCGGCCCTCGCGGGCTCGCTGTGCTCGCCACGCTTCGGGTTCACGTTTATACTTAGGGGTGGCGTGGGGGTGCATTTAACTATTGTAACCACCCATTAGGGTGCTTATACAATTTATAATCGCATTGCATCGCATTGTATGGCATTGTATGCCATATACAATGGCATACAATTTTAAAATTGTATGCCATTGTACAACATCGGCCGATATCGCGTCGCATCACATGCGATATGGTCTGCGATGCGATGGGCGCCGTGTTAGTACACAAGTACCAAAATGGGTATTAGAGAATCCTGCTATTACTGAAAGTTTTATTCCTCCACCATATTGGAATAATCCTACATTACTTCTCCAATGATATCCTGCAATCGTCTGACAGTTATATAAGCCTGGCAGCCCACAGATGAAGTGTAAAATTATATTATACTCAAAATAAAAAACTTTATCGCCATGCTCATTACTGGTCCCCCCTCCCCCCTATAGCACCCCTTCCCAACTTCCCTAACTGTCTCTTTCTTTCTTTTATTTCCTTCTTTCAATGTATATTTCTGGTTTGATATGTGTACATTTATGGAGAAAACAATGTCAGTTTATAAAGTGAACTTGGATTGGACATGGTTATATTATACGTTACCTCCAAGACAATATGCAGGACTTCCACACTCTACCGCTCAGCTAATGAGCTCTCAGAAAAAGTGTCTTGTGACAAGTCGACCATGCCTGCTTCTTTATACTCCTTTGTACACATATATTTCATTGTCTACTTTGATGTTTGTCATAAATAACGAAAAAAAAACAATAAAGTTTTAAAAAAAAGCACTAAAGGAACAACAGTCAGTGGTTATAGGGGTCTTATGTTATTGCGCAGAAGTTGTAAATAGAGATAATAATAAATAATGTGCAGCAGTTCAAAAATCCAGTAAGTAAGGGCCCCTCAAACTATTTAATAAAGTAGTAACGTAGCCCCCCTGTAAAACAAGAATAATTAGAATCAAACCATTATAAAAAATGAATAGTCTGAAGCAAAAACTCTGACACAATTATCAAAATGTGGCATTACACACTGTCCTGCCTATAATACTGTAGCTAATGAAAAACATGAAATCTGTTCTGAATTAGAACTAGCAGACTGTTGTCATGGAGATGAAACCTTACTAAATATAACATCTATGTGAGACAAATACTATACAGATTAGCTCACAGATAATGAATGTATCATATGGTGGAGACAAATACTTGACGTAAATGTCCCGCTGGCTCCTAAATATAGACATCACTTAAAAAAGTACATTATATATCGGAACTGACTCGCAGAAAGTATGAGTGAGAAATTTGGTTTTCATGTAATAATCGAGGCATCACTTGCCCACGTGACACCCAATGCAGCTGTGAGATCACACTGCGAAATTGGGTTGTGACTTTGTGGGAGGGGCTTGGCTTTGCAAAAGGGGGCATGGCTTTATGTCTCAAACCCCGCAGTCTGGGAGATGCTGGCTGCCCCCAGAGACTGCTGTGGTTGCAGTGATAGAAGCCAGGTGCATTCATGTAATGTTACAGTACAGCACCCAGAGCCGGCCCTAGCCTAAATGACGCCCTAGGCAAGATTTTGGGTGGTGCCCCCTAGCACCGCCACTAGTTCCGCCTCTGACCCTGCTCCCCTTTCCCAGCACCATCAACCCTCATCATAGCAGTCATCATTTTGGTGCTCCTACCCGCAATATTTTAAATAGAAACAGTGCACACATTCGGTGCGCAGCCCAAACAGGGGTGTGTTCTTGCTGGGAAGGGGCATGGCCACACAATACTACCCCCAATTCAAATTATGCCACACAGTAGTGCAACTTTATTCACATTATATCATGCAATGGTGTCTCTTATTCACGTTACATCACACAGTAGTACCACTGTACATTACTCCTCACATTATTCACATTATACCCTTAGAAAAAAATCCTGAGAAAATATTGTATTTTAACCACCTCCATGGCCACACTGCAACCCATCACAAAGCAGTGTGTGCTGGGCAGAGGAGAAGAGCTGCAGCTGCTGCTGCCACTTAAGGGGAGGGGGCCCGGGGCCCCCACTGGGCCCTTCCATCAGACTTTGGCCTGGGTAATTTGTACCCCCTACCCCTTTCTCTCGGCACCCCTGATAATACCACACAGTAATGCCCCTTACACATGACACACATTATTAATGTCCTTATAACCATAATGCCCCTTACACATTATGCCAACCTTTATTAATGCCCTTCATACACATAATGACACACATAATGCCCCTTACACATATGTTGCACATTATTAATGCCCTTATACACATAATGCCTGTTACACATATGTCGCACATTATTAATGCATTTATACATGACACACATAATGCCCCTTACACATATGCCGAATACTATTGCACAACCAACCGACCCGCAGACAGCACTCGCACAGCCGCTAACACTGTGACCTCTGCCTCTGCTTGGATGTTTCCTCATACATCTTGTCTCAATAGGCCATGCAGCTCCTAGCCAGTTCTGCTAACGTTGGGTGACTTTTTTGCTGACAATTCATCTTATTTGCATTGTTATGACCAGCACACACAAGGAGCTTCCGATGATTAAAATGATATGTGGCATGCCTATATTCTGTGTGTGACTGTGCCTGTACCTGCATACGGAATGCTATGTTACAGTGATTTCCATGAATACACTATTTCATATGCAGATACAGCCTCACTCACACACAGAATATAGGCATGCTGCATATCATTTTAATCAGCAGAAGCTTCTGATGCGCCTAGGCATTCCAAATGCCCTAGGCAATTGCCTAGTTTGCCTATGCCTAAGGCCGGCCCTGACAGCACCTGTCTCTTGTCACTTAGCAAGAGATGGCATTTTGGTGTCACTCATCGGCGGGTGACAGCCTTGCGCGGCCTGCACCCCCATTGTGACACACTATGTAATAGTTACAAACATACCTCCCTATATCTTTTCCCCCATGGTTGAGACTTGTTCGTGGTGCGAAGCTTAGTATGAATGCAGCTTCTACATTCCCACCTACCATTTGTGCTGAAGGATGAGTAGGCATGGCCAGAGCTCTGTGAGCTGCTGGTCATGCCCCATGTCTACTGTGTATAGATGCTGTACGCGTGCATCGGGGACTCCCAACTCCCCCCCCCCCCCAACTTAGGACACTGCCGGATGCGGGTGGGATGCAGGACATGGTTGTTCTAGCTCAGCTAGAGTTTTTACATCACTAGCATTGACAGGTCAAACTGGAAAAATGTTTTTAGGGGTTTTTCATAGGAAGGAGATTTCAACACAACAATGTTATCGGAGACTGTGGGGCCCATTTATTATCGATATTTACCTACAGATGGAGCGCGGGGGTCTGGCGTTCAGATCACCAACCTCTAGCCCCCGCCAGTTGCCAGAAGGGGACACGCTCACTTTTCACCTTCTGACGGAGCTCCCCGTCGTTCCCTGCTGCCACCTGACCATTCCCCGACGATTCCCGGCAACCCCCCTTAACCCTGCCCGTCTCCCTGAAGAGGAGATGGGCAAGGTTCCTATCCCTCGCCGCTGAAAAACTGGGATGCATGTGCGTGTGAGAAGCTTGCGCTTCCCAGTCAGATGGAGCACTGACTGGTACTGAACGAGAGGCGCTCCATCTGTATGTCATGTGTTTGGTAAATGTCAGTTATAAATTGATTGACAAAGTGCCATGTATTATGTACAACAAGTTTTAAATAGCAAAAACTTGTTGATAAATAGGTCCCTCAGTCCAGTCCAAATGAATAGAAACACAGATAGAAGCATTATGGTGTCACTGTGACCTCTCCTGAATAAGACAAGGGGCCAAATGTGATAGGGTGAGAGTTTCAGAAAGTGAGAGATTTTGGGAGAGTTTTCCCCTTTTTTTTTTAAAGCAGCAATCAATTACACTGCAAAACCAGGTTGATTCTGCCATGTAATTGATTGCTGCTTTAAAAAACATGGGAAAACTCTCCCAAAATCTCTCACTTTCTGAAACTCTCACCCTATTACATTTGGCCCAAGATGTCATTTAGGTACATCCTGATCCTTAACCCCTTCCCGACACATGACGTATATATACGTCATGTGTCGGTTGCGGGGGAATCAAGCCAGCTCACGGAGTGAGCTGGCTTGAAAGAGAGCAGGTAATGGCTGTATATTACAGCCAGGTACCTGCTCTCACGGCCACGAGCGGCGAGTTTGCCGATCGTGGCCGTTTAACCCTTTAAGCACCGCGGGCAAAGCGCCCACAGTGCTTAAATAGCTGATCGGAGGGGGCCCCCGCGGCGAGATCGGAGGGTGCCGATCGGTTGCCATGGCAGCCAGGGGTCTAATGTAGACCCCTGTGCTGGCCATGTCAGCATACCTATTACATCCTGCCTGAGGCAGGATGTAATAGGAAGTGCTGAAAATCACTATGTTCAGCCATAGAGCTCTATGGCTGAACCTAGTACAGGCAATCGCGCCCCATAGTGGTCAAGTACACTAGGGGGCCTTGTAGTAAAAGTAAAAAAAAAAAAAAGTAAAAAAAAAAAAAATGTTAAAAGTTCAAATCACCCCCCTTTCCCCATTTCACAAATAAAAATAAATAAAAAAAAACACAAAAAAACACATATTTGGTATCGCCGCGTTCCTAAAAGTCCGATCTATTAAAATATAACATTAGTTATCCCGCACGGTTAAAGGCGTAAACGGAAAATAATTCCCAACGCCAAAACTACGTTTTTTGGTCGCATCGCCTACCCAAAAAAATGTAACTAAAAGAGATCAGAAAGTCGCACATATCCCATAATGGTATTAATTAAAAAGTACACTTCAGCCCGCAAAAAATGAGCCCTCACCCAGGTCCGTAGGTGGAAAAATAAAAAAGTTATAAGCCGCAGAACATAGCGACGCGACGCAAATTAGAAAAACCGTAAAATTTTCTATTTTTTTTTTTAGTGCTAAAACGTAACGAAAACTATATAAGTTTGGTATCACCAGAATCGTAACGACCCATAGAATAAAGATAACCCATCATTTTAAACGAACTATGAACTCCAAAAAAACCGTAACCAGCGCAAAATTGTGGAATGGCGTTTTTTTTTTTTTTTACCCCACATTGAATTATTTCCTGATTCCCCAGAATATTATACGGTATAGTAAATGGTACCATTAAAAAGTACAACTTGTCCTGCAAAAAAAAAGCCCTCATGTGTCTATATAGCCGGAAAATTTAAAAAGTTACGCTTATTTGAACGCAAGGAGGAAAAAAAAAAAAATTAACAAAAAAGGCCTCGTCGGGAAGGGGTTAACTACAAAGTACTGTGTGATGTTCACTGGTTCTCCGAGATATTGTCACAAACAGCAAAGTTCTCAAATGACATCCTAGTCAACCAAAACTGCTGCAGTTACTCAAATTCCTGCTTCTTTCATACAATACTATAGGTACATATATTAAACTGCAGTGCACACCTGCTGGGTGCGGATTATAAGATAGTGTTTAGATAGACAGTCAATAGGTCTACCCCAAAAGGTTGACATGCAATAGGTTCACAGGGTAAAAATGTTGGCCGGATCAAAATTTCTTATTTCTTATAAAACGCAGCAAATTCTTTTGCGCTTTACAACTCGATGCACAGATGGGTAATAATAACAAACAGTATAAGAGGTAGGAAGGCCCTGCTCACAAGCTAACAAACACATTGGATGAAATGTGATAGGGTGAGAGAATCAGAAAGTGAGAGATTTGGTAAGAAATCTCCAGGTTTTTTAAATCGGCAATCATTTACACTTCAAAGTCAAACTGGTTTTCCAGTGCAAATGATTGCTGCTTTAAAAAAAATGTAGATTTCTTACCAAATATCTCACTTTCTGATTCTCTCACCCTATTACATTTCACCCATTGTTTTACTTAGTACAACCCACCCTATGGTCAAAATATGATAGGGTTGTGAGAATCAGATAGTGAGAGATTTTGGGAGAGTTTCCCATTTTTTTTAAAAGCCTTAATCACATGGCAAAATCAACCTAGTTTATTACATTTGGCCCTGTATGCGCTAAGAAAACCGAGGGCTGACTAAGCTAGAGGTGACATAAACTACAGAAGGAGTCTGAGATGCCTGCACTTTAGGTTGTGGTTTTTGTTAAGGGCTATGATGCTGCAGCAATAGCCAATTAGGGAGCTAGGGAGGAGTTTCCTGTAGTAGGAATAGCCAGAGAGTCAGGTGATCTGCTCTCTGGCCCGGTTTTCCCCACCCTCCCTCCCTATTTTCTATCTTTTCTTGGCGGCGGTAAAGAACGGTCCTTGTTCAAATGGAAGTGATATGAGGATAGTGGGGTGCGCTCTCCCGTTAATGATACGCTTGTAGCCCATGCCCCTTGGACAGGGGTGGGATACACCATCTGCCTGGGTTGGTAGCGTGGGAGAGTTGAACACCAATGATGTGTGAATGGTGTGATGTCATCTTACCCCTCTTTTCTCTATGACCGTTCTTTAGGGCCGCCACCCTCTTTTATAGAATAATATAAATAGTTGTCAATCAATAAATTTGACATTCATATTGAAACGCCAGCACTTGTGTCTGTCTCTTTATTTGTAGTGTTAAGTTAGATAAGATTAGATAAGTTATTAAAGTGTTAGGGCATAAAGATTGCCGATGGTAAGTTTAATGCATGAGCAATGAAGCAACCGCTTAGCATAGTTAGTGCTCTCATGGATGGCTCAGTGCAGGCATGTCCAAACTATGGCCCACCAGGTTGAAACTACAAGTCCCATCATGCCTTGACACAGTTTTGCTATTAGGGAATGCTAAAACGATTGCAAGGCATGCTGGGATGTGTAATTGCACAACAGCTGTAGGGCCGTAGTTTTAGACATGCCAGGCTTAGTGCATCTTCCCTTGTGCAGGGTAAACAGCCAGATACACCAGGACAGCGTCAAGGGAAGTAATTTGTAAATGTACTAAGCGAACAGTGGTAGGAATCCTTGAAAAAGTCATTAATGGAGATGGAACATGTTGGGACATCCCAACAATGGACACTTTCATTTATTGCCTTTATAAATAATATGTTTCCACTGCCTTCTTGGAGTGTACACTTTTTTTTATTAACAGTATCCAAGTTGACATGTAAAAAATGATTCATGTTAAATAAAACATTCCTGCACAGATTATATCTGCTTATACATACATTTATCTTTCTTGGCACCAGGGGCGGCTCGTACCTGGGTATAAGAGGGGGTTGCCGATGGATGTGCTGCCGGGTCTCCCCGATCCAGGGTCCCTGCAGCTGTACAATACACTTGACAGGCGTCACACCCGGTGCATGCGCAGTAGCGGCAATATTCATTATTCTGCCATTTGTCGTTGAACCGCGCTCATTGATCAGCTGGGACCGGGTAAAATACTGGGGGTGTGGCCTATTTTCTGGCATGTGCAGGACTGAGCTCCTGCTGCTACTGCCCGATAATGATGGAAAGGGGGGGTAGCTACTGCCAGGCCCCTCCATCAGGCCCGGGGACTCAGTGCTGCCTTTCTAGGCTCTGCCGAGTCCCCGCTGGGTGAAGGAGCCACCTGTTGCCCAAACTGCCTGACACTGAAGGCTGTCCTTGAACCCCTTGGACCCCCGTTTCAAGTTTCATGAAACAACTCGCAACTCTGAATATATATAATGAACTAAAAATGTAAGTTTAAAAAAACAAATCTGCTTGAAAATGACGGGGAACCATGAAATGACAAATTCACTGATATGATCACAACATAGGGCCTAATGCAAACTTGATCGCAAAGCTGTATTCTCAAACGGATATAACCAAGTTGCCCTGCAGGTGGGATAAATGTAATGGGTATGGGTTATTTGGTCAACATGCATTGGGTCGACCTCTGAGAGTCAACAGGCCTTAGGTGGATGCCTGAAATATGTTGACATGGGTAAGGTCGACAGGGTCGGAAGGTCAACATAAACATTAGGTCAACAATGGGAAGGTCAAGAGTCAAATGTGGGTTTTCCACATTTTGGTTCTGAATGTTGACACAGTCAACATAGACAACGTCTAAGCGTACTGCGCCCCTTCGCATGGCTTGCTGTGCTCACCATGCTTCGGGCGGAAGCGGTACATCTGTCAGAACAGACTTAGGTCTACAGTCATTAGGTTGACCCCGGAAGGTCGACTTGCCCCAAGGTCGACAGGGTTAAAGGTCGACATGACTTAAGGTCGACATGGGCCAATGTCGACATGGGTTTAGGTCGACAGTCATTAGGTCGACGTGAGTTTTTCACTTTTTTAGCCGAATGTCGACACAGTCGACATGGACACAGTTGGAGATGCACCGCAGCCCCTCGCATCGCTCGCTTCACTCGCCATGCTTCGGGCACGGTGCCTCGCTACGCTCGGCACACTATTTTATTCTCCCACCAAGCCCTAGTGGATGGTAGGGCATGAAATACCACCTGTCGGCACATGTCGGCTCAAAAAAAAGTGAAAAACTGATGTCGACCTAATAACTGTTGACCTTGACCCATGTTGACCTTTAACCCTGTCGACCTTGGGGCAAGTCGACCTTCCGGGTCGACCTAATGACTGTAGACCTAAGTCTGTTCTGACAGATGACCGCTTCCCCTCGCTGCACTCGTCACACTATTTTATTCTCCCACCACGCCGTATTGGATGGTAGGGCATGAAATACCGCCTGTCAGCACATGTCGGCTCAAAAAAATGTGAAAAACTCATGTCGCCCTTTTGACTGTCAACCTTGCTATTGTCAACCTAGTGCTTCCAACCCTGTCTACCTTACCCATGTCAACCTATTTCAGGTGTCGACCTTCGGTGGTCGACCCAATGCATATCAACCTTAATAAGGTTGACCTATTGACTGTATACCAATGTGATATGCACAGAGAGAGTAACAATGCATACCCACTGGCCATTTTGGCCCATGAGCAGGGCCGCAGAGAGGTGGGGGGGAGCAGGTACAAATTACCCAGGCCTGGGTTTGCTGGAGGTGTAAGGTGGGGGCCCTGGTCTGATTTCTTAGCGATTTGACAAGATTGCTTAGAAATTAAGCTCCGTGTGTATAGGCCCGGGAATGCGCGGTCCTGCGCGACACTATCGCCTGACTAGATTTATACCTCATGCAGTATAAATCTAGTCATTGCCAGTATTCTCTCAATTGAGAACACTGGCTGTGACAGATTGCTCATCACACGGCACTGTTTGCTGAGCGATCTGTGCTTAGATAGATCGTTCAGCACACAGCACCCATCGCCCCATGTGTACAGGGCAATACATTTGCCTCACCTGCAGTGCACATGTTTTTGTTCATTGAAGGGTAAAAAAATGTGCTTTGCGATCAACTCTAAATCAGTACCATTGTGATTTGTGGAACTCATAGCTTCTCTACACTGCCCCTTGGTGGCTATTTATTGTATTATCAATTCAAGCTTATTTTGAATATGGTAAATGTTTTATTTAATATGATGCAGTGGCGTAACTATAGAGGGTGCAGGGGGTGCAGCTGCTGTAGGCCCTGTGGCTTGGGGGGGGGGGGGGGGGGGGGCAAAGGCAATCCCACTGCACCCTCTTTAGTTATGCCCCTGCGATATGTACTGATCAATTTCTGTAAATCGGTGAGGCCCCGAACTGCATAGGCTCTCCCTGCTTTGCCTCGCTGCTGCTGTGTGCTGCTGCCAGCTCCACTGATTGTGACTGTCACAGTGATTTACAGGCAGCATAGATGCCGGTAGCAGGAAGAGGCCCAGGGCCGGCAACAGAAATCTTGGGGCCCTCTACACTGATATTTCTGGGGCCCCCCCCACATAATCCAGCTGTGCAGCAGCCCCATTGAAGTACCCACGGGAGTTACAGGCCGCACGCAGCAAGCTATGAGTGCGGGCCCTGCCCTGCACAACCTGCAGGCAGCCCCACTGTACTCGCCATGGCTAGTCTACTCCACCACCCGCGGGCCGCAGCTGCAAGCTATGACCTGGGCTGGGCAGTGGGCCCCTAGGATTGTAGGGCCCTCGGGCAACTGCCCATCAAGCCCATGTGTAAAGACAGCCCTGCCTGGCTCTCTCTGCAGAGATGAGCTCCAGGCAGCTAATTGCCTCCTTCCCTCCTCACCTTAGTCACCTATACTTTCAAGGTCCGGATCCAGGGTTCCCTTTTCTGACTTCAATTGGGGACTTGTCTTCTCCAACTGTCCCATCATGCTGCGCCTCCATCTCCTGCAGTGACAGGAAGGCACTAGCAGGGCAGAAGGCAGCCACCGCACAGAATCTGGAGCAGATTTGACAATGGGGACGCACATGTGTAGTAAGGTATGTGCGCAGTGCAACAGGAGACAGCCGACTCAGCCTCCCTGTGCTGAGTGGCTGCTGCTGCCTGCTGCACTGTAAGCGTGGACACCGGTCACAGACTCTAATCTCCCCTCCAGTCCAGACTCCAAACACTCTGACATAGCAGCCGGAGAGACCCGGCGGCTGCACACAGTCGGACCGAGCCAGGCAGCACACTTTGTGCACACAGACATGGGTAGGGGGCTGGGCGGCATTAACAGACTGCAAAGTAGACGGCTGCAGGGGTAACACTGCCTACAGACAGGCCCCGGCTGGGCTCTGGGGCCCTTCAGATCCCAGGGGCCCGTCACACATGTCCCCCTTGACCCCCCTGTCGCCGGCCGTGGGAAGAGCGGGACCCACAACTGTAAGGGCTCCTGCTCTCCAGCTCTCCCCCAGGCAGGAGATACCAAAGTTATGCTTACAAGTTTGTCCTATTTTTGCCTCTTTTGCTCCTATAATTATATTGTGTGCATGTGGGGGCAAGTTGATTGGTATGGGGTGCCTATGGGGCTAATTCAGCTTGGATTGAGAATGTGTAAAGTTGCAGTTGACTGAATGTAATTAGCCGCCACCCAAACATAAGAAAACACACCCTATGTAAATTTGTGAGAGAACTGCAAATGGATCACTAATGGTCACTAATCGCGACCAATTCACAGATCCATATGCAATTCATGAACCATCGAAAGGATTTTGCAGTGTTCAATTTTCAGTAGGTCTGACCCTTCCAGTAATCTGCAACTGAGACAGGGTGGAAGTGGCCACCGTTCACGTTACTAGTAAGACCGCTCAAAGCAAAAGCTTAGAAAGCTAGGGGGTTATTCAGATTCAATCGGTCCCCCACACGTTTGCGACTGCGCATGTCTATAGGTTTTTATGCGCATGTGCAGCTGCTGTGTGCGAGCGCTCCCACACAGAAGTCTGGGCGGGAGGCGTGGAGGGGCATGGGGTGATGGGCCAGGCAATTTGCATATGGGAACGCCTAGCATTTCTTGGGCATTCCCATGCGAAGTGCCCAGTGTCGCCGGTGTGGGGGGCAGCTGACGTCAGCGGATGTCAGCTGCCTGCGCTGTCCTTGCATAGGGCGCCCACAGGTCTGAGACACCATAGATGTGTCTCAAATCTGCAAGCACTAAAGAAATCATTCAATGGTTGCCGACCAAATGACTTCTACCCTACACCCAAGGCTGCGAATGGATGATTATGCAAATCATCCATTTGCATGCCTACAAGGGGGGTGCACGCGGCCGTGCAGGTGGCCCTTGGTGGACTTGCAAGGCTGCGAATTTCCATAACCAGAATAAGGGCCCTAGTCTGCTCCCTTCTGTGTTTGTACATCGGTGACAAAGGCCCTTATTCTGATTGATGCGTACTTTTCCGCATACTTTCGGATAGCGTCTTTACGGCGTCTGCGCATGCGTGGAGAACGCAACGCGCATGTGCCACGCATTGACTCCGTACCTGTTCGGGCAAATCCCGTACAAAACTGTGCACCGCAATCAGTCTGGAAATATGGGCGTATTATGGGCGTCATGCGGAATGAGACATGGGCGTAGTTTCAAAGTGGGCAAAACTGGGAGGAAACATGGGCGGACACGGGGGAGTACACTTATGTTGGGGGGCGTGCATTCGGATAGCACTCCGAATGCACGCGACCAAAACCGATAGAAATGTGCGGTGTCCATAAGTCAAGTATTGCTTTGCGGAAACCACTCGGTCTTGCGGTAGGCGAACGGAACGCCTAATGACTACAAGCATTAACACCTGAACCCAATACAATCGACTCCTTTACTCATTACTCACTAATAGGACGCTTGTCAGTGCTTTAATTGAAACCATTGCACTTCAATTGCTGGAAGGGTTAATGTGTGCAATGCATGTGTTAGGCATGCTTGTAAGGATATATTGGCATCTAATTGATTCCAATTCCAAATAAACATTTTTTTATGAGGATAGGTAATTGAATAAGTGGGTCATGTGATGTATTGCAGAATAGACATAATAGTGAGTAGTTTTGCGTAAATACACCGCTTCCGTGCGGAAGCACCGCTTGCCATCCGTTTGGATGCGGGATTCCCGTGCATACTCTGTAATACCGTGCAGAATCGGAGTGTTTCCCCCGCACACGCATGGTTTGTATGTCGTCCGTAAACACGCCCTGTTCTTAAAGAGTGAGTCCGTCCGAATGCGGAGGACACGTGGGCGTTTCTACGGACGATGGCCGCATGCGGCAGCACAGCGTGGCGTGCGGACCGCACCGTAAGAATTCGGGAATATCCGCACCGATCAGAATAAGGGCCAAAGAGATGTAGTTTCACTCGATGCCAGTGGGAGAGAGATGATAAAGAAGCAAAATCTGTTAGTATTTTTACATTAAAAAAAAAACTATTAAACAGTTTAACAAAATATTTCTTCAAATTCACTAAACATGTTTTTTTATAGAAGAGAATTAATGTTATACAGAACCGTGCCTCTGTAAATGCGCAGGGTTTTTTGTTTGATACATCACCATGCAATTAATTTCAAAGGTTAGCTATAACTAGCTTCTGATGCAACAATAGCCATACTTTTGAATTCATTTTGTAATCAACTATTATGTTTCCCGCAGGTGGTTTTGACTTGCTGGAGCTTTTCTGAGTTCTATTCAAACAACAAATAGATCAAAAATGTCCTTATAAAGCCCTTGAATGATTGTTTATCCATTAACAATTATTATAACTTAAACACACAGAACAAATGTGTTTTTTTTATTATTATTTACATAATAGGAACTGGAGGCTATTGAACATGTTAATGTATTCTAAATAGTAAAACAAATTCTTTTTCCTTATACTTTAAATATTTTTGTTAAAATGAGCCCTTTGTGAAAAACCAAAGTACTTTGCAGAGTAACAGAATATGATCCCTTCTAAGTTATTCTACATCAAGGGAGCTCCTAAAACAGATGAAGATGTTTTATGGTATTGGATTAGATTATTGAAAAAAAAAAAGTATTTTGACCTATATATAAAATAGTCACATCCCCGAACAATGGTTCCCACTGCAGCAACAAAGAAAGGCCACACCAGGGCCCTTATTCTGATTGACGCGGACTTTACCGCATACTTTCGGATCGCGTGTTTTCGGCGTCTGCGCATGCGTGGAGAACGCAACGCGCATGTGCCACGCCTTGACTCCGTACCAGTTCGGCCAAATCCCGTCCAAAACTGTTCCCCGCAATCAGTCGGGAAATATGGGCGTATTATGGGCGTCATGCGGAATGACACATGGGCGTAGTTTCAAAGTGGGCAAAACGGGGCGGAAACATGGGCGGATACGGGGGAGTACACTTATGTTGGGGGGCGTACATTCGGATAGCACTCCGAATGCACGCGATCAAAAAGGGCAGAAATGTGCGGTGTCCACAAGTGTACTATTGCTTAGCGGACACCACTCGTTCATGCGGTAGGCGAACGTACGCCTAATGACTACAAGCATTAACACCTGAACCCAATAGAATCGACTCCTTTACTCATTACTCACTAATAGGACGCTTGTCAGTGCTTTAATTGAAACCATTGCACTTCAATTGCTGTAAGGGTTAATGTGTGCAATGCATGTGTTAGGCATGCTTGTAAGGATATATTGGCATCTAATTGATTCCAATTCCAAATAAGAAGTTTTTTATGAGGATAGGTATTTGAATAAGTGGGTCATGTGATGTCTTGCAGAAGATACATAATAGTGGGTTGTTTGGCGTAAATACTCCGCTTACGTGCGGTAGCACCGCTTGGCTCCCGTTCGGATGCGGTATTCCCGAGCATACTCTGTAATACTCTGTAATACCGTGCAGAATCGGAGTGTTTCTCCCGCACACGCATGGTTTGTATGTCGTCCGTAAACACGCCCTGTTCTTAAAGAGTGAGTCCGTCCGAATGCGGAGGACCCGTGGGCGTTTCTACGGACGATGGCCGCACGCGGCAGAACACCGTGGCGTGCGGACCGCACCGTAAGAATGCGGGAATATCCGCACCGATCAGAATAAGGGCCCAGGAGAGGAGCCTAGGATCATTGCATCAGCAGTACGGATGTTGTTATAGTTAGCATTACTGCCTCACAGCAGGTCATGCGCTCAATTCCCACCATGGCCTCAACTGTGTGGAGTTTGTATGTTCTCCCTTTACTTGCTTGGGCTTCCTTAAGGTTCGTCTGGCTTTATTCCCACAATTTACAAATTATACTGATGTGTGTGAGCATGTACATGTGTTAAGGAAGATATAGATTGTAAATTCCACTGGTGCAGGGACTGATACGATTGTCCAAAATATTCTCTGTAAGCGCTGTGGAATATGTGTGCACTATATAAATAGCTGGTGACAATAAATAAAATACTGTAGTAAGTGCAGGGATGACACAGCATGTTTTGGGTCCATATGTAACGCTACTATGCCAAAAAAGATTGGCACTGGAAGAGCTTCACCAAGGTCCTCTGTGAAAGTTATGGCCTTTGCTTGGGGAAAGCTACTGTAAATAGTGCAAACAGTATAATGATGGAAACAGGCCAAGGTTACGTCAGGCAGCTCAGGTACAACATCCTATCCAAGGTTAGGGGAAGGAAGTGCAGGTATAAAGTAGAATAAAAAGCCAGAGTGTTACTATGTTACAAGAAAATAAATATAGTTGAATGTGCTAAGTAGATTTACAATATTTCATTAGAGGATTGAATGCACCATCCACTGTATAAAAACATTTAATTGCTACTTTTCCATAGCAGGGGATATTCTTTATGTTGGTGCCTGAAATACTCTGATGTTGCATAGACTGATTGGGAAAGTTTCAGAAAGATTTATATCTTTATCACCAGAAACCTATAGAAGATGCCAGAAGCTTCCAGTTGCATCCAAATGAATGGAGGTATATGCAAGTGGTCTGTATTGCTTAATAGGGAGAACTGCTTTGGGATGTTGTTGGCATTAGTGCCTGCTTGGAATCACTGAGGATTTGCCCACAGGGAATCTTTTGCATGGCTTTGCTGGATTGCTGTGGCAGAAGGAGGAGTTAGAAGTTAAAGTTAAGTTGAAATGAGGAACAGATCCAACTAGGAACCAGCCTTGTAGTTACAGGTAAGTTCCAGTTCAAGCACTGCTCATCAGAGGTCAACCTGACTCCATACCAAGACGTACAGTATAACGTTAGGATTTATTTTGCCTTGATGTCCTTAAGTTCTAAAAAGGAAACAAGTGAGAACTCAAGCTGCAGCTATTTGCTTGAAGTACAATGAAAATACAGTAAGGTTTCCTCTGACAGGACAGTGCAAATTGGCAGTGCTTTACTATGTATACATTCTCACTTACTGAACGGCTAATGTGATGTCGTTATTTTGTTGACCTATTTCTGGGGCCGTTGACACCAAACTATTACATTGTACAAGCAGATCACTAATATTTATGTATTGCTCTATTATAAAACAGCGATGGATGTATTATCTGTATGTATTATCTGTTGCTGGGCTAAACCTCCTGCTACAAGAAAATAAAACCGGTACTTGTTTCCTAGCACGGCCACACCGATTAAGATCGGGGTGGTCGTGCTGAAAAAAATCGGGTCGATCGCATCGCATGCGATTTGGTCGCATGCGATGCGATCGACGCGACCGACCGATTTTTGACCCGATTTTTTTCATTGAATCCAATGTAAATTGGGTCCCTGGGACCCAATTTTACATTGGATTCAATGAAAAAAATTCCCAACCCCCCCAAATTGAAGCGCGTAAACAGCAGCCCACGATAGACGCATACCCGAAGCGTGGCGAGCGCAGCGAGCCGGCGAGGGGCGGCGGTACGCGTCCTCCGACCTTTTCATGCCCTACTATCCACTAGGGCGTGGAGTGAGAATAGAATAGTGTGGCGAGCGCAGCGAGCCACCGAGCCCGAAGCGTGGCGAGCGCAGCGAGCCCCGCGAGGGGACGCGGATACCTTCACAGGTAAACGCGTACCTTCGCGGGCTTCACAGGTGTCCGCGTCGCCACGGACACCTGTGAAGCCCGCAAGGGGACGCGTATAACTATGAAGGTATCCGCGTCCCCTCGCTGCGCTCGCCACGCTTCGGGCTCGGTGGCTCGCTGCGCTCGCCACACTATTCTATTCTCACTCCACGCCCTAGTGGATAGTAGGGCATGAAAAGGTCGGAGGACGCGTACCGCCGCCCCTCGCGGGCTCGCTGCGCTCGCCACGCTTCGGGTTGGCGTCTATCGTGGGGCGACGACGGGGACATCTATAATGTGAAATGGGTCATATGGACCCATTTCACATTTTTTGACATTTTTACACCGTTTCAATGTTAAAAAAATTTTTAACATTGAATCCTATGCAAAAATCGGGGGCATCGCGTCGCATCGCGTCGGGACCAATGTTAATGGTCCCGACCGACGCGATGCCCCCGATATTTTACCTTTCCCGACAAGATTTCAATGTTAAAATATTTTTTAACATTGAAGTCTATGGAAATATCGGGGGCATCGCGTCGGTCGCGTCGGGACCAATGTTAATGGTCCCGACCGACGCGATGCCCCCGATATTTTATCCTAGCCGGCAAAATGGACCTGATTTCAAAAGAAATCGGGTCCATCGTGGGTAATCGTGTCCCTTAAGTAAGGGACACGATTACTCACGATTGTGCCGCAGGGACCTCCAGGCTCTCCCGACTCCCTGACCACAGGTACCCCCGCGCCGCACGGACCCCCCTGCCAGCTCCCCGCTGCACCCACAAGCAGTGGGTTGCTGGCGAAGAAACAACAGCGCCCGCAGACCCCCGGTGCCTCCCCGCCACCGCGGGGGCTGCGGCCCTTTAGTTACGCCACTGCCTAGTCTTAAGGGGTGTACACACGGAGTGATCCAGTGAAGCACCTCCCACAAGATGGATTGGCTTAATGGGCACTTCTTGCTCATCATACGGTCCAGCTGCTCCTGCAACAGCTCAGTGGGGCTGAGATCTGTGACTGCGCTGGCCACTTCATTACAGACAGAATACCAGCTGCCTGCTTCTTCCCTAAGTAGTTCTTGCATAATTTGGAGGTGTAAATAGGAAGATTTAAACTGTGCATATTCCTATTGGACACCGGTTAGCAAAGTGGTTTTGAGGGGGGGGGGGGGGGGGGGGGGAGAGTAGCAGTTATTGGATACTCACGTATTTGGGATATCTACAACTACTGTGGACTGCAGTTGAAGTGATCCCCGTAAAGATGTTACTCTGTCCTTGGACACTCACGTATCTGGGATATCTGCCACTACTGCGGACTGCAGTTGAAGTGGTCCCCGTGAAGTTGTTGTTCAGTCCTTGGACAATTACATGTCTGGGTTAGCTGCCACCTACTGCAGGCTGCAGTTGGAGCGGTCCCCGTGAAGATGTTACTCTGTCCTTGGTGTGCCCCAAAATTAGTAGCAATGTCCACTTACTGTCCTGGTCCAGGTATCCAATTTGGAAGAAAGAAGATTTTTTTGTAATCCGCAATCCACACTTGGAGAAAGGAGTGGGGGGTGCTGTCACCTGACGCGTTTCGCTGGGCATCCCCAGCTTTTTCAAATAATTTGGAGGTGTGCTTTGGGGCATTGACCTGTTGGAGGAGGGAATTGGCTCCAATCAAACTCTGTCTACAGGGTATTCCACTGATGTTAAATTGGTACCTGACCCACCGGGTGCCAGACGCGTTCCCGACAGTCGGGATCATTTACCCGACGTCGGGATCCCGACTGTCAAAACGCCGACAGCCAGGTGCCCGATGGTCACCCGCTATTTTCCCTCGTGGGGGTCCGCGACCCCCAAAGAGGGAGAATAGAATAGGTGGCTCGCGTAACGAGCCACCGTGCCGGCAGCGTGGCGAGCGCAGCGTGGCGAGCGCAGCGAGCCCGCAAAGGGCTTTTTTTGCGCTCGCCATGCAGTCTGAGTATGGGCATTTAGGATCCCGATGTCGGGCTAATGACTGTCAGGATCCCAACTGTCGGAGCCCCATACCACACCCGACCCTCCATGCTCAACAACTGGGATGGCCATTGATCGTTAACTGTTTATAGTATAATGCTATTGATGATCATTCTGATGGCATAATCAGTTATGACCCTCAATGGTTAACCTGCCAATGGACATCACTAGCTGAAACCAAACACAAGCAAGACTTTCTTGCACAATATATTGCAAATAATTGAATCTCTACCTTACCATACAGCTGTTACCTGGGTGTCTTTTTTTCTTTACACATTTTTATGTGTCCAACTTTACATGGCAGCCAGAATGATTTCAGTTAGCTACAAAACTTCAATCATTTAAATTTGGCAGCAAATCAAATACTGAGTAAGCAACTCTGGATTACCTGTTTATATACCTGAATCTTTGTATTTTTCATGAGTGGCCACTGTTTAAATAAACAGCACGGCTAAGGTGGCCATATACTAGGGAAGAGATTCTCAAACTTTTAGAATCATGGCACTCCTGCATATCATAATTTTTCATGGCAGCCTTAGGGCAAACATTTCTCATTGATTAAAATAAGAAAAAAATATTAATGACATAAATTGTATTTATATCAGGGTTGCCTACCCTCCCAGAACGCCCAGGAGGGACCTGAAAATCATGTCCCCCTCCCGGCCCCCCGGAAAGGTGGGCAACCCAGATTCTGGGGGACCCCCGCTCTGGCCCCTGATTGCGGCTTCCTCTCGCAGAGTTTAAATAACCTGATCTCCGATGGGGGGGGGCCTAAAGTGTCATATTTGTGGTATTTTAGCCCCGCCCCCTCCACGGAGGCTGGTAAATTGGTTCAGGTACTTGTTTCCTAGCACGGCCACACCGATTTACATCGGGGTGGTCGTGTCGGAAAAATTGCGTCGATCGCATCACATACGATTTGGTCGCATGCGATGCGATCGACGCGACCGACCCGATTTTTTGATTGAATCAAATGTAAATCGGGTCCCTGGGACCCGATTTTACATTGGATTCAATGTAAAATATTACCTAGACCCCCAAATTTTAGTACGTAAACCCCACCCCACGATAGACGCCAACCCGAAGCGTGGCGAGCGTAGCGAGCCCGCGAGGGGCGGCGGTGCGCGTCCTCCTACCTTTTCATTCCCCTACTATCCACGTCGGCGTGGAGTTGAGAATATATAGTGTGGCGAGCGCAGCGAGCCACCGAGCCTGAAGCGTGGCGAGCGTAGCGAGCCCCGCGAGGGGACGCGTATAACTTCACAGGTATACGCGTCCCCTCGCGGGGCTCGCCACGCTTCGGGCTCGCCACACTATATATTCTCAACTCCACGCCGACGTGGATAGTAGGGGAATGAAAAGGTCGGAGGACGCGCACCGCCGCCCCTCGTGGGCTCGCTGCGCTCGCCATGCTTCGGGTTGGCGTCTATCGTGGGGTGACGACGGGACCATATATAATATGAAATGGGTCATATTGGCCCATTTCACATTTTTTTCAATGTGAGATGGACTTAATCAAGTCCATCTCATCTTGTGCCATTATAATGGCACAAGACCGACGCGATGCTCACGATTTCAATGTTAAAAAATATTTTAACATTGAAGCCTATGGCAAAATCGGGGGCATCACGTCGGTCGCGTCGGGACCAATGTTAATGGTCCCGACCGACGCGATGCCCCCGATTTTGTACCTTTGCCGGCAAAATGGACCTGATTTCAAAGGAAATCGGGTCCATCGTGGGGATCGTGTACCTTAACTTAAAGGTACACGATCCCCACGATTGTGGCCGTACTAGGAAACAAGTACCTTGGTTCATTTTCCATCTTGGGGGCTGGGCTTAATGACGTCACGCTCAAGCCCCACCCCCGATGTCCTGCTGAAAGTCTCCTCTCCGGGCTTTTCCCGGAGAGGAGACTACAAAAGTCGTCAACCCTGGTTTATTTTTTTACAATATTTAGTTTTTATTTGAATTTTCAAATGCAATAAAAAAAAGGGGGAGGGGTACAGAAGAAGAAGGAGGGAGGGGGAACACTTATACATATAATCTCGCAACAAAGTCAATCATGAATTAGTTACATCATATACGCAAGGACATTCAGTAATTATTATTATTTATAGTTATAATTATAACTCCGGCAGAAAGTGGTCATAAAAAAATAGGGAGGTAATGCAACCCTGGTTTATATCTCATCCTTAGGGTCAGTTATGTGATAATGGACAGGATTCACTTCTGTTTTCCACAATTTGCCTATTACATTGGTCAAAAACATTTTTTTTTGGACATGGAACACCAATCCAGGACACTCCTGCTATTTTACCAAGGCACCCCATGGCACACAGTTTGGGAACCACTGCACTAGGGCAATTTATCTGAGGCTTGAAATTGCATCAGATTTCCCTTAAACTCACCGTCAGCTTTCCGGGAGTCCTGCACCTCAGATTTTGTACTTGAAGGCTTATTTTGCATAAGATATATTGCATGCAATTTATCTTTCTGTACTACAGGGTGCTAGGGGGGGGGGGGGGTCTGGTCTAAATATGGCTATATAAAGCTATGTAGAAGAGGCTAATAGCTACCCTACCTATTGGCCAACTCAGGCCTGATAATCAAACATCCGCTCATGTGCGTGGTACAAATCCAGAGATGGCTAGCCATCGCCGGGGTGCCGTGCCATCTGCCGGGGTCCCGCGCATGCGCAGAGAAAACTTTGGATGTTATGGTGGGTAGGAGATGGGGCGCCAGAATTTTTGGGGGCAGGTGGAGCTTAACATTTCTAGTTAAGTATTACATTGTGCTTTCCAACAGTTAGTTTTAGGACTATTGCAGCATATAGGGATTGGAGGGGTGCAGACAGAGTCTGGAATTATAAACAAAAGAAGAAAAAAGAAACTCGGGTGGGGTGCACTCTTATTCCCCAATCTACGATTGCTTAGCTGCTTGAAAAAGTTTTTTTATATAATTTTTTCTATGCCAAGTGAAACATCTATTTTTGTCTTTTTATTTTTATTTTTGTCATTTTTTTTAGATATCATTTTCTGTGCTTTTAAGATCCTATAATGCAAAAAGAATTATTTTGTATTAAAGATATATAATGTATCAATTTAATTCAATTTGTGCTGCACAAAATTTTAATAAAAACATTTTTTAATATTATTATGTTGCCTCTATTTGCGAATTATTTATGGACAATTATAGTGGGGCTGGTATCAAAGATTGGTGCAATAAAATCGTATGTGTGTGTCACTGCCACAAATGCACATATGCACCAATGCTATATAGGGCTGACCGTCATAAATCCTTAATGCCTTCACCAATTGGCATTATAGTTTTGTCTCAACTAAATGAGATAAGGATTATAAACATTGGTCAGCAAAAATAATTCAAAATATTCAAACAAAGTATATACAGTATTTACATTTGTGCACGTGCATTGGTATCCTTTATATTGGCTTGTTTGTTATGAGACTATAAATTGGTAAGTTCGTATGTTATAGGACTATAAATTAGTCAGTTTTACTTAACAGAACTCATAAACACAATTGTATCAAAAAGTTAAAGAATGTAATTTATCAAACAAGGAACCCTTGATTCTGATATAACAGTCCTGCAAAAAGTAAGTTCACTCAAACAGCAGAAAGGTAGTACTATCCATGTATCTCAAATAGATATGCCCCTCAATAGGTTATTGAAGCTCTATAATAAACAGGCTATAATTATCCAGGTGCAGCAAATCTGCAAAAAGAGTCTGGAATTATTAAGCCCCGTTACAGCAAATGGTATGATTCCTGGGTGTACAAGGTGGGGGTGTTGCACAAATTATGCAAAATCAGGTTCGGATGTGTGGTAGAATGCACTGGAAAATTATTATAGTGCAAAAGTTCCATGACAACTAATTCTGGATCTCATTTAAAATTAAAATATTTTGGTCTTGTTTAATGGAAATGTTATAATGGATTGCTGGGAGTCTTGTAGTACAATCCCGTGTGTGAATTGGGACAGCCCTCCCGAATATTTTCAATAGCAAGCTAAGGTCAGAAGTGTAGCAACAGTGTCATGGAAAGATTAATGAATGGAAGGAATATATTTAGCTCTTCTTTGTCCAAGGTTAATACAAGCTGTACATCAAACAAAACTTTGGTTTGAGAAATCAACCATCGAGTTGCTTTTATTTGTGCTGTATATTTACTGTTTTATGTGAACAACGCCCATAACAACATGGAAGGATTATTAGGGGTATAGTAGCACAGAAGGTTTCATGGTTAATATTATGGGGGTCATTCTAAATCATTCAGACGGGGCCAAATTTGGCTTCATTCCATTTTTGGGGGGTCTGCGCATGTGCACAGTCTTTTGCGCACATGTGCAGCTCCTCTTTGCGGCTTCGGCGACTTGCCCTGTCTGTATCCCGGGACACGCCAATTAAAGTCAGTTTCCACTGACTTTCATTTGGGAATACAGGAGAAATCATTCTATGGTCACCGACCATCATATGATTTCTCCTGCAGCGGAGACATGTGAGGGGGTGTGTCTTCAGTACACATCCCCTCCCACGGTGGCATGGGGAATCGGCGGCAGATTTTCAGCAAGGCAGGCTCTCTTGTACCTGGTAAGCTGCAATATTCGCAGTTTACCGAGCCAACCAGAATCAGGCCCTGTGCCCTCACAACGCAGCGGTTGTGTCACAAACCTGGGTAATCCAGTTGACTTGGTTCGTGATATGTTCGTGTTTAGTTCAGCTCTGTATTGTTCTGCTCCATGCTGCCAATCAGTCCTGTGTAGCTCTGAGCATTGCTGACTGCGGGCCTTATTCTAGATCACTCTTAGAGGCAAATTCCTTCTCAGCTGGACAAAACCATGTGCACTGCAGGGGGGCAGATGTAACAGGTGCAGATAGAATTAGATTTGGGTGAGTTATTTTGTTTCTGTGCAGGGTAAATACTGACTGCTTTATTTTTACACTGCAATATAGATCTCACTTTGAAGGAAAAACCCCACCCAAATCCTATTCTCTCTGCGCATGTTACATCTGCCCCACCTGCAGTGCACATGGTTTTGTCCAGCTAAGAAGGAATTTGCCTCTAAGAGTGAACTAGAATAAGGCCCTGAATGTAGCACATGTGTGAGTTCAGCCTGCAGCAAGAGATCTCCAGTAACCCTTCGGTGCCCTGTTCCTGGTATTCCATCAGGTGCCGGATGACTGACCTTCGGTGTAATGACTGTCGGAATCCCGACTGCTAAAAGGCAGACAGACAGGCAGAGGTATTCTCCCTCGTGGAGGTCCACAACCCCATAGAGGGAGAATAAAATAGGTGGTGACTGAGTGCAGCAAGCCACTGTGCCCGCAAGGGGCGTCTGAGTCCCCACAGTCAGGATTCGGACGTCGGGCTAATGACTGTTGGAATCCCGACTGTCAGTGTGTTATGCCACACCCATTCTACACTCTTTCCATTTGGATAGTTCTGTATAACTATCAACATTTGAAGATGTTAAATCGGGACATGCCACACCAAAGACGTGACTGTTCTGAAAAGGGGGTAGGGGCAGGCATGGCTTCGTGAAAGGGGGCATGGCTTAGCACCATGACCCCCATTTTCATAATTTTCCCTAAACTGAAGAGATGCCGTGAGCAGGTGTCTACAGTGAAGAGGCAACTCTCTGGGATGGTGGCCTTCTAGGCAGAGTGGCAAAGAAAAGCCATATCTGGGGCTGGCCAATAAAAGGAAAAAGATTAATATGGGCAAAATAACACAGACACTGGACATGGACTGCCTAGAAGGCCACCTCTTCACTGTAGACATTGATGCTGGCATTTTGCAAGTTGGGGACCTGTGTGAGGCCTTTATTTCTCAAACTAGAGACTCTAATGTACTTGTCTTCTAGTTGTGCACCAAGGCCTCCCACTCCTCTTTCTACCCTGTTTGTGCTATTTTCTAAAGGGAGTAATACACACCATAGTAGCAAATGTTCAGTTTCTTGGTAATTTCTTGAATCTTGATTTTTCTAGAATAGAAATTATCTAAGATAATTAATATCTAAGAACAAGAATAGACTGTCGAGATTCACTTGAAAGTTTTTTCTAGCCATTTTGAGAGTATAATCAAACTCACAAATGTACAGCTACTTAACTAGCTCACATGTGTGATTTTTCTCTAAAGTGCAAACCCATTTTCAGCTGTGCTAACATTATTGCACAAGGGTTTTCTAATCATCCATTAGTCCTCTAACACTATTAGAAAACACAACGTACCATTAGAACACTGGAGTGATGGTTGCTATGTAGATATTCCTTAAAAAAAAACACACACACACACACACAGATTTGGAGCTAGCATAGTCATTTACCACATTAACAATGTGGTATTTCTGATTAATTTAATGTTATCTTCATTGAAAAAACAAAACATGCTTTTCAAAAATAAGAAAATATCTAAGGGACTTCAAGCTTTTTAATGGTAGTGTGTGTTATTTATATATAAATAATATATTAATCATATTGTATATAATACTATGTGGCTTTTGGGCAGCACAGACTATGGTCCTAACTGTGCGGAGTTTGTATATTTTAACAGTGCTTGTGTGGATTTACTCCAGTTTCCTTCCACAATCCAAATGATTGAACCCAAGAGTGAATGTGTGTGCATGTACATGTGGAAGGGAATATAGATTGTAAGCTCCACTGGGGCAGGGACTGATGTGAATGTTGAAATATACTCTGTTCTCACCCTTTTCTGCCAGATGTATACACATACGATAATGATTAGGGCGCGTACTATTCCTATCAAATTAAGTACATCGGGACTGGGTGATTGTAATGGGAATAGTTTGTGTTGATCCCTGGATAGAGTGCAGGTTCCTCCCACCTGATCAATCATGTTGGGACCAGACAAGTACACCAGGGTGAGTCATTGGATGCATCAATGGCTTGCCGTAACCTGTCGAGTGACTCAATGGCAGTGCAGCAATATTAATAGCAAGAACAGTGTCCGCTCTCAAGTTATTCTGCACATTTACCGTACTCTTTATGTGTTATATAACGTATCTACTACACAATTGGCTGATTCAGACCTGTTAACAAGGCTTCAATTTTTGCAGATGGACAAAACCATGGTCCACTGCAGATGGGGCAGATGTAACATGTTCAGGGAGAGTTAGATTTTTGTGATTTATTGTGTTTCTGAATGATTTTTTTTTTCCATCTGCAAAAATCACAGCCTTACTAACAGGTCTGAATCAGGCCCTATATATTTGAGTGGAAATGTGTAACATCACATATGTACAGGTTGAGTATCCCTAATTCAAAATGCTCGGGACCAGAAGCATTTGGATAACGGATTATTCCATATTTTGGAATATTTATATATTTTAATGAGGTATCTTGCATTTATGAAACAAAGTTTGTGTACAATCTCACTGCATCTGAATGCCAAGCAATCATTTTCTTGCACATATTTAGTGCCAGTTACAGATGTCCCCAGTAGGGCTAGTTACAGATAATGTCCTCAGTAGGGCTAGTTACATATCATGTCCCCAGTAGTGCCAATTACATATCATGTCCTCAGTAGTGCCAGTTACATCAGGGTTGCCGACCCTCCCGGAATTTGCGGGAGTCTCCCGAAAATCGGGTCCTTCCTCCCGGCCCCCGGAAGGGTGGGCAACCCTCCTGGAATCAGGGGGACCCCCACTGAGCCCCCCGATCGCGGCATTTATATGCCGCAATCCGCGGGTCTCAGGGGAGGGGGCGGAGCTAAAACGGCACAATCGTGTCGTTTTAGCCCCGCCCCCTCCATGGATATCAGTTATTTAGGCTATTTAACGTAATAGGGGTGGGGCTTAATGACATCACGGTTAAGCACCGCCCCCAAAATTCGTAATGAAAGATTCCTCTCTGGGCTTCTCCCGGAGAGGATTTTTTGAAAGTCGGCAACCCTGAGTTACATATCATGTCCTCAGTAGTGCCAGTTACATATCATGTTCCCAGTAGTGCCAGTTACCTATCATGTCCTCAGTAGTGCCAGTTAAATATCATCTCCTCAGCAGTGTCAGTTACTTATCATGTCCCTAGTAGTGCCAGTTACCTATCATCAGTGGTGTAGCTATGTGCCACGGTGCCCAGAGCAAGGGCATGTTTCACGCCCCCCCCCCATATTTATTTATACGTGCACCTGCGTATATTAATATATATGTATATATATATAATACGCAGGTGCACGTATAAGGTGGGGGGGGGGCTGAAGCATGTGTATATATATCTATCATATTAGAAAAACACACCAGTACTCAATACTGGCGTTGGAAACACAATAATTAGCTCTGGTAAACAAAGGCACACACTTTTAACATGACAATTTAGTGACACTTACTTACTGTTAAAAGAAGGGATGCAAACAGTTAAGTGTCTGTTCCCGACACATTCCTCTCCATGCAGCAGCAGCATGAAGAGGGAGAAACACACTTTTCACAGCCTGTGTGGACGGACTCCTCCGGAGTTTCAGGCTGTCAGTGTGAGCAGGCATGAACTGCTGGGAAGGAGGGAGGGACGGGACTCTAGCTTCAGGGTGCCGGCTTTAACACAGGCAGTGCAGGCACAGCTGTGTTGATGTCCTCCCTGCACTGAGGAGTAGCTGCGAGCGGCGGCTCTGTAAAAGCATCCCTGGCCACTGCTGCGCTTCTGTACAGGAAAGTCTCCTGTGTGACGCGCCAGCAAGTGTCCTGTGCCCGGGCCGGAAGTGACAATGGATGGAGTGTGTGTGGGGATCCCGGGACCCGGCGCACAAGGAGTGTGTCCTGTGCCCCGGGGTCAGAAGTGGTGGCGGGGGTCGCCCTGTTTTCCTGCACAGGGAAGTTGGCGCAGCAAGAAATAAAGTGTCTGGGCGGGGGAGCCGGTGGCAAAAGTTCACGGCTCAGGCGCCAGGTGACATCTCTGCGCCCGGAGCATGTGCTCCACCGGCTCCACCCTAGCTACGCCTCTGCCTATCATGTCCCCAATAGTGCCAGTTACAGTACCTATCATGTCCTTAGTAGTGCCAGTTACATATCATGTCCTCAATATTGCCAGTTACATATCACATCCTCAGTAGTGCCAGTTACATATCATGTCCCCAGTAGTGCCAGTTAAGTATCATGTCTTTCCTCCTGTTCTCACAGCATTCTTCTTTTACATTTCAATTACAGCTCTCTTATTCACCTACAATATATACCTGCATCTATTCTCATTCACTTCCCTATTGTGTACTAAGAATTGTGCTTTAATTGTGTTATGTCTAGTTCTGTGTACCCTGCACTGTTCTAATGTGTTCTATATGTACGGCGCTGCGTTCCACTTGTGGCGCCTTTATATATAAAATATAAGGTACTTGTGTAGTTTCACGGCGGCAGCCTATGCTACGTTTTCAAAGTAGGCTAATCTACGTTGTCAGCATAGCCCAAAAGCGGCCTAGCGTAGTGGCTCCACGGCAGCCCTGCATTGTCAGCATAATGATGTGTACTTGACATGACGTACTTGATTTGTATTCCGCATCCCCTCGCCACACTTCGGGCTCGCCCCACTTTATAAAAGGAACTCCACGCCGACGTGGATTAGGTTGGGAGGACGCGTACCGCGTCCACTCGCCATGCTTCGGGCTGGCGTGGATAGTGGGGTTGTTTCAGGAACACATTCACACCGGTCATGTCAGGCAGGTTAAAATGGTCAATGGTTCCCACACAATGTAATACGTGCTGACTGACTACGCTAACTGCGTAACGCTGACTACGCTAACTATGTAAGCTCCGGCTGGCTGCGAATGGACAGGAACACAACACTGATACAGACAGGGAAGCCTGACTGACTATGCTAACTACGTAAGCTCTGGCTAGCCGTGAACGAGTGGAAACACTACGCTGATACTGACAGGGACGCTGCCTACGCTGGCCGCGGGAACACTACGCTGATTCTGACAGGGATGCTACGCAAACTACGTAACTGCCTCTGTGAAACTACACAAGTACCAAATATAATAATAATAATAATGTCCCCAGTAGTGCCAATTATATATCATGTCCCCAGTAATGCCAGTTACCTATCATGGGGGTTATTCAGATTCAATTGGTTCCCCGCGTTTTCGCATGCTGAGGAAATCATTCGATGGTCGCCAAATATCGAATGAGGAAATCATTCGATGGTCGCCAAATATCGAATGATTTCTTCAGCACACTCAAGGATGCGGGGGTTCAGGGGGGGGGGCATGCGGCCGGGAAAGGGGGGGGGGGCTTGGTGGACTTGCAAGGCTGTGGAATTTGCAGCCTTGTGAGTCAACTAGAATAAGGGCCCATGTCCCCAGTTACAGATGTCCCCAGTAGGTTTTTATCAAAAAAACTGTACATTTTAGAGACTATGGTTTTCGGAATAATTTGGATAACAGATATTTGGATAAGGGATACTCAACCTGTATATATATATGGCATTTTTTAACAATATCCCCACTCAGCACAGGCCTTTTATTCAATCCTGACAAGGAGAACTGGTAGATTAAACAAAAAATACAGTTAACCTTTTATATCCCTATAGAATGATGCACTAGAGGGTGTTGAGCATAACTGATTTTCATCACTCTGCCATTATAAAACAATTCCCCCAAATCCTGGCATTCAATGTAGATGACCAGGCTTTGATATGAATGGCTCTTAACACCTGTTATACTCCCAGGACTCAATGATTCTCTTTAATATATTGATACTTTTCATGTTGAAAAATTGACACAATTTGTATCTTTTATAAATAACAGTAAATAGCAGTTTTCTTACTGCCTTGATTGATCACCCACAAGTTATTCTGCAGCGCTTTACAGAGAATATTAGAACATTCACATCAGTCCCTGCCACAGTGGAGTTTACAATCTATATTCCCTACAACATGTACACGCACACACAGACATTCTAGGATTAATCTTTTGGGAGCCAATTAACCTACTAGTATATTTTTGGATTGTGGGAGGAAACCGGAGAACCCGGAAGAAATACACGCAAGCACGGGGAGAATATACAAACTCCGCACAGTTAGGGCCATGGTGGGAATCAAACCTATGACCTCAGTGCTGTGATGCAGCAATGCTAACCATTACACCATCCGTGCTGCCCATAGATGGGTTTTATTAACTCTAAGATGTATTTTTCCCCATGATAACTTGAATTACTTTTCTCCATGTATTTTCTGTGAAGAAAGAAAGACCAAGATGAGATTTTGGTATTTTTATAAACAATCTTTATTAACTAACATTAGTTATATTATTAATTTATTATTGGTCTAGACACTCGCACAGTGTGGTTCAGTATTAATACACATTTTTAATACACATTCTTTCCTTTTATGTCACAGTCTGTGAAGAAAGAAATATATTTTTTAATTGTATTAATAAAGGTTATTTTTTAACTATGTGCACTGTAAGTGACAACCTTTACCCCCTCCTTCTGATAATTATTAAGTTAATCACACTTAGGTCAGTAAAGATATCAATACTGTAGTCACCATAATACCTGCCATAAACCAAAGTCATTTGAATATGTAACTAAAGGTTATGGCAAATCCGTGTAATACAGAAACAAAAATCCAAAGGTATGGCTTTACAGCATACTTGTTGACTTTCTGGCTGCCCCCTCCAGGAAGTGGCAGCCAGGTTGGCACAAGAGTGGGCAGTGTGGAAGCATGGAGGCATGATTGCAGCCCTGTGCCCCGCCCCCCACTATACAATGCTTAGATTCTATTCATTGTAAAGTAGGGGCCAGGCTACAACGATGCAAACCAGTGCAAATTGCACCACGAGTCCCCTGGACTGCCCATTTTCACAGGCAGTTGTAAGGAAGTAGAAAACAAAATATTTTGAGCGCTGTGGGCCAGTGTTTGCGTGCTGTGTGCAAATGGCTGCCCTCTGGGAGGGGGTTGCCGCCCCCAAAAGGGTTAAAAGGAAGAAGAAAAATACCAGTGGGCGCCTCTTGCACACAAATATGACAATTTATTAAATAGAAATATCATACAAAAATTAATTTAAAACTATGGACACAAAATATACACAAAAGATAATGACATAAGCATAAAAAAGTTAAAAAAACATGTGCAATAATGACAGCTGATTTAATATGGTGTATAGTTACCAAGTCCCGGTATGTTTATTTCCCTTTCATATGCGCATATGAAGCCAGGTGCTAATGTCCCGATTTAGGAGGTAAAGATACCAGCGCTCTGTGGGAGTAAATAAAAACTGTAGAATCTCCCAACAGGGTATTTGTAATCCACAGCGGGGGTTTGAACGGCTTTGTAGCAGCAGAAGGAAAATTGATGAGCCGATGCAGTCGACACTTTTGTGTCGATGGAGACGACAGCCACAAATCTTGCTTGCGGGCAGATAATCTTGCCTGACAGTGTCAGATGGTGACAGAGCAGCTGTACCGGCCAGACAGCCAAGTACGAGCCGCTGGACACTATGTCGGGCGGAGGCTGCTAGAGATGGGAGTCTCGTGCGCTCTGCTGTGAGCGTGACAGCCGTAAGCCGCAAGATGTTGTGGTGGCTGTGTGTCGTCTTCGGTGACACACCACTGTTGCGCTTGTGAGAAGATACCTGGGACCGAGGTAAGCTAAATATCGTGGAGCTCAGTACATGAGAGGTTCCTCCAGGTCCACTGGCTCAATGGCGGCAACAGGGCTCCTATTCAAGACGCGTTTCGCCGCGCTACGGCAGCTTTTTCAATTGAATAGGAGCCCTGTTGCCGCCATTGAGCCAGTGAATCCTAAAAACGGTCCAAATTTCATGACACACATACAAACTTAGTCATAATAATGAAAGCCAAAGTCATAATAAATAGTGAACAAACAGAAGAAATTATCACTTTTAAAATCCTAAGACCAATGAAACTGCTGATCAACTGACAATGCAGTCATGTGACTGCTGCTGTGGAGAACACAATATCCCGGTTGATAAGCAACAGGTGGCTGAGATGCATAAGTAGATGGCAGTGGCTCGCAGCTTATGAGCTGTCATGTTCTGACAAGACCATTATAGATGAGGTTGCGATAGATAACAATGCTATGATGGCAGCATTTTATTGCATGGTAACACCCAATCCAGGATAGCTAGGTATATACACCTTGTCTATTAATGTACAATGCTTTTTCAGAATAGTTCATGTTACTCCCAAAATATTGTACCATGTAGCTGTACCCTAATGTTTATAGTAGACAAATTAAAAAGGTTCTGTTACACTGGGCATTGTTTAAAAGGATTTTACAGATTATACATCTCTAATAGAGAAGTGGAAAGGGTGAGAGCCAAATGATTGCTTTAAATGCAGGATAATCTGTTGGGAAAGAAGGGAGGGTCAGGGGATTAGCATGTGGGTCATGCAAAGTACTATCAATCAGCAGAATCAGACAGACACATACTGTATTACTGTATGTGTGCAATAGATAAGGTTTCTGATGCAGAAATGGCACACGTAGTTCGGGCACGGTGACACTGACATAACCGGACATAATGTTATTCAGGATGCACAGCAACAAACACAACATACTTCTACTATTAAAATATATTCTACTTTATTATTTTCATTTATACTTAAGGGAACATATGCATGGTTTGTTGTTTCCAATTTAGTCCTATGATTTAATACTGCTCATTGTTATTTATGCCTCAACTTGGCGAGAATGAAGTAATATACAATATTTCAGATTGCTTTTATGTATTGATTTCTGACTCTGGATATGAAGCAGACAGACATACCAGCATCAGTTAGTGTCTATATACCATGTCAAATATACAGAGTTCTGTAAGGGGAAATGGGTTATCACTTATAAATGCAGGCATCTACCAACCACCTTGGGGGAGGGGGTTCTTCAGTCAATAGACACTGCCCTATGGGTCATTGGGTCAACCAAGTTAATGTCGACATACATTGATCAAAAGGTAAACATGACATCAGTGATCTGAACAGCGCAAAATGCAAGGTCGCACTGGGACGGGACGGTTTCAAAGACCCGATGCGACCCTGCATTTTGCGATTTGAAGCGGTATAAGTAACTCACTACAACCTGTCCATACTTAAATGCATAAGAAGCAACACTTTAGATCAAATTAGAATTTGACGTCAGATAAGAATCACTTGGCCTGTCTAGTCTGCCCATATACACTAGGGTTCATTTTTGTTTGTTGCCAATTATCATACCAGTATATTTTGTTGGATTTTGGGAGGAAACCGCAGTACCTGGAGGAAACCCAGGCAAGCACGGGGACAGGGAGAATATCCAAACTTCACATACTGTAGTTAGGCGCATGGTGGGAATCTCACTCATGACCTCATTGCTGTAAGGCACTAATGCTAACCATTAACATCAATGGTACACTTTAGAGACTTAACAATTAACATTTATGAATTACATATTTCTGTCTTATACATTACAAGTCTTGTTCTTTATGTACACTTAATATTTCCAGGAGAATTTTTGGAAGTAGACAACCCTGGCGCATATTGCACACATCTCTAGTATGGTGGAATAGTGATGACGACGTTGTTTTTTTTATCGTGGCCTATCCCCTTTTGGCATAATGCAATGACCACAGCACCAAGTCCCCGCTTGGATCTCCCTGGATCTCCAAGAGCACAGAAACAGTGAATAGGTAATTATTGGTTTATACACCAACTAATAGACAAGACACATGAAAATCTGTTATATTAGCAGAGGATTTGTCCAAACATATTTTTAGAGCTGTGGATCATTAGGTCGACCAAACTAATGTCGACATGCATTAGCTCGACCACTGAAGGTCAATAGGCCTTAGGTTGACACATGAAAAAGATTGACATGGCTTAAGGTCAACAGGATCATTAGGTGACACAAACATTAGGATGACATTGGAAATGGTCAGCAGCCAAAAGGTTGACATGGGTTTTGCACTTTTTTTGGTGTCCATGTCGACACAGTCGACATGGACACCGAAAACAGTGCACTGCATCTCCTCGCGTGGCTGGCTGCACTTGCCATGCTTTGGGCATAGTGCCTCACTGTGCTTGGCACACTATTACATTCTCCCTCCATGCTCTAGTGTATAGTAGGGCATGAAATAACGCCTCCTGGCATGTCGGTTAAATTAAATTCATGAAAAACCCATGTCGACCTTTTGATTGTCGACCTTCCCAATGTCGACCTAATGACCATGTTGACATTTTTAATGTGTCAACCTTCCGTGGTCAACCTGATGCATGTCGACCTTTTGACTGTCAACCTAGTTATATGGGGCTTATAGCAAAGGTAGTATATTGTACCTGGTTCAGGAGGAGATTCTGTAAACTAAAAATGCGGTAAAATCCTGTTAGCTGGGTTTTTACCGCATTTTGGGATGCTCTAAACATCCCCCGCCAGGTTACCGCAAAGGGGGGCATTGCACAGACCCTCCCCCCCTCCCCCTCACCTGTGACCTCCTCCTCCCTGCACTGTAATCCTCTTCTGGGTGCAGGGAGTAGGAATAGAGCCAGACCCCCGCTGCAGCAGCAGCACCAGTGCCGGGTAAGGGAGGGAGGGGGAAGCTGCCGGGACCCGCCTATTCACCACAAAGGACAGCTCTTAACGCAAGAGCTGTCCTTTGCCATAGTTATCGCATATGTTACTGCATATGCAATAATTATATCGGCGATGGGCGGCGGAGCTGGGTTGTGGATGTTAGAACATCCTGCCCTCAGTGTGATATTTCAGGTTTAACTAATGCACCTATTTGGCATAAGCTTATAAAGATGACTACGTTGCACAGTGTATTTAATAATTACATGCTTTTCTTTGAAGCTTTACGATATGTATGTTACACCCTTTTTTACTATAACTTTCTCAGTTTGTTCTGTTACATTCTATGAGACTGCTCCATACTTGCGATAGAGAATATCCTACTAGAAGTTCACTGCAAAAGTTCATTGGCATTCAGCCAGTAGATTACTTATCTGTTTGCATTTGCAGACTTTTCCTTCCCTATCTCATGTCCACACCTTGTGTTTGCATGTCCTTACAGACTTCTCTTTCAGCACATATTTTCCTTGTGTACACAACACTGCAGTGTATTCATTCAAAAATGATTAGCAAAATACAAAAAAAAATTCAAAAAAATCTTATCAATATACTGTATACAGGTCATACTTGCCTACTTTTGTAAACTAGTTTCAGGGAGAATATAGTTGGTAGCAGAATTTTGCACAGCGCCCAATTGAGGGGGGCGTGTCATGCTCCACTTAAAGGGGCGTGTCTAGTTCCATATATGGAGAGATTGTGAAAAGAGATTGTGAATGTGGCACCTAGAAGCGTGGGTGTGTACTGCTACATCTGAGGGGAATCTTTTAACATGACTTATATACAAATGTAGATGAGCCCCAAAGCAGTTAGTAAGATATACTCAGGGCCGGCGCCACCACTAGGCAGCTTCAGGCATTTGCCTAGGGCGCTGGCCACTGGAGGGCGGTATCGTGCTGCAGGAGTAAAGCAAGAAAGCAGCTGTCTGCTGCTCGAGGAGCAGGAGGAACAGACCTGCCAGAGGATCAGGATGTAAGCTGCCGCCAATCATTCATCACAGCTGGAAAGAGCAGGTGAGCCCGCACTCCCCCACCCCCTCGAGCTGGTCAGAGTCATCGGTGGGAGGTAGCACCCGCACCCCCCCACCTGGAGCTGCTCAGTGTGATCGGCGTGAGGTAGCACCTGCGCCCCCTGGAGCTGGTCAGTGTTATTGGCAGGTGGCAGCATCCACATAAGACCCCCACCCCGGGGACCCTAGGTGCTGTAACAACCCCAGCCCAGCCTTCCCTCACCACACTGACCGCCCCTGCCCCTAAATCAGCGGCAAACAACATGGGCACTGTGGAGCCCGCAGAACCCACAGGGAGCCTCCCTGCCAGCCCCACGCACTACCAGTAAGCTTCTCTATTTTGTAGAGGTATGGCACTTGCAGTAGTGTCTGCCTGGGGGAGGGGGTCATATTGTATGTGTGTATGACAGAGTCTGTGTAGTGTATGGCTGTGTATATGTATATACATCATTTGTAAAGCACAACCGAAACCTCTTTCCTAAGAGTAAATGGGGGGGGGGAAGGAATTTTCAGAGGTTTTGCCTAGGGTTCCAGGAACCCTTGCACCGGCCCTGGATATACTATACTTGGTAAAGGGCTGGGAAATGGTGCTGCTGATTCAATGTAAATGTATCTATCTCTCATTCCTTTTCTCCCCAAAAATGGAACAGTGTTATGTGGATTAGGTGAAATGAGGGAGATTGGAAGACTAATGAGGGAGATTTCTGCTATTTCAGGGAGTCTCCTGCAGAATGTAGGAAGGTAGGCAACTATGATACAAGTATATTCCAAAAATATACTGGTAGGTTATTTGGCTCTAACAGAAATAACCCTAGAATGTCTGTGTGTGTGTGTGTGTACATGTGGTAGGGAATATAGATTGTAAGCTCCACTGGGGCTGAGACTGATGTGAATGTTCAAATATACTCTGTAAAGCGCTGCGGAATATGTGTGTGCTATATAAGAAACTGTTAATAAATAATAAATAAATCAATGTCTAAGCCAGGGATCTGTTCATCTATTGTGGGTCAATATATACTAGTTCTTATTTCCTAATGCAGCAATTTACTAAAAGTTCCTTGACAGGATAGAAGCTCAAAAAAGATGGCTTGATATAAGGTGAATGAGAGAGAAGAACAAGCCGTCCAAAAAGCAGCCCCCAGATAGGTTAGATGAGGGTCTGGACAGTAGGTCTACCAAAGCCACTCACAGAAACTAATGTGTGGCGTTATGTGACTATTGTGGTACCAAATAAATAAATACATAATAACAATAAGAGGGTTGATGAACCTTTGAAACAGTTTAGTTGCCAATTTTCTAAAATCTACAGATGAACAACCTTTTTGCTAACATGTCAATTGTGATTTTCTTATCCTAACACTTTTTTTTTTACACATATATGTGGATTGCTAGCTTTTTTACAAACACCTGTAGATTACTAGCTGTTTTACTGGTTTATGGCCATGTTTGTGTTTCTCTTGTTTAGGTAACCGTTCACTTTGAAGACTTCATTTCAGGCTATTATTGACAGGTAGTTATAGAACACACATATTAAACAGCACTTCACAGACAATGTTTCACTCATCCCCAGTGGAGCTTACAATATATCATTTATAATTTAAACCTGTATTCAAGCAGTTTTCATCTGATGAGTAAACAGCAAGTTTAAAATGATAATTGATTTTAATCTTAGTGCGTTGATTGGCTCTTTGTGCCTTATTCTAGTTCACTCTTTCTGACAAAATGCTTCTTAGATGGACAAAACCATGTGCACTGCAGGTGGGGCAGATGTAACATGTGCAGAGAGAATTAGATTTGAGTGAGTTATTTTGTTTCTGTGCAGGGTGAATACTGGCTGCTTTATTTTTACACTGCAATATAGATCTCACTTCGAAGTAAAACCCCACCCAAATCTAATTCTCTCTGCACAAATAACATCTGCCCCACCTGCAGTGCACATGGTTTTGTCCATCTAAGAAGGATTTTGTCAAAAAGAGTGAACTAGAATAAGGCCCTTTGTCCCAGAAGTCAGACAGACACAGATACACACACACACACACACACAGGGGCGGATTGGGGATTAAAAGCAGCCCGGGAAATAATTTGAAGCAGCCCTTGGGGGGCGGGTACCTTTTGCGCGCCGGAGGCGCGCCCAATTTTTAGGAGGCGTGGCCTAGTGATATGGGGGTGTGGCCTATTTCAACGAGGTCACACCCCATTTTCGCAGCTGTGGGGGCATGGCTAGTAGCTCTCTCTGACAGGGGCGGATTGGTCCTGTCAGTGTTACATAGCCATGGTTACCCATTACCATCCTTGAGTAGGAGAAACACTACTTCCTGGTTTGGGTCCCTGCCACACACTGCACATGCTCAGTTTGCAAAAAGGTAGCCCGCAGGTTACTATAGGACAGTGGTCTCCAACCTTTTTTGGTGCGGGAGCTACTCGCAACAAAATAAACCACCCGAAAAGCTACTAAAATTAAAAAAATCTGCATAATATCCAAAAATGCCCTTTACACATTATGCCACACACCGTAATGCCCCTGACACATTAAGCCACGCACTGCAATGTCCAATATGTCACAAACATACCTCCCAACACTGGAGGCAGAAGAGAAGAGGCATCTGCGCCCAAAATTAGAGGGTTCACCTACTACCATGGAACTCCTGTGAGGCTACATGGGGGTGTTAATACACATATGCCTCCAATAGTGCAGTGCCAGATACACATATGCCCCCAAAAGTGCCAGATACACATATGACCCCAATAGTGCCAGATACACATATGACCCCAATAGTGCCAGATACACATATGACCCCAATAGTGCAGTCCGTGATGCCCATTATACATTTGCCACAGACGATGCTTATTATACATATGCCCCACAACATGATGCTCCATTATACATATGCCGCACACTGTGATGCCTATTATACATATGCCCCACAACGTGATGCTCCATTATACATATGCCCCACAACGTGATGCTCCATTATACATATGCCCCGCACCGTGATGCTCCATTATACATATGCCACACACCGTGATGCTCCATTATACATATGCCACACACCGTGATGCCCATTATACATATGCCACACCGTGATGCTCCATTATACATATGCCACACACCGTGATGCCCATTATACATATGCCCCACACAGTGATGCTCCATTATACATATGCCACACCGTGATGCCCATTAAACATATGCCACACACCGTGATGCTCCATTATACATATGCCACACACCGTGATGCTCCATTATACATATGCCACACACCGTGATGCTCCATTATACATATGCCACACACCGTGATGCTCCATTATACATATGCCACACACCGTGATGCCCATTATACATATGCCACACCGTGATGCTCCATTATACATATGCCACACACCCTGATGCCCATTATACATATGCCGCACACCCTGATGCCCATTATACATATGCTGCACAATGTGATGCCCATTATACATATGCCACACACCCTGATGCCCATTATACATATGCCACACCGTGATGCTCCATTACACATATGCCACACACCGTGATGCCCATTATACATATGCCCCACACAGTGATGCTCCATTATACATATGTTGCACACCGTGATGCCCATTATACATATGCCGCACACCGTGATGCCCATTATACATATGCCACACACCGTGATGCCCATTATACATATGCCACACACCCTGATGCCCATTATACATATGCTGCACAATATGATGCCCATTATACATATGCTACACCGTGATGCTCCATTACACATATGCCACACACCGTGATGCCCATTATACATATGCCCCACACAGTGATGCTCCATTATACATATGCCGCACACCGTGATGCCCATTATACATATGCCACACACCGTGATGCTCCATTATACATATGCCACACACTGTGATGCCCATTATACATATGCCACACACCCTGATGCCCATTATACATATGCCACACACCCTGATGCCCATTATACATATGCTGCACAATGTGATGCCCATTATACATATGCCGCACACCCTGATGCCCATTATACATAAGCTGCACACCGTGATGCCCATTATACATAAGCTGCACACCGTGATGCCCATTATACATATGCTGCACACTGTGATGCCTATTATACATATGCCACACACATGATGCTCCATTATACAAATTCCCCACAACTTGATGCTCCATTGTACATATTCCGGACACCGTGATGCTCCATTAAACATATGCCACACACATGATGCCCATTATACATATGCCACACACCTTGATGCTCATTAAACATGTCACACACATGATGCCCATTAAACATATGCCACACGCACATGATGCCCATTATACAATTAACTGGTTAATCAGTACTGAATGTGTTTGTGTGTGCAGGTGAGGGGGGTTAATAGGTTTCCCAGGTGAAAAGATGCTGTGTTAATGAGTGCTGGTAGGGTGAATTAATATTGGATTGGAAAGGAATGGGTTAATGGGTGAAGGCGGACGATTATTGCCATAACAGACAGCAGTGCGTCCTTGTGCCCCCACCCCCTCCCCTGTGTGTATATATATATATATATATATATATATATATATATATATATATATACGCACACACATATATACATACACACACATATATATATTTATATATTTACGCACAAACACACACACACACACACACACACACACATATATATATATATTTATACACACACACACACATATAAATAAATATACATATAGAAACGGCACAGCAGACAGACTATTATCATTTATGATTTTAATACATTACTGACTGTGTGCTGCTCAGCTGCTGCGCAATCTTCTGTTTTTCAGCGCTGCCCAGCCCCGCCCATCAGACGGATCCCCAGTCCTGTGCGCTGCATGCTGCCTGCTGGGGATCACGTCACCAGCCGGCGTCGTTCAGTTCTCAGCCCGGCCACTTCCTCCGACTCCGAGTACCGCGGGAGAGGCTGTGTGCATGCGCACCAGCCCTCCCGCGGCCATTTTAAGTTTGGGGAGCCAGGGCTGGCTGCGGGCGGCCATGTTTAGTGAGGGCATAGAGCTGCGGCCGCTAACCGCATAGATGGCGGTCCGCGGCCCGGCAGGGGGGAAGAGCGGCCGTATTTGAAGTTAAATCAGCCGGCCCACCGGGAAAATACCCGGTTTCCCGGTGGGCCAATCCGCCCCTGCACACACACACAGTGATTGGCTTCATTTAAATTTGCATTATCAAACCACCCCTTGATAATATCATAAGTATCACATATTCATTTGATTTATCGGTTCCACGCGTTTGTACTGTTCCATTATTTACCTTTATTTAGGCCTTCTTCCTTTACTATTTTCACTAATAACATTTAACAATCTAATATATAACTCATTATTACATAGCCAATCAATAATACCCTATTATGAATAAAATAAATCTTCCCAAATAATGCATCATGATCTGAACCATGGGGTTATTCAGACTTGATCACGGCTGTGCAAAATTGCAGAGCCCTGTGATCAGATAGTCATCGCCCAGGCAGAATGCAACCCTCCCTGTGCAAGTCTGTGCATTGCTTTTAAAAATCGTCATCCACCTGCAAATCCATATGGAAATCACTCAACATCTAATTATTTTTCCAGTGTGTGTAATCTGTGCAGAACTCTGACATTTCCACAACTCTGCAATAAAAACTGGCTGATCGAGCCCGAAGCCGATGTCACACACCCTCACTGAAAACACCTGGGTGGGCCTGCGCTGTTTTTTTTTTTTACACACCCAGAACTTTCGATAATCGACATGCAAATTCCCATAACAACAATCAACTCTGACTATCTCACACTGGGGCAGATGTATTAAGCCTGGTGAAGAGATAAACTGGAGATAAAGTGGAAGGAGATAATGCACCAGCCAATCAGATCCCAACTGTCATATTGCAAATACAGCTGATTGGCTGGTGCGTTATCTCTTCCATGTTATCTCCACTTTATCTCCAGTTTATCTCTTCTGCAGGCTTAATACATCTGTCCCCATATTCCTACTCCATTAAACCAAGTAGTTGGATTTGACCAAAAGAACAACAAATCTAAAGATGCCCATGCCCTTGTGCAACATCTCCGAGGGGAGAAGACACATAGGGTGAGATTTAATAGAATGAGAGATTCAGAAAGTGAGAGATTTGGGAAGAAATCTCCAGTTTTTTTAAAGCGGCAATCATTTACACTGCAAAATCAAACTGGTTTTGCAGTGTAAATGATTGCCGCTTTAAAAAAACTGGAGATTTCTTCCCAAATCTTTCATCCTATTAAATCTCACCCATAAGATGTCCCTTGAACCGCCTGGCAGCTTCCTGGGTGGCAGGACTGTATACAATATAGCGTATGCATTCCTTTTGTATATGATGTATCGTATGTGATCCCAGCCAAGCCTGGCAGAGGCTGCCTGATCCGAGAAATCTGAATTGCAGCATATGCGATCAGCTCACATCCGATGCGCATAGGACATCGGATCAGATGGCAAACACGTGTGATTGTGACACTTTTCATGTGCTGGGTGGAGAAGAGCTGCTGCTGCCAGGCAACTGGGTCCCTTCATCAGACATGGGCCCGGGTAATTAGTGCTACCCTTTCTTGGTGCCCTTTTGCCTATGACTAAAAATCAACTGATTCCATTGTAGGAAAACATAAGTTGGATATTGGTGAACTTATGTTTTCAATTGAAACACAAAGGTGATATGATTTATGAAAATACATGCAGAAATTCAGTATGCTATTGTGGAAGCTGATACAGTATTTTTGTTAACGAGTAAGAAATAGGCAAGTACGTACATACTGTAATATAAAGACAACTAAGGGGGTTAATTAGGTAACTGGCAATGAAAAATATAGTATAGATTGTGAAATATATTGAAAAATTGGAATGTAGGAATTTTGTAAGTCTAATATTCTGAAAAATTACCTCTTCATTTAATAAAATAAATAGGGTGGGATGCAGTAAAATACACCGTCCCACTCTGCACCCCTCCACCGGATACCGCAGCGATACTAATCGCATATGCTCTAACATATGCAATTAGTATCGCAAAGGGCAGCTCTTGTGGAAAGTGCTTCCCTTTGCAAAGTAGCCGGCAGAGGGTGAGCGGGTCTCAAGCGACTCCCCAGCGGCTCCCCCTTCCAGCTACCCAGCTGCTGCTGCGGGGTGGGCTCCACCTCCTCTCTGCACCCAGAAGGGGATGTACAGTGCAGAGAGGAGGAGAACACTGGTACGGTCAACACAGCACTGTGCTGCCCGGACACAGGTGAGGGGTCCGTGTGCAGCTGCGGGTTGCGGTATGAAGCCCATAGGCTTCTACGGGGTATCGCCAGCTTTTGGAACCATCCAGTGGTCTAAAAAAGAGATATGTACATCTTAAACATGGTTTTAATCCTTTTTAGGCACAGTTTGAAGCAGGGTATCAGTGCAAAAGTGGTAACAGATTGTTCTTGTGTTCTTGCGGAAGTATGTGCGTATACATGTTTAGGGAAGACTAGATGGGCCAAGTGGTTCTTATCTGCCGACAAAGTTCTAGCATTCTTTATGAAAGGGTCATGTAACATGTTCTGCATGTAGTTTTTTTTCCCTTTTTTTTCATTATCACCTCCTACTGCCTACAATGGCACATAACAGTGGTGTAACTAGAGAGGGAGCAGGGGATGCAACTGCAATGGGGTCCGGCGGCTTGGGGGCCCCGGAGGTCCAGCACGCAATTCCCTGCACCCTTTTGATTCAGTTTTTCTTTTAAAATATTTTCGACCCCTGGACACAGTCCTGTGCCCTAATTCAGCACTATTCGGAGCAGGAGACCCAGCTCCGGGTGCCGCTGTGCAGGATACCCGCCTCCAGCCACCACTGTGCAGGATACCCACCTCCAGCCACCGCTGTACAGGAGACCCACCTCCAGCCACCGCTGTACAGGAGACATGGCTTCAGGCGCCGCTATGTATGAGACGGTGACCCGGCTTTCCTGGCTACAGCCGCCGCTGTACAGAAGACCTGACGGGCTCTTCCTGCTACTGTGCATTAGAGCAAGCTCCCTCCAGCTTCAGCCGCCGCTGTGCACAAGTCCCGGCTACCCCTGCAACTGTGAGGAGATGCGGCTTCCCCTGCCACTGTGCAGGAGAGGGGACTGAGTGCCAGCGACGGTGAGTGAGGGGGGAGGAGGGGCTGGGGGACAAAGTTATCAATGTAAATCTTTTAAAACCTGTGCTCTAGCCTCATCCCCTACACCCATTCCCCTCACTCCCTAAACCCAACTCTGCCCCCTCCCCTGATCCCATCTCCCCATCCCCCCACCCTATACTCTCACCTCAAATCTCTCTGCCCCTTACCCTCATCCCATCTTTCTCTCCCTCACATCATCTCTCTCTACACTCACTATCTTCCCCCTTCCCATCACCCCCTCACCCCATCTCTCTTCCAATTCTCTTTTTCTTGATACCTCCTTTGGCTCTCAATCCCCTCATTATATCTTCTGCCCCTCCCAGGGGCATTGTAGTGACAATGGGGGGGGGGGGGGGGGCTTTCAAGATTTTGCTATGGGGCCCCAAAAGTTCTAGTTACGCCTATGGCACATAACCATTGGATTCTGCCACTCTGTTGCTTATATGAATGTGACTTATTTATTTACAGTTTCTTATATAGCGCAGCAGATTCCGTTGTGCTTTTCAATAGTAGACAGTGATAAAACAGACTGGGTAACAACAGACAGACTTGGAGGTAGGAGAGCCCTGCTGCAAGCTTACAATCTATAAGGATATAGGACAGGCACCAGTAACAGCATAGCAGTCCCACCAAATTACAAGTCCAGAAGGGAAGCTATATAATACATAAGTGCCTCAGAGGGTTATTCGTGTAGAACTTAACTATGATAGGCTTGCCTGAAGAGGTGAGTTTTCAGAGAACACTTGAAAGTTTGGAGGCTAGTGAAAAGGCATTCCATAGGTTGGGAGCAGCCCGATGAAACGAAGTCCAGTAATAGTGAATGGGAGCTGGTGATCCGTGCAGAAGAGAGATGCATGCAGTTCTTGTGCAGAGCATTGTGGTCGAGATGGGTGATATTTTGTGATAAATGAAGAGATATATGCTTGTGCACATTATGGTTAATAGCTTTATATGCGAGTAGAAGTGTTTTATATTGAACACGGTAAGATACAGGCAACCAATGGAGGGACTGGCAGAGCAGATCAACACAGACGATGAGCCTATTTCAAGGAAGAACAGCCAAAAGCGCATGCAAGAGCTGATGTAGCCCTTGCATGCTCTGTACTGTGTGTGGATCACTTTTTCTTTTTTTTGCTCATTCTGCTTCTGCACTTCGCTGCAGACTCCCTGTGGGAATATATACATAAAGGCTATTGGTGATGCTGCTGATAATAATGATGATAGAAGCTTCTATTAACATATACATCTATATCTATCCATCTATATATACGTGACAGGAGTATGTTACATGTTCTTACATTGTAGATATGAACGGCTCACGTTACAGGCTCTGTGTACGCTGAGGGCAGGGGCATATAACATGTAAATATGTATGTACTGCTGAAACATGTGTGAGGAGGAGAGCAGCTGCAGCAGCCAGTGTCCCAGTGTGATGTCACGAAGGGTAGGCGGGGTTTGGAGGAGGGTCTCACCCAATAGGAAGAGGCGTAGGTCCTGCTCCGGGACCGGGTGATGCGCAGGAGGGATCCCGGCGGCGTCTGCGTCTGTGGGGGAGACTGGAGAGTGCGTTGAGGAGGCTGAGGCGGGTGGGAGCACACAGCCGGTTCCCCGCCCACTGGGGATGCTGCGGGTTCTCGCATGTTTTACATACAGCTGTCCTGCCCCTCTGTGTACATGCGCACACAGGCGCACCCGCCCTCCCCGACACCGCACCACCAACCCCGCGCCCCAGCCTCTGCGCCCCGCTCACACCGGCGCTGGGAGCGCAGGAGACCCGCCGCACGTGTGGACATAGCCGTATCCTCCTCCTTCCGCCATCTTCTCCCGCCCCCCCTTCCCGGGATGCTCACCCCTCCCTCCCTGACTGACTGAGACACCCGGGCCGTGCATTTGATGTTCCGCCAGGAAGGAGGCAGCGGAGGAGTGCTGCTGACCGAGGGAAGCATGTCCCGCTACTCGGACTGGCTGTACGGAGGAGTGGACCCCAGCCTGGCCGGCAATGGGGGCCCGGAGTGCGCGTCCTTCCTGCCGGCGGGGCAGCGGCTCAGCGAGAGCCTGGTCCTGCTGCTGGTGTCACTGCTGGAGATCGGGCTGTCCCTGCGGAGGATCGCCAGGGGGAAGCCGGGTGACGGGGAACTGCCGGCTGCCGCTGCCCGCCCCGATAGCCTCGGCAAGAACCTGCTGCTGGCGGCGCTCTGCCTGACGTTCGGCGTGGAGGTCGGCTTTAAATTTGCCACCAAGACTGTCATATACCTGCTGAATCCCTGTCATGTGGCTACCATGCTGCAGGTAATAGTATTATCCCCCCACCCCCTTATACATCTCCCTGTCCTATACCTCCTGATGCCCTGTCCTCTCTTAATCATGCTGCAGGTAATGAAATTACCCCTCATACATATGCTGATCCCCTGCCCTGTGGCCACCATGCTGCAGGTAATAGTATTACTCCCCCCCCATACATCTTCCTGTCATATACCTGATGACCCCCTGTCGTGGTCACCATGCTGCAGGTAATGGTATTACTCCCCACCCCATAAATCTCCCTGTCATATACCTGCTGACCCCCTGTCATGTCATCACCATGCTGCAGGCAATAGTATTACACCCCCCCCCCCCCTAAAAAAAAAAAATATACATCTCCCTGTCCTGTGCCTCCTGATCTCCTGTCCTGTGGTTACCATGCTGCAGGTAATAGTATTCCACCCCCTCCCATACATCCCCCTGTCCTGTGGTCACCACGTTGCACCCCCTCTCATACATCTACCTGTCCTATACCGACTGAATACCTGTCCTGCAGTCACCATGCTGCAGATAATAGTATTGCCCCTCATATATCTCCATGTCCTATACCTCCTGATCCCTGTTCTGTTTTCACCATGCTGCAGATAATAGTATATACTCCCCCCTCCCACACATCCCCGTCATAAGCCCGCTGGGCACCTGTCCTGCAGTCACCATGCTGCAGATAATAGTATTACCCCACACATCCCCTTGTACTATACCAATTGAACCCCTGTCCTGCAGTCACCATGATGCAGTTAATGCTAATTCTAATGATGCACCCACACATCAGGTCATCCATGTTTTGTCACTACAGCTGTTATTCTGACTGCAGAGCGTGTATACTTTGTTTTATCACACATGTTCCATTGCATGGGTGCGGTGTAACACACATTGTGAAAGATGCAATCTGGTAATAATGCAGATATAAGTGTATTTTTGTAGATAATAAAGTGTAGTATTTTTTTTTTCTGATGTACACAACCTTTTGCTTGGATAATTATATTTAGTGACTAGTCAGGAGTTTGGTATGCCGCAGAGCAGGCTTAGGCTGGCAACCTGTGCCCATCTAGCGGTTGTGAACCTGCCCAGCCTGCCAGGCAGAGCATACTGCAACTTGAGGTATTGCCAACTTCTTCTTTAGAGAATCAAAGGCATTACGTGATTTTGCTAGCTAGTTAGTGGGAAGTGAAGCGTTACTTACAGTAATTGGGCGTAGCAATAATTATTTTGTAGGTCACTAAACAATTTCCAGATAGCCTATGATCTTGTTACTGTATAATAAGCATGTACTGTATAAAGAGTGGTAAAATTTGACGGTTACATCTCTGTGGCTTCATTTTGTATGTCACGGTAACAAAAAAAAACCCTGCATTGGAGGGTTCCATCTCGTTTGTTAAAATTTGGCTTACTGTATGCTCCGTGCAAGGACCATGTAATACGGGATGTGGCTGAAATCCTGAAAGACTTCTCAATACCAAGAAACAAGACCCAAAATGCAGATATGGACAGAAGACCAGCAACCACAATTCTGACATGGACTGAATACAAGCACATCAAACACTGGGGAAGATGTATTAAGCCTTAACAAGAGATAAATGCAAGGGAGATAGAGAGGGAAACGTCCAGCCAATCAGCTCCTTTACTGACTTTTTTCAAACCTAGCCTTTAACATGGCAGTAAGGAGCTGATTGGCTGGATGTGTGTCTCTTTATCATCCTTGCATTTATCTCTTGTTAATGCTTAATACATCTGCCCCACAGATTCTGACATGCTCATAATATTGGATAATCTTTAGAAGATTGTGCCCCAACTAGACAGATTCTGACCAAACAAAACAACACCGAAAACGGCAGATAGACATAGTACACAATACCCAATAATCGTTTAGTTCGGCAGAGGTTAGTAAACGGTGCACTTTCTGAATGATGCCAAAATAACGGGACCGACCATGTATGTGTTGTACATGTTATATCTGTCGGGAGATGATCAAACAGTTTTTAGTCTCTGATGCTGAGTACACGTTATACAGTTATCTGCTCTATCTGAAAGCTGAGAATCTCATAGTGTGTACCCAGCTTTAAGCTGGGTACACATTAGGTGATGCCACAAAGTGATGAAATGTCGTCCACGATTTTCCTTGATATGGCTGTTTTCCCTGACATGATATCAGGCAGTGACAATTTAGTCAGGATTGTACTGTATGTACAGATGATAGAGGGGTTCGCTATTGACCTGCGGGAGCATGCATTGTTGACAAAATAGTGCATACATATTAGATCATATGAATGGAAATATCGTTACTTATCGTTTGCATGCGTATCATTAAAATCTCGTCTTATATATGTCCAGTTTTAAAGCTAACTTACCGCTTATTGGCCAGTGTGAAGGGAAGGGATATACACTATGGGGAGTATTCAATGCTGGGAGCGAGCTGTTACAGCTCACACTGTCAGTATTCAACTGCCCCCCCCCCCCCCCCCCTGCATACGCCATTTCCCCCTCACTCCGTTTTTGCTAAATGCAGCGGGCTCCCTGCATTAGCCTCGAGTCTCGCTGTTTGGGGGAATCCTCCCCGTCCTGGAACATTGAATAGGATGAGCAGCGGACGCAGGGGTTAAATGGCGACGATCGCTTGTTTTTGCCGACCCCACCACCACCACCACACACACACCTTATAACCCCCTCGCTGGCCGCATTGCATACACCCCAGTGAATTTGATAGCTCAGACTTGGCTTACAAAACCATAAGAAGACACAAAATCCTAAAGCAGGGACCGGCAACTGGCGGACCGCGGTCCATCCCCAGACCGGCAAATGATGGAAAAACGGACCATCTAAACTCCTGAAACTAGCAGTGTGACTTCAGAATTTTAATTAAAAAAGCCGTAATACACATGATGATTTCTATTTAAAAGCAGAAATAAGCGAAATACAGTCTTTTTGGGGAGGGGGTTTTGTCGACTTTTTCATGTTGAACTACTTCATGTTGAGTATTGGCTGTCTGTCTAGAGCTGGGGTAGCCAACAGTTAATGTTTTCTAGATCTCCTCACAGAACCACAAGTGAAAAATGTGAACTGTTGGTAGCTCTCGAGGACTGGAGTTGGCTACCCCTGGTCTAGAGTGACAGTGTATATCCATTAACCGGAACTACCTGTTGCTATGATGCTGTGATTGCTATGGCAGTTTGGAATCCTAATTCATTGGAAGCAACCTGAGAAAATAATGGTAACTACAGTTATCACAGAAAATGGTACCCCAACCGTGCCCAAGATAGTAATGAGAGCAGCAACTCTAATGGACCCCTGTTAGCCAGGCCCGGATAACTACAGTTATGTTCACCTACATCTATTGTTCGTGCGACACAAGTTGCATTATACATGATGAATGACCTCTGTTTGACATTGTAGCTCTGGCTGTCTTTTTCTGAGGCTCCAATTAAAGTGTCTTACACCTTTTTTAAAATTACCAGGTTGGCCTAGGGAACAACCTGGGAATAGCGCAGGTGTGAAAGGCTCCAGGGCCAAATGTGCCGTGATTTCAACACTGCTAGCTAGCAGGATTGCTCCTGGGACCTTCACAGGTTACTGGCCGATGTAAAAGAAATTTACCCGGCTTCCCAGCTTGCCGTTAAGGTGTCCGCCTATCCTTCAGCAACATGGCGATTGGCTGGGACAGGACCAGGCTCTGGTTAGCAGGAGTGTGGTTGTGGAGCTCCTGTGTTCCGTAAGTGGAGAATCCAACACAGCCGCTCCCAGTCTCCACCAGTGCCCACGTCCTGTCACAGCCAGCGGTCTTGGGATTTCATGGGTCGCTTGTCACAGAACCCTTAGCAACGGCGGCACGGTGCGCCTCAACAAACTTTCTAGCAACCACACCAGCACGCTGTATCCTCCCACACACAGCTCCGAGCACCCGGCCAGCCCCGCCAGCATCATTACACTCGCCCGCCTCGAGCTGCCCGCACTGACTCACACCAGAAAATGCAGGGACTAGGTTGGTGTGAAAGGGGCTGACCCGGGAATGTCCATGCATTATTCCTGGACTGTATTCCCTGCATTTTTAGGTGTGAAAGGGGTATTTGCAAAATATAGTGAATAGGATACAAAAGCAGTTCTACTGATTTAAATTATATGCGGCATGTCTATTTTAAGTGTGTGAATGTTACTGTATAAAGAAATGGAACGTAAAGGTGCCCACACACTAGAAAGATCTGCCATCATAAGATGTGCGCATATATTAGCCTTCAAATCTTTTGCCCGTCCTGGACAAAAGATTTCAGGCAAGCGCACATCTTTACCAACGTTTTTTCTTAAGATCCCGTGTGCGTTCCTATGGATCTTTTGTTAAATCTTCTGATCTTTCATGCAGCACGTAAGATCAGAAGATTTAGCAAAAGATCCCCGGGAGCGCTTATCGGTAAACATCGGATGATATATCGGCTGATTTATCGTAAATCGGCCAAAAAATTGTTCTAGTGTGTGGGCATCTTAAGAGTTTTCTTTGAACCATTTCATATGCAGATACAGCAGCAGTCATACATTGTATATAGACATGTCTCATATCAGACACTATGAAATGGAGAGTCTCAAATACGCCTGTTACCGAGTCATGCCATGGGCATGATGCAACTAGAAGGGCTGTTGAATGCCAAAGGAGGCTAGATGTATGTAAACACATCTGTACAAACATACATAGTATATAGCCTGTCACACCTTACACATGAGATTATAACTTTAACTCTCTGGCATATCAGATAGTAATGGATGAGCGCACATGACAATTTGGAAAACAGACAAAATTGTTCGGTTAAACAAATTGGTTAAATCAAGATTTAACAGATGTTGTTGCTCTCATCCATTACCAAATTTTCATTCCAACCACCAGATTTGTTCAGAAAATGTGGCTGTGAGTGATAAGTGCAAGATATTCATGAAATCCCAAACAGCGCTTGTGCTGAGAATAAAACGGTTATTATTCCTGTTAGTGTTCTGGAAACTCTTCTGCATAGGGCTTGCTGGATGTTGTAGTGAACTGGTACAGATTGAGAATCCCTTATCCGTTTATCTGTTCTCCAAATTTAGTTTCTGTTAAAAAAAATAAAGATAAAAAAATTCGGTCCACCCGACTGCAACTTGATAATCGGAATTCAATGTCCTGAGTGTCGCAAAGTTCAAGCTTTGCAAAAAAAGGCAGCGGATTGTTGAAAAATGGCAGAGAATTCAGAGGATATAGCTGCTGAGATTGAATACCCCCTGGTCCCCTATCTGCTCCTACCTAAAAATATCTGTCTTCACAGATATATATATATATATATATATATATATATATATATATATATATATATATATATATATATATATATATATATATATATATATTCTGTGAAGACAGATATTTTTAGGTAGGAGCAGATAGGGGACCAGGGGGTATTCAATCTCAGCAGCTATATCCTCTGAATTCTCTGCCATTTTTCAACAATCTGCTGCCTTTTTTTTTGTATATTTTTTTTTTTTCCTAGCCTTTTAAAATTGTTGAAGCGGCAGGCAGTGTGAAAGCGGCAGTCTGCATTTACTGGTTAGAAATAACTGGTATTTGCAAACGGGTAAAAAGCAGTGTCCTACACGGTTCACAACCTTTTTTTTATGCAGTGTGAACGGCTCTGAATGGTATTTAGGTCTCAGGCAGCAGTGAGCACTGAGCTGGTCCTGCTCTGTGCATATATAATGAGCAGGACCCAGCGCAATGAATATTTAATGAGCAGGACCTGCTCATTACATATGCACATATATAATGAGCTGATTCCGCTCCTATCATAGCTACTGTATTTCCTGTTCTCCTGCAGCTGCTTTCACACTGCAAACCTGTTTGAGACCCGGTATTTACGTGCGGTGTGAAAGGGGTTTTACTTGCTCAGCCCCTTTTTAAGAAACATTTTAAATACAGAGTCTAAGCAGGTTTTGCAGTGGAAAGCAGCATTAGAAACAGATCATTTTGGTTTCACTTTCTGTTAAAGCGAAATTTGGTCAGTTAAGTGGCCTCTAGTGGTCAGTGGAGGTACTTCACCTAAGAGATGAGGCGTCTATATATAGATAGATACACTAAAATATTTGGCTCTTCTTAGGGACATAATACTGTCTGGAAACTGTAGGCTCCTTTTGACGCCTACAATATTTTGTGATATTTAGATTGTTTATCAATCTATCCCCTCTTCCTGGTGCCCTGCCCTCCTGTGATCTTGGAGGGATCACTAGTAAGTATTCTTCCCTCCTGTGTGACATAAGACTTGGGATACACACACAGATGTTTGACACCTGTTGCATGGGTATGCACCAGGTTGAATTATGATGTTTATGGTTCTAATATATATCCCTTATCTGTTGTTCTCTTCTATGAGGACCTCTGTAGAAGAGAGCATGAAAAAGGGTCTTGTCTTCCTTGTGTTGATGATATTTGCCTGTAATGTGTGTGGTGACGCATTGTGGATAATTTCTGCCCCTGAGTACGCGGTGGTTACTGAATTATTTGTCTGATTCTTAACTGGCTGTGTACTGGGAACAAAAGGAGGGATTTTATTTTGTCATATGGCTTATGACTTTACAAATAAGCATTTCTCTATTGTATATCATTTTCCTGCCCAGTGTTTGTGTGTGTATGTGAGACATTTCTTAACTGTTTACATGTGAATTTATAATGGAGAAATGACAGGTTACACAATGCTGTTAAGTTTGTTTTCCACCATGCAGAGGGGGTGTGATGTGATGGACTAGCAGTCCACGTTTACCCCCCCCCCCCCCCCCCCCCCCCCCACACACACACACACACACACACTCCTTAAGGTGCTGATCGATGGATGCGTTTTTGATCTTTTTAGATTAAAACACATTGCATGCAGCTCACATCGCTCCCACATATCACACGGTACAAAAAGTAATTGTATGCATTACTTTTTGTACTAGATCGCATCTAGTGCAAAGCACATATCGCACTGTGTGTGGGCACCTTCACACCATCAGCCAGCCCAACAGTATTGCAGAGTTGTTCCAGATGATGGTGTGCAGTTGGACTGCTATTGCATGCATTCTATGGGTCCCCAAAAGGACCGAATTGCCAGGTGAGGATCACTATCTGCTACATAGGCTTCAATGTCCCAGCAAATGTATAAGCTGCAGCTGTTGTTGCCTGATGCACAGCACCGTAACGGTCAGCTACTACAGTTAGAAATTGCTACAAAAAATAACTTCTTTTGGTTGCCGTCGGCATTACTGACTTGCTCAATCTCTATTTCTTGTTTTCCTCAAACAGAGAATGTAAGCTTTTGTGTTAAAAATCTGGTTCATATGATTGGCGATGAGAATATGCCCGTTTTATTGTGCTAATAAATTTATCAGCCTTTTCCTCTTAAGAAGACATCTAGGTATTAATGGCACAATACTCAGTCTGGTTGTAGTGATATCAGGTGACAGAAAGTCAGAGTAAAAGGTGTGATCTAAAACTTTACTAGTCTTAAGCTCTTTATTTATTAACAGTTTCTTATATAGCGCAGCATATTCCGTTGCCCTTTACAAAGGAGACAGTGATACAACAAACAGGGTATTTACAGACAGTCAAAAGGTTGGAGGGCCCTGCTTACAATCTATAGGGAAATAGGCATTGATACATAAGGATAGATACTGTAGTCTTTATTGCATCGATTCCACCAGAATGCAAGGTACTGTGACTGGCTCTGGAGTTTGATAAGCTTGCCTGAAGAGATGAGTTTTTAGGGAACGCTTACAGGTTTGCAGACTGGAGGAGTGTCTTATTGTGCTTGGGAGGGCATTCCACAGAGTGGGTGCAGCCCGAAGAAAGTCCTGCATTCGGGAATGGGAGCGAGTAATGAGTGTGGATGAGAGACTTGGGTGGAGTGTAGAGGTCGTGTAGGATGATATTTTGAGATAAGAGAAGGTATGTATGTTGGTGCAGGTTTATGGCTTTGTGTGGAAGTAAAATAATTTTGTATTGAGTACGGTAGAATACAGGTAACCAATAAAGTGACTGACAGAGTAGCATTGCAGACTATGAACGTCTGGCTAGGATGCTTATGCAATTCTTAAAAGTCTTGTAAAGTGAAAATGGTTTTTCATTTAATGGACCCTTATAGGCTTGTAACCCCTTCAGAGGTATGCCCGGAAATTTCTCGGACTGAGCTGCACTGCAGGAGCGGGCTCTCCTGAGAAATTTCCAGGCATGCCTCTGTGCGACAGTGGTGCCTCCTGCGGTGAACCACTGGCCCCCCACCCTCTATCACTGATCCTTCCAGTCACCGATCCTCCCCATTGCCTCTCTGGGAAGATCAGAGCTGCTCAGGGAGGTTCAGCTGCACTTGGCTGTTGGCGCATCCAAAGACAGGCATGCCTGAACAGACGAACAACTGCATGACTGAACTCCCGAGCCCCCCCCCCAAGTGGCTCCCGAACTTCTAACTTCTACAAGAGACAGAGAGCAGTGTTCAAATCGCGGCTCGCACAAGAGACCCATCATTCCGGTGACTGATCTAGTTGCGGACGGGGTCCGGGAAGAAGACGCTGGACATCAGTTACGCTCCTTCCCCCGCATTCCCCAACTGTCCCTCCGGCATTGGAGGAGAGGCAGCAAGAGCTGGAACTGTACAAGCGCCTGGTGAGGACTTCACCAGATGCAGATTTGATATCGCACAGGGCCAGGGAAGGGAGCACTGGACTCTCACTACATGAACCCACACACCTCTACTCCTCCTCCATAAATTTGAGGCGGAGGGCACAGGACGCCGGGTGACAGCACACATGTGCTTAGCCTGACAGTTGCTTCGCCGTCCCATTGAAGAACTGTCTAACTCCTGGGCATCGTTATCTGCATTGAGGAAGTTAAGGATGATCAGCGTGAGGGTGCACTACAGAGATTAGGGACACCAGCTCCCTGTAACTCTCACCTGGCCCAACAGCTGTTTCGACTGGAATCCAACCCCTGTTGAAGACTGGTTGGATTCCAGTCGAAACGGCTGTTGGGTCAGCCACTGTACTGTTAATCTAACCCTAATTGGGTTTGACAAATATACAAATGATTGTACAACTACAGTTTAAGGTGGATTGATAGATAGCTCAAATATGCACAATGCTGATGGGTTGATGGTGGAAAGTCTAACGCGTTTCATCATTCTCATGACTTCATCAGGGGCAACTTCATCAGGAGCAACTCAGCAATTGGTAAAGCTATGTAAATCCGAATCAAGAATGAATTTCAGACTTTCACAATGATAACCAAGTAGGCAAGTACCCACAAAAATAGAGATGTCCCAAGGGAGTGTGCATGCAGCTAGAATCCACCTTAGTGAATGCTAAGGTGGATTCTAGCTGCATGCACACTCCTTTGGGAAATCTCTATTTTTGTAGGTCTCATTCTGCTGAGCCTAACGTCTGTATTTGCTGGAGAAAATTCACGTCCTTTGGCTACTATTGGACATTGCCTACTTTGTTATCATTGTGAAAGTCTGAAATTCATTCTTGATTCGGATTTACATAGCTTTACTAATTGCTGAGTTGCTCCTGATGAAGTCATGAGAATGACGAAACGCGTTGGGCTTTCCACCATCAACCCATCAGCATTGTGCATATTTGTGAACTATATTTGAGCTATATATCAATCCACCTTAAACTGTATAGTAGTACAATTTGTATATTTATCACACCCAATTAGGGTATTTTATGTGTAATTATATTCGTAAACTTGTATTAAATACAATTTTTTACCATAATTGTTGTCACTCTAGCGCCCTCTGAAACCCCTTTTCTATTTCTTGGATCCTATCTAACAGAGGATCCCTCAGAGGTGCTGCTTCCTTAAACTCTGAGCGCAGAGAGGGGACCCCTGTTGCTGTTTGCTGTGGTGTTTCTAGCACAAGTCTAGTTTGCCTATAAGTGCTGATATACAGACCACACTGTGCTAGAAGCACTACAGGAGACAGCGACACCCCAGGTAGGGAAGAGGAACTGCATGGGTTTTCAAAGATAGCGGGTGCTAGAATAAACACTCTATCTAGCTAATATGCCATTTAATATCTGCTGGCCTGTACATACTGCATATATTCTGTGGTAAGTAACTCTGGGCCAGAACAAACCTGCCCTGGTAGGTTTGTCCTGCTCCAGGAAAACCCACTTCTCAAGGGGTTAAGGGTCCACTTAAGGGAGTCTGTCTGTTTATTGTGCTGCCTCTCTCCCCCACTCGGCAACATGCCAGTCAGTGCCGTGTACTGAGTGGGGGTTAGAGGCAGCTGTAGCAGAAGCCCGCATCCCCTGCATTTTTTACAGGGGCGTGGCCAAGCATCCTTTCGTGGACCACGCCTCTTTTTCTTACCAGGGTCCGGCAATGTTTTCAGCGGCCTTGGTTGTATTGATAATGTACGGATGGTGTAATGGTTAGCATTACTGCCTCACAGCGCTGATGTCATGGGTTCAATTCCCACCATGGCTCTAACTGTGCGGAGTTTGTATATTCTCCCCGTACTTGCGTGGGTTTCCTCTGGGTACTCCGGTTTCCTCCCACAATCCAAAAATATACTGGTAGGTTATTTGGCTCCTAACAAAAATTAACCCTAGAATGTCTGTGTACATGTGGAAGGGAATACAGATTGTAAGCTTCACTGGGGCAGGGACTGATGTGAATGGTCAAATAATCTCTGTAATGCGCTGCGGAATATGTATGCGCTATATAAGAAACTGTTAATAAATAAATAATCTCATAAGCTTTCCCACGACATATCACAATGTATGAAAACAACAGAAATAGCATGGACACTTATGACAGCACCCTTAAGGGGTCATCCGATTTAAACACATCTTCAAACTTATGTCCCTTTAATATGATAAGGTAGTGTGCCAAGTTTGAAGACGATTAGTTAAAGCGTTTGAGAGTTATCGTGGAACACATAAACATGTCATTCAATTATACTTATGTAGATAGTAGTGTATGGTAACTTCTAAGTGTTGGTACAGTATGGTGAATAAATGTAGTTGTCTGGTTTATGTGTGTTAGACCGGTAGGGTACTTACCTTGATCCATAGGAACATTGTAGTATATTCCTTAATAGCGTTATAGAATATCAGTGCACAACATTAAAGTAATGTGGGTGAACCTATAGTGAACTGAAAAATCTATTAACGAATGCGCTTTTTTTAAAATAAACACTAATAATCCACACATTTTACGTGGTTGTGTCTTTCGGGACTCCTTATACAACAAAATGGCATGGCGGTTAAAGATGGCGTATATGAGATCTTAATGTGTGGCTTATAATTAATTTCTAAAATAACTGAATAGCATTTGTAGTTAAGGATAGATGCTCTGGCAATGTGCCAAGATGAATGCGGTCGTCTTAAAGCGCTCTACTTTAACCCATTGAGCGCCAACATCTCTGAGAAATGTACAAAATATTGACTAAAAATGCCAGCGTCGTTCACATTTGTTATATTCAAATAAAAAATGTTGTGTAAAAAAAGATTTTATTTCCTATATAAGGTATACATTACCGGTCATTATGATGAATAAAAATGTTTACTTGCCAATTTTCACACCTATTTTGACCAATTCCCTTGGCACTCAAAGGGGTAGATCCTATTCCATGCGGATGATTCACAAAGCGCGAATCATTGCGGCACCGGGCGCACTTTACGGCTGGCTGAATTTGCTTAAAAGCGCTCGCACCTCCATAGGGGGCACAGCGAAGGGTGCAAGATCAACTTAATTTGGGTGCCGTTTTTGGCGTTTAAATGCATGAGAATGGCGCCTCGCTCCCTTCGGCCCTTTGCTTCACATCCACTTTGGTATTTGGTATAATGTCCTTTTCATTTTAACATAAACAGCATCAATTCTACAAAAATCTTCAAACTATTCCTTGCAAGCCTGTTGCCTTTGCAATGTCTTTATTCCTTTCGTGGCTGACCATTTATTTTGCTTTGAATAATTTGCCAGAACTAATTGCTGACAGATTTCTGGTACTAATTATGCATTCCCCTGAAGGATCGTTATCATTGTCTTTGTAATATAATGTGTGTGTCTCAGTACTGTCTCCATCTAGCACTCTGTATCACATACTGAAAGAGATTCATTTGCTGCTGGTAGGATACTGTGGACTGGAGCAATGTTGTATTTGAAAAAGGCCTGTGCCACTCTATGTGCAGGACATCCTTTATGTTGCTGTATGGTCATTAAAATGTTTCTTAAATAGGATGATGTACGGTACTTTTTGTACCCATTCTGTAATTTTTCTCTGAACCTGTCCATTTTCTTGTTCTTATGCATGCAAGTTGCTAGCAGTTGAAACTCATTCATACATGTAACAATGTATGAATGCGGTCCCTGGTGTTGTTCCACATTGTTGCTTGTGGTCTTTACCTAAGTAAACTGAACCAATGCAATAAATCCCACACACACTCACACAGCAGAGATACAGGGCCTTATTCTAGTTCACACTTTCTAACAAAATCCTTCTTAGATAGACAAAACCATGTGCACTGCAGGTGGGGCAGATGTAACTTGTGCAGAGAGAATTAGATTTGGGTGGGGTTTTACTTCAAAATTAGATCTATATTGCAGTGTAAAAATAGAGCAGACAGTATTTACCCTGCACAGAAACAAAATAACTCGCCCAAATCGAATTCTCTCTGCACATTTTAGATCTGCCCCCTGCAGTGCACATGGTTTTGTCCATCTAAGAAGGATTTTGTCAGTGAACTAGAATAAGACCCATAGGGAGGTGATTCAGATAAGAGAGGTGCTAAGTCTGCCTAGCATCAAGCGTCTCCTCCAACATTCATTAATCGTAATGTATTTGCCATTACGGAACAATTTCTTACTGAATCTTACGCTAGTTTAGAAAGTTATTTTTCTTCGTTTTTTGTTTTAGTGCAATTGAAACTTTGAAACAGACATGGAACTGAAAAGGCAAACTAGTGTTTATTCAAAATGTTTAATGCCATTGACATATCCAGTGCTAATGCCCAACTCCTTAATTTTTTTTTTCCTCTGAAAATTTACACATGTATTAATTATGTTTTTAGTCTAAAATCAGTTATTGAAATATTTCAAATCCTATCAGCCTAATAACTTTGGATTGTTAGGGGTACATTTATTAAGATTGGAGTTCGATTGCAGATGGGATGTTGCCAATAGCAACCAAACAGATTCTGGTATTTCTTCTAAGCTTCTTTTGCGGGGCACCATACCCTGCCCATTTTTTTATGCCTTTAAATGAGCCTGTAAGGAATCAAAGTTTGTGTCTGCGTGTCTCTTACCTGCACACTGGATCTGCGAGTGGTGTAGTCCTTTGGCAGGATGTCTCTATGGGCCTGGTCGGCATCCCTCAATGCTTCCACGGCTATTCCCCTTTGCATGGGTACCGCCATGAAACCTTGGTCAGCTGACGGTTTAGCTCCAATGTGCTAGCCGATGACTCTGACCTCTTACCTGTGCACTCAATCACATGCTCAAGGTGTGCACAGGTACTTCCCAGGTTAAATGACGCTGCGACTTGCAGCCAATCACAGACAGGGGGATATAAGCCAGGCCTCCAGCATTATCAAATTGCCTTGAGCAACTTGTGTATTCCCTATGACACCCTCCAGAATCCGCATCCAAGGCTCCCGGGCTTCCAAGCAATTTTATTTTATTTTTTCCCCAGTGATACCTGTGCTGCTACTAGCAATCCTCCTCGATCTCTCCACCTTCCAGACCCTCTGCTGTTTACCATCAGCTCCTGAGTAGTATCTGTGTGTTCCAGGTCTCTGCTAGCAGGCATCACCATCGCCTCCCAGACTGCGTCCCCATAGGCTTCCAGGCCTAATACCCTCCTCGGTTCCCAGACCAACACCAGTACACTGATACACCATCATCATACCTCTCCCTGAGTATCCTGCATCCCAGCTCATTGGTAGCAGTACAAAGAGGACCAGGGCAGGGGGCCGTGACCTGCTCGTCAGGCAGGATGCCTGTCTGGGTTTGCCTTTCCTACCCTGGGCAATGAGCATTAAACCTCTTTGCCAACTAAGCATGAAAAAAAACCTCTGGCAATGAGCATTTAGGTAAGAGACTTGTATGTGCTATCACGTGTAATGGGCCTTATGGTGTGTTGGCCATCACATGTAATGGGGCTTTCTGACTGACCCTTGTATTTACACATTTGTTTTCCATAATGCCTCTTCAAGCAGCAACTTTTTTTTTTGGCAGGGAATATTGAAGTCACTAAGGGCCAGATGTATCCAGCTTAAAAAGTGATAAAATGGAGAGTGATAAACAACCAGCCAATCATCTCCTTCCTGCCATGTTACAGACTGGGTTTGAAAAATAACAGGTAGGAGCTGATTGGCTGGCTGTTTATTACTCTCAATGTTATCACTTTTTTGAAGCTTGATGCATCTGGCCCTATATCTGGCTAATAATTGCCTTTTGCATGGTTAGAGGAATTACTCATTAAATTATTCTGCATTAGAGCAACAGGAAGTGTTGTCATGGCAACTGGAAAGGTAATTTTAGAAGCACTACTGATCTGTATTCTGAAGACCTAGCCAGATATTTTGCAAATGCACTGAATTTGATAGTGTTTATGTATCTCAATATGACCAAATGGCAACTTTATTGTCAAACACCAGTTTTGTATTAGACTCATTTTAAGAGCAAATGTAAATGGTTTGTTAATTACATATATTTACAAATAAATAAACACTACCTGATTTCATAAGTTCCCAATTCTGTGTATTTAGCAGAATTACAGCCAAAAGTCTATAGTGTTTAACAATTGGTGTTATTTTGCAGTGTGTACATTATTTATTTATTTTTTGCACGTCATCAGCATAGCACATTGATAACAAAATTGTGTGCCGTGACACCCTGTGGTGCCTTGGGATGCTTGCATTGGGGTATACAATTATAAACCACAATTTACTGTAGCTAAATATCTCCCCCATGGCTATCCTATTAGCCCTGACCACTCGCACTTATCTGGGTTTTGTTCCACCTGCCTCCGGCAGGCAAAACCACATCCCCAATAGGAGTTCTTCAAAGCGGAGATCATTACAGTGGCAATGCATAGGTACGTGGCTTTTCATGGAAACTAGGCCGATAATGACCATCTGCCAAAAATTCAGTTAAAATCCCATGTTTGCCATGTGGCTAACTACTGCGGGTAGTATAACACTGTCCATGTTATTTATGGCCCTTGTAATAGACAAAACCAGTGCTGTGCACAAACAGGAGTCATTCCTGTCCCTTACCACATATTTGAACATAAGGATGACCTGTACACACTATCTACATAATTTACTTTTTTTTTTTCTTGTAAAATGATTACAGGACCCCAGCAAGTTTTTGCAGAATGTCTGCCACATATGTGGTCAGCAGACTCTGCATACATGGCAGCATTGTGGAGGCATAATATAGAAGTGAAAGTCATACCCCGTTCTCACTGCCGCAAACACCCGGGTATTTGCTAGGGCGAGTGGTAATTTACTGTGTTGTGTCTCTGTGTGAATGGGTCTTTGTGAAATTCCCAGGTGTTATGCCCCGGGAATTAAATACGGGTGTTTCCTGGGTAATACACGGATGTACGTCAGTCTGAATGGCACAGACCCGTGTTTTTCACACATGATGCCAAAAACCAAGCTCATTGGGGGATGTAATCAGGTGACATGTGACGTCCATTAAATGCTGCGTAGAGGAGAGCAGAGCTGTTGCACTGGAGGGATGAGGAAGTGTTGTAGCTGCTGGCTGTGAGAGGCGAGGAGATCAAAAAGCAAGTCACCGGCACAGTGAAGGACTCCACAGTTTATTATAACATCGCCAAAAAATGGGGTAATAGCCATGATAAAATCAATGCAGTGTGCTGGGGAAAAAAGCCTTTAGTCCGCCAATAAAAGCTGCTTTTTAAACAGCCAATCAGAGCAATTTTTACAAATTTCCCAACAGTCATCAAAGCTGCTCTTAGATTCCACACACTTGTTGGCAGGCAAATCAGGGGAAGCAGCGTGAAAGGGGCAGACACAGGAAATTCCTGGGTCTGAGGTGCAGTGTGAAGGGGGTCTGTGAGCTGAGATGCTCTGTGCCCCACTAAAAATCCGGCAAGAAAAACCTGGGTTTTTGCAGGGGCGGCAATGAGAACATGGTATTAATGTGACCACCTAATTTCTTACAAAATTGCAGAGATGACCTCCTTTCAAAGTCCCTGTTCTGCATGTGGTTTTAACTATATTTATGCAATTGTTAAAGCTTATACCTGCTGTGAATGCTTTGGCGATAGGAGAGAGGCAGTAGATGACAGAGAGAAGCCGATGATGGTAAGAAGCTACAGTGGAAAACTGGGCAGGCCGTGCATGACAGGGAGAGGCAGTGGGAGAGAAACCCCAGGACCCCGGAGTACACTCTTTGGATTACTGGCTGAGAGCTGAGGGGTCATTATCCTGACCGTCGACAACATGGAGTTTCGACCCCATGTTGAAATGGTCAGGACCTACAGTTTGAGAGCAGTTATCTTAAACAAAGAATAAGTCCTAGCAAAATACTTTATTACAGTGTTCTTGGAATGATGCGGATGCAATCTTCTGCTAAACACTGCTTTCTTCAGAACTCCAGGAAAGATTTATTAGTGATCCTTCTACAGTGGCTATCTTTCTCTTATTTTTTATTTTTTTCCCCTCACTCTTGTAGAGCACTGATTTTTGACATGGTGTCATTCTTATCCTGACCCACATTTGTGATTTCAATTGCCTTTTCTCTGATCTTGTTTTGAAACATCTTTGATCTTCGTGACGGCTTTGTTTGGAAATGCACCTGAGGGAACTTGGGCTGAAAGATGTTTTTTTTACTGCAACACTCTTAATTGTACACCGGTGGACACCTATCAGTTATGAAATCCCTGAAGGCAGGTGATTTCACCAGTTTCATGTAGTATGTACACACCGTTCTTGTTCACCTTAAGTAAATATGCCGAAAAAGCACTAAAACATTTGGAAAAAATGCCATATGTAAGATTTGTAGCAGCAATATTTATTTCAATAATCCAGTTAGCCTTTACTTGTCATACTCAGATTTCGTTTTTTTTTTCTCTTTTTTTTTTCTTTTCTTTTATCGCTAAATGTGAATGTTTGTACTCTCCATTGTGTCAATCATCTGGTGCCCGAGGTTCCATCCTATAAGCTTCTAGTTGTAAGGGATACCAGATTCTGGGGTAGATATATGAAGCAGTGACAAGGGAGGAGAAGTGATCCCCTATGTGGATGAACAGTCACCTGATATGCTTCACTAGGTTTAGGGATTTAAAATACCTTAATCACTGTACTGTTCCAGAGTAAAGGTTAGGTATAGTGTGTTTGCTGCTACTACCAGTCAGAAGCAGCATATCTGGTTTGTACAGGGTGAAATCTGAGTGTTTTTTAGAGCTGTAGATCTTAACCCCATTATAGAAGCAGAATTTAACTTGAGAAATATACTGTTTGACACAGTATTTTTTTTTTATTTTTATTATTTCTGGGCACCTGTAGCTGCAGTCTGGAATAATTATATTCCAGCAACTTTTAGATGTGAGCTATGACTGGCCAAAACATGAAAAGAAAACCTAGGAAAGCGTGCGTGCGTGTGTGTATCTATCGGGAGAGGGTGTAGAGAGATGTAGCACTACATACTATAGGCATCTTGTTTTTTATGGCTCATCTCTTGAACCATTAAATGGATTTTGGGGTTTTCACTGTATAATACATCATTTGTCAAGAAAAGTTGAGGTGCCTGAACCATTAATCTGTGACAAAGGGATCCAAAAAAAGTGATGATTTTAGTGAAGTATGTCTCAGAAGAAAAGTTGGTGGCTGAGCGGCGGGGACAGATGGAAAGGTGTGCTACTGATAGGCCAGTAAGTACAGCGCTCTAGTGCACATGCTGAAACGGCAATCGGCATACGGACCCTGCTTCCCCGCTGTGAAGTGCTCTCGCTCAGCCACATGCCCTCCCATAACACTGTTCTCAGGGGCATTCGGAAGCAATATCACCACAGTCCAAAGCAATCTCATCTTTGCACAAAGTACCCTGTATTTCCTGTGCTTCCAGTTGAGCCTCAATGACCTAATGATGTAATTGAGGCTCAACTGGAAGCTCAGGAAATACAGGGTACTTTGTGCAAAGATGAGATTGCTTCGGACTGTGGTGAGACGCAAGGGCCCTTTCATTTATAGAAGTCCACTTTTAAAACAAATGCTGTTAAATATATTGGGTAATAACCGAACTCTATGCGTGCAGCACTCCAAAACATAAAGACCTAAAGACTACTACCAGCAGATTTGAAGATGCAAAGTTTCAATGCTTTAGTAAGTCAGCATTTACAGCTGGCAATCTTACAGTGGAGTATTGGACCGATTTTTATTGGGTAATCACAAATATTTCACCTTTTAATCTTTAGCACAGAACAGGGCTTTGCGGTTGTACTACCTCAGTTATACTTTTAGGGTATGCTAAAACTTGTGGCAGGGAATCCCCGGATGCTTAATTCCACAACAGCTGGAGTGCTGGCCATTGCTTGCCAGAAGCATTCACTGTATTACAGCGCTTGGCCCCATATGCGATATCATTTGCTTGCTCTGGACATGAGTTCATGGACCGGTCTTGCTTCTCTGCATGCATTTGCGATCTGAGCTTTTACCATGCAAGGGAGAAACAGAGAACACCATAGCGTGCATGTAATGGCTTGTGGCACATTATAGTCACTGCTAAATTAGCATAGTGCTATGATGTGCCTTAAACCACATTGACTACATTTTGAAAATCTAAAATAGCAGAATACGGGTATTGGTGATCAGTGGAGTGTGTACATGTATTACTGGTCTTGCAATAATAAAATAAAAGCACCAATACCTACCTTGGGAAATAGTAGCTAAATTACCAATATCATCTGATGCTGAAATAATCCTTTATCTGAAAAAAAGACATTACTACACCAATCTGTTCACAGATCTTAAGATAAGACCAGCTTCCTTCCAGAGACTTATTTCATTTCCCGTTTTTATTTCAAAATATGTCTTTGCAATTATCTTATGGCAATACTTGACTTGCATCAGTTCCTTTTTATCCTTATTAGATATTGCAACTGTGTAACTGGAGTCCATATCTCTTAAAATTGTGTTCTTCAAAATTAAACAATGCCATCTTTTCGGATTTTCCTGCCTCTGAACACCAGGCCACAAAGGGGCACCTTCATGTACAGCACTAGTGGTTCACAACAATGCAAGTATTTCTGCTGAACTTCCTCTGGAGCTCGGTGGTGCACCTGCTGCTGCAGCAATACTCTTCTGTCCTAGGACCTCTGCTAACATCTGCAATTGGGTAACTAGATGGAAACAAGGAGGGGACAGGACCAAATGTCAATCGCCAGTTTGCCTCCTGGCACCTGGAATGAATTTACACCCCTGAACAGATATATAAAGAAATCCTCTACATATTTGAGTCGCGTTTAATAATAAAACATTTGTATCAGAAATATTTCAGTATTTGTGTTCAGATGGTTAGGGTTTTTACCTCCCTAACAATAAATAGCCTTTTCATGTCCTCCCAAGAGTTTCTGACTTTGACTGAGGGGACCTCAAACTGGGCCGATTTGGGCTGATTTCACAGCCTGAGTCGTCAGAATCTGCCCAAATTGTCCCAAATCTGCTCAGTGTATGGGCGGGTTGGGTCTACAGCAAGTTGGTTGACACCGTTGGGTGGACAGGGTTCTAGGTTGACATGGGTCAAGGTCAATAGGTCGACACAAGCAATAGGTGGACATGGGGTTTTTCACTTTTTTTTTTTTTACCCGAATGTTGGCACAGTCAACATGGACACAGTTTCCAGTGTACCACATCGCTTCGCTCGCAAGCCTCAATGGATACGTCTGGATAATATTGTGTGTGATCACTTTTTGGGGGACAGGTAAGTGCACGTTACCAATTGATGAAATAGCAGAACTGGGGGTCCTCACGATGTCTGCGGCTGAATCTGTTGCCGCTGGAGGAAGATCGTTCGCTTTGTGTTATTCGGTCCTCTTTTTTGGGGTGAGAGAATGATGTTTGGCTCAAATCACCAGAGGAGTCTCTGTATCGATACACAGTAAGTGTTTCAACACGGATGTGGAATGTGGCTTCCGTGCACAGTGATGGTTCTCACTGGTGTGGATGTTGTTCACCTGGAGTTGCTGTGCACGTTGTCCGCCAATAACAGTGTCCAGAGAATGGGATAGACAGTAGAATGATGTCTGCAAAAAAGGGGGAATTCACAGCAGGTATCCAGAGGCTGGGATAGATCAACTAACGCGTTTCACTGCGTCCTGCAGCTTTATCAAAGGTGTTGAGACTGTGTACCTGGCTCAGGTATATATACCCTACTTGATGAGAAAATCAGTACACCTGTGAGATTCAATCATCAATTTAATTTCATAAACCATATAAAAAATCAATACAGGAGTGAGGCGACAGACATATATCAACATAATTAATATAAACAATTATTTCGTAACAAGAAATGATAATGGAATTTCATAAAATTTTCTCTTTATTCAGGAGTTCAACTCCGATCATGTGATCAAAGCTGATCACGTGATCGGGATAGAGAGAGTGGTATATAAATAAATACGTATCTATTCGACATCGTTATGTTCATAGTATACTTTAAATGGTAAGTTTTTTTTTTTTTTTTTTTTTACTGAATTAAGAGTGAATCAAGTTGATAGACAAGATATATGGTGTGTGTAATAGAAGTATCAAATACGTGAATGGAACGCAAATGCGTTCCATATGAGACATACAGAATAGCTTCCGCTCACACCCCGGAAGTGAAAAGGGAGTTCGGCGGCAATGCTGTATAGAGAGAAGAGAGAGACCAACGGCCCAATCGAAGCAATCATAGTGGTTGGTCATCTGTTTATCACATGACCCTACGTCATAAAATGACGCAATTGATCACGTGCACATCACGTGACACCTACCATAATCATCTGGAATGCTTCCTCGCTCCAGGGTGTGATCACGTGAGCGGAACTTTCTGTCACTACTATAATTGTCTGGAACGCATATGCGCTCCAGGGTGTGATCACGTGATCAGAACTTTTTATCGTATCAATTGTAACTTATATTTAGATGTATATACAGGTTTAGAAAAATGTAAGACTAAGCAATAATTAATGTCAGATAGCATGCATATTAATGTTTTTCATAAGGTAACATACATTTTAACTGCAATGAATGACGGATGAATGATATTACATATTGAAAACTGATATATCCAGAAATAAATTTGTCATTATCCGTACGGAAAAAAGCTATTACACACATAACTCATAAGTAACAACCCATATAGTGACATTATATAGTTAGTAAAAATATCTAATTCACAACCATATGGGACAGGAAAACCATGGCTCTATAATCCCATTTTTTTGTATTCCATTCTATGAATATATATATATTTTCTTAATGGATCCCATATTATCATTCAATGTTGTATAGACAACCATATAACAATACTGATGTCATTAGATATTATTTTATTTATTTGGATACATGGATATGTCCATACACCAGAGAATGTACATAATGGATGCATGTGTGACTATCTAATTAAGGAGACTATAAATCCTTCGAATCCTGTTAAATAGTTGGGAAATTAACATACAATGTTATAGCTAAATGGCTGCTCGACTCGCCCAGTGCGTGTCCTTTCCTTCTTTTCATTTATACCAGGCCTGGCCCAAGATGTGGCTCTCCAACTGTTGTGAAACTACAAGTCGCAGCATGCCCTGCCACAGTTTTTCTTTTAAGGAATGCTGAAATTGTGTCAGAGCATGCTGGGATGTGTAGTTTCACAACAGCTGGAGAGCCACAGATTGGCCATGCATGATGTTTACTGTATTGCTCCTTTTTATTCAGTTTAACCTTTTTTATTTTAATTTGTGAATGGCATGTGACATGCTTTCCGGGTGTAGGAGGGAAGTTCATCACAGCAATTTTTATACCAAAACCGTAAGGTCCATGATTGTGGGGTCACTGAAAGATCTGAAAAGTCCTATTTTTTTTCTGTTTTAAGTAAAACCGTTTATTTCTCTTAGTGTCCTAATAAGGGATATGTTGTGCTGCGGTAAGAAAGTGACCCATTTGAGAACTTTTGGTGATGGGCCCAGTGCTTTGGTCTGATTTAGCCATTGTTATATACGTTATAATGATTTTTATCCCTGATCTCCTGTAACTTTATATGGGTTATAGGACGCACAAAAGACATTATATCATCTCCCTGGAGTGCTGTTCTTCCCATGTCTCAGAGCACTTGCTCTCTTGGCTGCACAGTGATTATAGTCAGCTGGGAGGCATCGCGCTAAACCGTAAACTGTAATTGGGTCTCCACCTGGACTTAAGATTGTTAATTAGACAGATGTGTATACTAAACTTTCTGAGTTCTCTATCCTCATGTCATTAATACAACCTGGTGCATGCAGGAAGCAGCATTGCCATTACCACAGGTATTATATAAGCAGGATGATCTTTTATCTAGTAGTAGCCCCTACTTGTGCCCCTGGTGTTGAGAATCTGTTTAGAGTCTAAATTTGTGCACACACCTAAAGATTTATCTGTCTGGTGGAAACAAACATTTGGCAATGTATGGGAGCAAATTACAATCTGGTAGTGGATGAGAGCACTTGACAATAACCACCTGAATCCTCAACATGTGTATATACTAAAAAATGACACCGTGTCATCGAGTCAGGTGGTAATTCTTTAAAATAATAGATACTCAGGACGAGCACGCAGCTCGAAACAATTGTTGGATTGTACCATCCTTCTTAATAAACTACATGCTTTGAAATAACTCTGAGTGACGCCCTTGCTTGCAGATTCTTTTATTTATCTTTGTTATACGTGATGCCAGAGCTCACAATACTGACATCCCAATTACCACCAAGACTGGTGCCCTAATCCCAACCTCATTAATTGTGCTGGGCTGCCAAACAAAGTATACTGGAGTTGGTTAGCGTTAGGTCAGGGAAAGTGGAGGCTTGGGGTTTAACTGTGAGGTAGAAGTTAGGGTTAGACCAGGGCTGGGCAACACCGGCCCTCCAAATGTTAGTGAACTACACATCCCAGAATGCTTTGCATCAGTTTCAGCATGGCCACATAGCAAAACTAATGCAAAGCATCCTGGGATGTGTAGTTCACTAACATTTGGAGGGCCGGTGTTGCCCAGCCCTGGGTTAGGCACTAGTGAGGAGTGGTAAGGTCAGGCTGTGGGGAGAGGGTAAGTATGCTTGCCTGACCCCAGGTGGGATTACATACTTCAGAATGCCAATGGTGGTATTCCAACTGCTGGTCATCTGTATGTACAGTATCCCATATTGCTGTTGTGTTATGGACACATCTTTTGTTACAGAATTTCACCTTACCCTGTGGATGCTCTGAAATACGGAATAATTTGTTATCCAAAATTCAATTGGTCACGAGCATTTTGGATAAAGGATACTCAACCTGTAATAATAAAAGGATCATCACAGTGTGAAGTGGTGTTGGTGTCCACTTTGTATTGGATGGCAGGTGATGAGCAGGAGCCTACTTACTAGGTCATCAATTTGAATTGCTTCCTTAGTGCATACCTGATGGTTAACAATTTGTTACCTTCAACAAGTTTAAAAGTTTGAACACAGAAAATAAAGAACTGCTATTTTTTTTTGTTAAATATTTAGATACTATATTACCATCAAATCTGGACAAAGGACACAAGTGCAACTACAATTAGTGCTTTCATTTAAAAGTGACCGTTAGAGTTTCTTAATTTAATATACTATATTTGATACATTGCTCTGTGTGTGTGTGTGTGTGTGTGTGTGTGTGTGTATATGTTACACACATGACCAGTGGGGCAAAAAAGTATTTCGACAGCCACCGATTGTGCAAGTTGTCCCACTTAAGGCCAGTCATGTTTTTCCACACTGAACTCCTCAAACCATATCTTTTCAGTCCTTGCTTTGTGTACTGTTTGAACAAAAAAGGCCTTCCCCAAGCTGTTGCCACAGAGTAGGAAACCTGGAATTTGCTATTTTAGTACCAGTTATTTATATAGCACAGAAATCTTCTGCAGCACTTTATAGAGAATATTCACATCATTGCTGCTGTTCCTGAATGCTTTCACTTTCTAATATCACTAAACGTGCATACGCATTGGATGTTTTTGCCAAGCGTGTATGCAGAGCGATGATGGGGAAAATCGCTCAGTACATGTGACAAGAACCTTTGGCCAAACATTTGAATATCAAATCAAAGAAGAGAATACATACTAATTAAAAACTATAGCACACATAATCAACGGTGAACCAGCAAATATTTGTAGAAACGGAATCTCAAAAGGGAGCCCCCGAATTAGGTACTTCTAAATTGTACCAGTGGTAGACAACATTTGAACGTAAATACTAAAGCATTTAACAGCCCTTTTTCTTTGTTTACTGACACCACCTATCCAGTCCATGAAAAACAAAAAGGAAATCCAGGGATATAATAAAGTAATTGCTACCGGTGGAGTAGAAATCCATTCTGGTAGAATAGTTTTTTTTTTTATTGTGGCAGCTACTACTAATTTATCTAATACAACTTGGTTACCAAGTGAGAGTCCTATGATAGTCCATAGAATAAATGCCCATTTTATCAATTGTGAAAAACAATATGCAGTGTTTGTTATATAGTCCTGATGGTTCAACCAGATGATGTGTACTTGAGCACATGACCATAAACTGTGAACAAGGTCTGCATTTGGGGAACCACATTTATAACAATTGGCTGTCGTAGCACTACCTATTAAAAACTTCAGTTTTGGAGTAAAATATGAGCGATGCAAAATTTTTTGGTGCATTTCAGCATACAATATTGACACTAGTTGTTTAAGCGTATTGTATGCTTTCAATAATGTTTTGATGGGTATGTCAGGAAATTCCCTTTGTAATCTTAAAGACCAACATTGCCTGTATATATGTTGAGCAAAGGGCAAAAGTATGTAGAAGTGAAAAATGGCGTCCCTGTGACCCTACGAAGCGTGGCATCTGAACCACAATTCCTGTCCACTTTTGTCAATGTTGGTAAAATCCTTTGAACATAATAAACTGCCTGTAGATAATAAAACAGGGGTATCCGTAAAGTAGGGAATTCATATTGTATCCGAGAGGGAGTAAGAACATACTCCTGATGTAAAAACTGATGAACCTAGCGGACCCCACATGTACTAAACCTTAAATATCTGGGAGATGTTACTTGGAGAGCTGGTGGGCAGCGGCAGAATTTGATAACTGTTCAAAACTCTGTGCGGCTCTCAGCCAATCAGAGGGCCGCCCAGTGTGAAACTTTTCAAATTCTGCCGCCGCTGACCCCCACCAGCGCTCCTTCTTAGTGCTACGCTATACAGACAGCCGCTGACAGTGTTACAAGGAAGTGCATTCCCCATACCCGCCGGTCGCATTACAATTCCATAGATTTTTTTTGGGTGGAGCACATAATACCTATCGACGTGTGATTCGATTAGTGGGCCCGGGCATCCCATCGGGTGATGCATTCGACGTGTATACAAACCGTAGATTTATCGCACAGATGTGCTCAAAATCAAAGAATTGTGTGCAACATCACACTAGTGTACGTGCAGCATTAGAATGGTTAATCTTTATCAATTCAAACCAATGTAAAATCAAAAGTAAATGAGGGATTGCTTTTTTCAGGTTGTGAGAATAGAGCAGAAGGTCATCAGCAAATGCAGAGTATTTTATCCAGCATCTTAACGTAAAACACTATTTTCCCTACCTTTCCCCTGATAAGGCAGGTGCACACAAACAAATGTGAATTTCCTGCAATAAGTTTGCAATTTTTAGGAATTGAATTGCAAAAGAAAATCACGGTGCACTTCCACCCCACCCCCAAAGATCCTTATGGAGAACAAAAATTGCTGATAATTGATCCATCCCCTCAGGGTCTCAAGATTCACTGCAAATATCTCATGAAATCTCTACATTACTAAACTTATAGTCTAGTGGTTCCCGAACTTTCTTAAATCATAGCACCCTAGAGGATCAGAAATTTTTTCCAGCACCCCTCGGATAAAAATTTTTGTTTTTATTTTATACAATTGGAAAAAAATAGTAAATTCTTCCTGCCTGTCTTCCTTATACTCGGTTGTATGAGGGTGTATAGTTGTGCTTCTGGCAGTCCGCAGCACTGGTTTTACTTTGATCATAAATAATTTTGATTTTGGCACACAGTTTAGGAACCACTGTCATATTCCATTTTTATATAGAGTAAATCACCGCAGCTAATTGGATACTGGCCATAGTGTCACACTTACAAATAGATGGGCTCTGGCATTATGTTTCAGTGAAATATTAATTTGTCCTCATTTTGCTTTGCAGATATTTCTCCTGGCATGTCCCCCATGTAAAGTTGCCACAATAGTATTCAGGTGAGTACTTTGGAATATGTCAATTGTATAATTGTTAACATTCTTTTATAGTTTTTTACCAGCAAAATTCAAGTTTAACCCTTTGCAGTCCAAATTTTTTTTTAAATTCCAAACAGTCTGGTTTAAATGTTTTAATTTAATTGTCATTTCTTTTTTTTAATTAAAAAATGGTCTACATTGAACGATGTTAATGGTCTTATTTCAAAGTGTCTCACCATTAGATCTGCTACTAGGGCTGTTGAGCCTGACTAGACGTTCGACCTAAAAGGGTTAACTGACCAACTTCTTCCCCTTAGCAGAGCTTTAAGGACTGCAGGCTGGAGAAATTATGCACAGGGCTTCTCAATTTCTGTGAAATGGACCCCAGCTAATTCAACTTATGTGTTAAGCAGCCATACATGGGGATGTTTCAATTCAGCACTCTGTTCAGATCGACCAGAGGCTTTCATCTCACTCCCCTCCTGAGTAATTTAGTGCTGCAATGCATCGCGGCAGGCCCTTAAGAGCATACTGGTTACCATGAGTAAACACCCGGTTTGAGGCGCAGAAACTGGCAGATGTCTAAGTTCAGTGCAATGTTGACAATTTAAATAGCTCTGGGACCTCCTTCATTAAAATAGTGCTAAATTGAATTGCGCCGTATGTTGTCAGATAAGGCACACTGATTGCAGCTTTCTGTTGGTTGACAAAGTATTGCCTATGTGCTGTACTTCCAAAACATTAGAGCTCATGGAAGAAATGGTGTCTGCATGCAGCTGGGCTCACTAAGGGAAAGCAACAGCACATGGAAGTGCTCGTTTTAAAGATGGCATTGTTTTAGCTATAAAATATATTGAAGTACTTTTGTAGTGTAATTGTTCTCCCTTTTTAACTGTATTCCTGTAGAGTAGAACATAAGCTACAACTCCCATAAGCTACAACTCCCATTACAACATGAATTTCTATCTAAAATGGCTGTTTCCTAGTATTTTTAAATGTTAACACAAATGTAATTAATTATACCCCTTTTACACCGAGTCAAAAACCCGACTTTTTGCTTTGTGGACCTGGGTCAGCGTCGGTGTAAAAAGGGTAGCTAAGAAAACACGGGTCCATTTCCCCGCCAAGCCTACCCTGCTCCTGACCAGGGTGGAACACTGGGAGGACCCGGGCCAGGGGCAATGTAAACGGGCATCAGACCTGGCTCCAGTTTACAGCAATGGGTGAGCCTGACCTCTGGACCGCAGCGTCCTGCGATCAGAATGAAAGTTGGTGGGGGTTGCACAGAGCCTCTGCTGCTTTATTGTGCAAACATGTACTGTGCATCCATTCACCCCGTGGGGGGGGGGGGGGGATTGGGGGGGGGGTAGGGTGGCCTTGCGTTGCACAGAGGCTGGGGGTAGCCCAGCAGCTTAAAAATCGTGGCTCCGACCTGGATTGGAACAGTGGTCCAGGATTTTGGTGTAAAAGAGGTATAAGTGTAACCTATATTGCATTTAAATACCACAGTCATTTACAAACACTTATGTGATTTACTTAGAAATTATATGCTTTAATGCACAATTTTTTTTTGTTCTGGTGGTGAACATGGTAGCGATTTAAAAAGGGAGCATCCTCACAAATGCTATTTGGTGATATTTTTATGAAGGTGCGAAAAGTAATTGTTACCATGCAGAGAACTAAATTAGTTTTGACTGGTATATTACTCATGTTTAGGGCCAATCACCACTGTTACATTCAGTAATCTCCGTCAATAGCGGCTTCTTGTCTTTCCCCTGGTGGCAGCCACGCTTTGCATTCATCAGAAGGCAGCTGGAACACTTACAAAAATGATGATCTATAGATCTATATGACAAATATTGTAGTACCCAGGTTGGTTTAGCAAACAGGTGAGCCCTGAGCCAGGTTTTTGTGATAGAACTGAGCATTTCCAATCTATTTATAGTGGAATCTTGGGACTGCAGCCCAGCACGTAACCGACGCACTATAGAACTACTGCTAAATGCAATCTATAAATCAATGTAATGTGAGACATGGAGCTTAATACAAACAAGTCAAAACATTTATCCTGTATCTGAGGAATTTTCTTACATAAGGCACAAGGCTGCATGCCTCATGCTAGCCTTATACCCTCTACACATGGGGCCTAATTCAGAATGGATTGCAAAGTTTTTCTCTTTTGGACAAAAACTGCAGGCGGGGCAAATGTAAAGTACAGAGAGTTAGATTTGGGTTATTTATTTCTGTGCAGGGTAAATACTTTATTTTTACACTGCAGTTCAGATTTCAGTTTAAAGGAAACTCACCAAAATCGAACTCTCTGCGCGTTACATCTGCTCCACCTGAATGTAGCATGGTTTTGTCCTAAAAACAAAAAAAAAGGTGCGTAAACACGGGAGGAGATATATTGCTAGCAATATATTGCTTGCAATATATTGCTGAGCAATATATTGCTCAGTGTCTCCTTTTCAACAAGCGACCAGAGATGGTCGCTGTTGAAAAGGAACCTCTGCTGGGGGTGCCGCAGAGGTAATTAGCTGGTCGCAGGAGCAAGCTCCTGCGACCAGCGATTACAATGGGGTAGAAAACGGGAGCGCGCACCCGGCGATTTATCGCCGGGGCACACTCCCAATCACTGGCTATATGGTCGCCTGCGACCATATTCCCAGCGACTATAGCCCATGTCTCCCCCGTGTGTACACAGCATTAGGACCATGAGCCAGATACGTACTGGTATTGCATTAAGCATCAGTGCATTTGCTGTTGCATGGTAGTCATATTTGACATGCGGTGGTAATAAACAGTTGCCGAAGTATCGCTAAGGAACACTTTATTGACTCCAATGCTTTCTCAAGTGCCATCCCATGGAATTTTCAATTCAAAATCATAGGCTTTCCTGTCCACCAGCGCTTGCTGATTTGAGATGTTCATGTCCGGATTTGCTCGGATCTCAAATTGGGATCTTATTGGCTATCCAAAACATGTGACAGCATATAGCCAATTAGATCCCGTTTTGAGATCCGAATAAATCCAGGCCTGCGGATCTCTAATGAGAATTGGTACTAATTTATTTATATAGCGTTTTTCTTGGGATGTTATCGGTGTGCCAGCGGTCAGAAGTCTGGAAACTGCATCCTGATGTGCAGAACCCTAACACCTGGCTGGTAATTCTGCCCCCACCCTCCTCACACCTCATCCTTATTACCTGCAGCCTAACCCTAGCCATACCCCCTGAGTGCCTAACCCTACCTTTTTAGTGCCTATACTCTTGATTTAGAAACTATAGGGCCATTACTGAATGTGTGAGTAAACTTGTCTTTATGCTGTGTTTGAACATTTCTAGAGTAGTGTCCTCTGTGGACTGAGGGGGTGAGTAGGCGCTGCCAAGCTTAAAGCTTTTTTATCTCTTTCTCGGTATGGGGAATTCTATGTCTTTTAGTAGTTCTCGATTAGTGGATCATAGTTTGAGAGTTGGATTATATGCCTCAAGCACCTAGACTCCATTTGTATCGGGTTATAAATGTCAGTAAGGCTATCTAAATATATCTTACATGCAGCCAGTGAAGAGAATGGAACACATTTGTTATGAGGCAGGTACAGGGCTGGGTAGTTACCGATGGCTGCATGGGTGCGTCTTTTTCTTGGAGGCCCTAGAATAGCGCATTGTAGAAGTTCAAGCATGAGGACACAAATTCAAGTACGATTGTAGAAAGAATTTTGTGAAACAATCAAATGCTGGATACTAATAAAGATTGGATGAAACTTGATATTTAAATGTCAACCCACAATCCAGTGCTACATCAATTTCTTCAAATGATCAGAGGAAGCCCAGTTGGTTGGCCCAGCTGAAAACGTAATACTTTATGTTGAGCTCCTGTCATAATGTTTCACCAGAATTAATTCTCAGGCAGCTGGCACACACCTAGTCATGCAGGCACTTCCTGTGACCTGGCAGCAAGAAATAATTAAAACCATCCAAGATTGCACATTCTGTTCTCTCTTGTTATCAGAGATCATTAGGCACATACACCTTTCCGTCTTCTCATGAATCCTGACTGGAATATTTCATAAATGCAATGGGTTGACAGATTTGGTTTCCAGTTTACTTGCAGCTACTTTCTAAGTTAACATTCCTTAGAAATGCAAACTAATGGGTTCAATTGCTATACCAATTTTACGTGCTTGAAGCGCTGTGGAATGTGTGTAAAAAATACTAGGAAAAAATGCTGTTTTGAAACCGCTGGATAAGGAGCCATTCATGGCCAACAAACCACATTAGTTGTATTCAATTTGCCTTTGAACTGGGATTCACAGAGGGCATTCTGTTTGATTGTGGTCTCTGAGGTTGCAATTACAGCCACTTATTGTTATCTCACTCTTTGCATGGTTTCAGAAGGATACAAATAGGGGTTCTGCCTACAGAAATATGACTCAACTTCAATCTGATGCTACTACTTAAGGCCCCCATACATTAGGCCGACTTGTCCTTAGGACAAGTCGGACCCAATTCTCCTGTGAGCCGCCCGGCAGCTCCCCGGGAGGCTCACATAAAATTTGGCACTTGATGAGCCAGATTTTACATGTGATAAATCGCATGCGATTTATCACATGTAAACAAATGGGGAGCTGCAGGGCGGTGAGGAGCAGTGGGGCGGGCAGCGGCAGTAGTGGGGGCGGGCGTCGGCAGTAGTGGGGGCGGGCGTCGGCAGTAGTGGGGACGGGCGGCGGCAGTAGTGGGGGCGGGCGGCAGCTCACAAAAGTTCCCGGCGGGTGATGCTGACCTGGCCGGCATGCTGTGGTCTCAAATACAGTAGTAGCGCTGCCGCTGCGGGACGCACAGCGGCGGCTATTAGATTTTCAAAATAGCTGTCAAATGACCGGCCGTTCTGTGATTGGCTGAGAGCTCTCTCAGCCAATCACAGAACGGCCAGTCATTTGACAGCTATTTTGAAAATCTAATAGCCGCCGCTGTGCGTCCCGCAGCGGCAGCGCTACTACTGTATTTGAGACCACAGCATGCCGGCCAGGTCAGCATCACCCGCCGGGAACTTATTTGTGAGCTGCCGCCCGCCCCCACTACTGCCGCCGCCCGCCCCCACTTCTGCCGCTGCTATCTGTGATCACAGCCGGCCAGGTCAGTGTGTCTGCCCGCCGTGCTCCCCCGCCCCCCCGCCGTCTGCATGCATATGCCTGACAGGTGGGCAGGCATATGCATAGCATACAGGGAGGTCGGATGATCTTATGTGCTGACCGTCCGACCTCCCTGATCCGGTCCGATGCGCACGGGACCGCGCATCGGATCGGATCATACATCACACACCTGCGATTTTGGGGCGATTTCATCTGGTTATCGGCCCAAAGTGCCGAAATCGGATGAAATCGTCCCAAAATCGTATAGTGTATGGGGGCCTTTAGACATTCTGCCCCATTCCCTTTCTGTACATCTGTGTTTGATAACTGTCAAACTTTATATTTAATGATCTCACTTTGGTATGGAAAGGAACACTACGATAATTGTCACATCCTTGTTTGTAAATGATATGGATATTGAATAATGCCTTGGAGTTCTGTAACTGAGACCTTTTTGTTTTATCTTGTTATGTATGGTCACCAGTATATTATGTGGCTTTTAATTCCTTTTATAGAATAAATGGCATTTGCCCTGTACAAACTTTAAATGTTTATATTGATCATCTGTATGTGTGAGTGTGTATATATATATATATGTGTGTGTGTATCTATTTCTCTATCTTTATCTCTCTCTGTTTATTTATATTTGTGTGTTTGTTTGTTTTTTTAAGGTTGCAGATGCATATGCTAAATGGGGCCCTTCTTGCTTTGGTGTTTCCAGTGCTGAATACACGATTGGTATGTACCAGTGATTTTCATTACTGTCTTTGCTATTTATTCTTCATTTAAAATTAAATTAGCCATGTTAAGTTATTGGGTGTGAAAAGGGGTGTTGGGTTTGGGCTTCTAGCCCTAGGCTATTCAATTTTAATTCCCCTTTTCAACCAATTCTGTTTCACATCTGTCAATGGGTATGAATACGCACAATCTCAAGTTTATTTCACGCATTGTCTTAAAATATCAGAACATACTATACAACAAGGGATAAGCTATTATAAACATAGGTTGAACTAGATGGACGCAAGTCTTTATTCAGCCTCACCTACTATGTAACTATGATGCACGTCCCATTTGCTTCAGGTTTCATGTTCGTTGTATGCAGGGCCGGACTGGGACCAAAAATTGGCTCTGGCATTTTTACCAAACAGGCCCACCTGCTTGTGACCTAGATTCATGATATTTTGGCACGCTGATGAGGCATTGTGGGTACAGAGCATCATGAATCCTTGGCCCATGCTTATGAGATTTCCTGCCCACCCTGATAATTTCCCTTGTTATGCAGAGCACAGTAACTAAACCTAGGACTACAAACTGAAAGAGGTAAAACTCTGTAACTGGGTTTATTTATAAACCATGGAAAAACTGGGCAGTAATGCTTATTACATGATCTGCCTTTCAAGGTCCTCCTTAGGCTCCTGAATAACACTTTAGGGCCTGGGCCTCTCCAGCTGCATACAAATTCACAGTGCTGAGTATGGCATAAAGTGGTCCCATCACACCTGTGTTATTTTAGCCACTCCATTACCTAACCCAAATGCTGACCGCCTGTCACTCTCTTTGTGAACGGCAAAACATTTCTTCACTGCATCTGCAACCTACATTGCGTCCACCTCTGAATTATATTCAGATGAGTACAACTGTATTATTTAGGGTTTTTTACAGACTTTTTCCTAGAAACCCACTCATTACTATCTGACAACAATCCAATATATTGGCCACAATAGTTTCTAGTGTTCACTCTAGAAATTTTTTAGGGCAGGGTGCTGACCACGGGAAGGGCACATTTTTCAATCGCGAGGGCACATTTTAATTTAAACGTCAAAATGATGACACCGGAGCGTCATACCATCAGCACATTTATGCTATATAATCCATCCTGTGACACCTGAGCGTCACACCATCGGCACATTTATGCTATATAATCCATCCTGTGACACCGGAGCGTCACACCATCGGCACATTTATGCTATATAATCCATCTTGTGACACCTGAGCGTCACACCATCAGCACATTTATGCTATATAACCATCTTGTGACACCGGAGCATCACACCATCAGCACATTTATGCTATATAACCACCTTGTGACACCGGAGCGTCACACCATCAGCACATTTATGGTATATAATCCATCTTGTGACACCTGAGCGTCACACCATCAGCACATTTATGCTATATAATCCATCTTGTGACACCGGAGCGTCACACCATCAGCACATTTATGCTACATAACCATCTTGTGACACCTGAGTGTCACACCATCAGCACATTTATGCTATATAATCCATCTTGTGACACCTGAGCGTCACACCATCGGCACATTTATGCTATATAACCCATCTTGTGACACCGGAGCGTCACACCATCGGCACATTTATGCTATATAACCACCTTGTGACACCGGAGCGTCACACCATCAGCACATTTATGGTATATAATCCATCTTGTGACACCTGAGCGTCACACCATCAGCACATTTATGCTATATAATCCATCTTGTGACACCGGAGCGTCACACCATTAGCACATTTATACTATATAATCCATCCTGTGACACCTGAGCGTCACACCATCAGCACATTTATGCTATATAACCATCTTGTGACACCTGAGCGTCACACCATCAGCACATTTATGCTACATAACCATCTTGTGACACCTGAGTGTCACACCATCGGCACATTTATGCTATATAACCCATCTTGTGACACCGGAGCGTCACACCATCGGCACATTTATGCTATATAACCACCTTGTGACACCGGAGCGTCACACCATCAGCACATTTATGGTATATAATCCATCTCGTGACACCTGAGCGTCACACCATCAGCACATTTATGCTATATAATCCATCTTGTGACACCGGAGCGTCACACCATCAGCACATTTATACTATATAATCCATCCTGTGACACCTGAGCGTCACACCATCAGCACATTTATGCTATATAACCATCTTGTGACACCTGAGCGTCACACCATCAGCACATTTATGCTACATAACCATCTTGTGACACCTGAGTGTCACACCATCAGCACATTTATGCTATATAACCATCTTGTGACACCGGAGCGTCACACCATCAGCATATTTATGCTATATAACCCATCTTGTGACACCTGAGCGTCACACAATCTGCACATTTATGCTATATAAACCATCTTGTGACACCGGAGCTTCACACCATCGGCACATTTATGCTATATAATCCATTTTGTGACACCTGAGCATCACACCATCGGCACATTTATGCTATATAAACCATCTTGTGACATCGGAGCGTCACACCATCAGCACTTGTGCACAAATCACCCCCATCTATAGGGATCTCAATATGACTAGACACTAATCCCAGACACCGGTAACACACAGGATAATTAATGCATAATGTTAAATGGGTGAAACGCAGCATCCAATGCAACTAGTACACTGACACTGCGCCCACTTCCTGGCACCTGGTACAGCAGCAGCCGGACCATCACTTTACTCACACAGCGATTGTGCCAGCTGCTAGCCCTCAGCTTCAGTAGCTATGTACATAGTGTGCAGGGCGTGTGTGTGTGCGGCAATAGTGTACAGGGGGGGCAGCACTGCCGGGGTGCTGATAGTGTACCAGATATCATAGTGTACCAGATATCCCCTGGCTGTACCTGTCTCTGGGGTCTATACAGCTGGTGGTCCTGTTGCTGTGATTAATGTAATAGACTTTTCAGTCCACATCCCTGGCCTGCTCCCACCCCTCTGGCAGGGGTAACTCCTTTCGTAGCATCTCCAGAGTGTGTTACATCCCCCATAAAGTCCCCCAGAGGCAGTGCTGAGGAGTCCGTCTGGCCGACAGAGGGGGGGGTCAGATGAGCTGGGACCCTCCCCACACGCCGCACTCGGGCACTTCCCCACCAGGAAAGTTGCTCTGGGCGATCAACAAGTGCTCGGCAGGGGAGCGGGAGGGCTGCATGTCCCTGGGTGCCCAGCTGTCCATCCCCGGCCCCAGGGGCCGAGCACTGCCTCCAGCCAGCGGGTGTCACCACACGTGAGCTCCCCTGATGCCAGTCACCCCCCGAGCTTGCTCCAGTCACTAGGAAGCTGCGGGACACGGTGCCCGTGCGGTGTCCTCCATGTCCCCAACACCGTGTACTGTATGTAGGCTGCGGCCGGTGACCAGGCTCCGCTGCTGCACCGGGGGACGACCAAGGACCGCAGTGTTGGTATAGGGGCTTCTGGGACGATGCCTTAAAGGGGACGCCTAAAATAAGCCTAGCGGGAACACTAGTTTCTATATATATTTAGAAAACTATGTGGTCACTTTAAAGAGGATCTTTTAAATTAAGAGTAACAAAATAATATTGGCAGTCAAAAAAGGCATGTGATATATAAATTATATAAGGTAAACTACTACATCTACTTAAAGGCAAAGCAATAACCATGGCAATTATTCCTGCTGATTGGGTGCAAATTTACCTTGTCCAACACACGTGATGACTGGCTGGTCTTTTCTGCTGCTAAGATAGCACCGACCCCGCCGTGGTGACGTTCAGCTTCTCACGTCCGCGGGTAATTAATGACATGGACGTCGCGGTCATGTGGCCAGCCCCTCTGCCCCCCCCCCATCCCACACACACACACACTGGCTGCTCAGACTGGATGGCGGCGCCGGCAGCTCAGGTGCAGTCACATAATGGTGTCATGATGACGTCAATATGCAAATTATGGGGTGCTCAGCACAGTGATGCCCAGGGGGCAGTACTGAAAGCGCAGAGCAAAGGATGCACAAAATCGGCCCTTCTGACTTTTGCCAGATGGCCAGTCCAGTCCTGGTTGTATGCAATCGTCTTTGCTTTTAAGTGTGATAATGGCAGCATCTGTGGGTGATCTTGAAAATAAAGCATTATATGATGGGCATTCATAGTCTGTTTGCCATGTGTGAAAGAAGAACATCAATGATCCTATTTTCTGCATTTCTTGCAGCAAAGTATTTATACATGTGCATTTTGACTAAAAACCATTCGAGACAATTGAGTAAAATGGCAAAACTGAAATTGTAAAAAGGATATAGTGACTGCGCTCAGATTTCTTGTATTTCTAGTGCAGCAAAGGTATTGGAGGTGCCCGCCCTCCCGAGGAAACAACAGATTAATATTGCGGACAACATTGGGATTGCGTACTATTTCATCCCAAAGCAATAGGCATCATAAGATCCCCTATTTGGGACAATCCTTTTGCTCACCTCGCATTAATTAACGATCAGCCCATTGGATGTAATACTGTATCAATTTATTGCCATTCAGTTATCATTAGCAGTGTGTTGATCATATACCTTTTAAATTTGTTTATTAATTTTTAATTTATGCTCAATCATGTCACTGTGACAGTTATTATTAATCAGTGTTTTATCAATTATATTCTTACAGTGTTTTTACAAATAAATAAATATTTAATGTTCATGAACAGGCACACTTCATTTACTATAGAGCGCAAGGTATAATTTCCATTAAAACTGAAATTGTGTTGACCTATTTGGTCCTTAAAGTTATGATAGTTTACTGTTTACATCTGTGTGTTTCCTTCTTCATGCTCAGAAGGCAGCGAAGAGCGATTTGTAGGTGTGTGCTACTGATAAATGAAAATATAGTTTTGTTTTTATAAATTACCTTTTTGGGGACCTCAAAGTTTAAAGGTGGCAATACACGTATACAAATTGTTTTTTGTTTTTTACACGATTTAGACCCATCAGGCCGATAAATCGTATCTCATTTTACTTCTGATCTGTTGTGCAGCCCCATGCTCCTCAGATTGGATCAGGAGGATGCTTCGTATGCAAATGGGCCACATACAATGTATCCTATGCGATCTAGCTGCTGGGGTGCCCGTCGGAGTTGCCGAGATATCTCGTGCAATACCTCAATCTAACACAGGGGTGGGCAATAAGCGGCCCTCCAGCTGTTGAGGAACTACACATCTCAGCATGCCTTGGATCAGTTTAACTATTGGAGACTAATGAGCAATGTTGCTTCAGCTATTTGAAAAAGGGTAATTGTCAGGAAGTAAATATGGTAAAATTATATATCTGCGTAGATCCATTTTGTCCCGCTCAGTGATTTCAGGTGTGCCCTGTGTACATTAATAAATAGGGCTCACAGGGATTTTTCTGTCAGTGCTTGTGGATGTATTAATGATCTTGAACACAGAAGAATTTAAGCACACTGAGTAGATTATAGGATTATTCGCCTTCATGTCCTAATTACCCAGTTAATCAGGAAGTAAAGTGGATTTATTATCTTCATGCAGTAGGATTTCTCTGTTTGTTTTGGTGAATGTTCTTCTACGTTCTGTTGATCATCTCCCTATGTCATGTCATGCGACTCTCAATAGCTCTGAGCACACTGTTAGTAGTTCCTTATACATAGGCGCTGTAGAGCTGCAGGTTTTCCTGCACGATGATTAAAGATAACCGCTATATGTGATGATACCTATTCCATACAAACGTGTTAAGAACCTTATTCAGGTCCATTCATTAGGCCGCGTGTGTTTGCACGTTGCCAATGTTTTGGCTTTGCGCTTGCATTTGGAGTGTGTGGCCACGGTGAACAGAAAGGCCACAGGGGGGGTGGGGGGGGGTACTTGGGCGGCCCATTAGCTTATGGGAACAACCAGCGTTTCATGGGCATACCCATGAGAACGCTGGGCATTCGCATGTTAATGCGGCAGTGATGGACATGCGCGGGAGGGCAGCTGACATCACCGGTTGTCAGCTGCCCATCCACTTCCCCCTGAGCGTACACTCATATGTAAGACATGTAAGGTTGCTGAGAGCATCCACTTTCCACATCTTTCGATAGTTTGGGTCCCAGTGGCATACGATGGATGTTTATGTAAAACATCCATTCATAGCTAGTGCGGATGTACGCGCCTTGGCAATGGTGGGATCTGGTTAACTCGGAAGGATGTGAATGAACCAGAATAACCCCCTTAGTCCATTGGTCGCATACAGTTTGTATGTTCTGCCATTGAAAGATCTGTGTTAGCGGCCACAAGCCATGCAGTTTCCATGGATAAATAAGGCCCTTATTCAGGCCTGTTGCAATACAAAGTACAACCACAAATCTATTGCATTTTTGGGAATTTTCAAGTCAGTTAATCTTCATACTGTGACACCTTCCCTTTGGTCGCCTCTCCCTCCAATTGTCTTACCTGGCTGAGGTAAAACTGGTTTGTGACTGAAATAACAGTGCACAATGCATTTGCATTACAGGTTATAGAGCAGATAAGTATCAGAGAGAAATGGATCCTGTAACATGCAATTACTAGCATACACAAATTTGTTCTATTTTTTTGACACTTTATACATGAAGGCATACAGTTGAGTAAGAAGCGTTATTTGTTTGTGTAGAGTAAGTGTATAATGCAGTGTCTATCCTATTCAGCATGAAGGGTGCAATGTGCTGTTGCCGCAGCATTTTAATGTTGGCAAAGGCACCTGGATTAGCTCCTTTTGGGGGCTGAAATCAGCCCCTCTTTACACAAAACTATACAGAGCTCTATGGGGCAGTGAACACTTTTCTACCAATCCTATACAGTCCTTACAATCAACTTTAGATGGATACCAAGGTCAGAGTAAATACCACTCGGATCCCTTTAGCTGGATGTGTTTGCATTTCTTTTTAACCATAAAATTTAGCTGCACTCTGCGATTGCACTCCCACACTAAGCCCTTATTGTACTTGCGTAGTAAAAAAATACATACTGTACCTTTACTCTAGGGTGCACCACCGGACAGCTACAGCACAGTGTGAAAGGTCACATTTTCGTATACCGGTTTCTGATTATATTTAGAAAATGAAAAAACGCTAAAGAGGGTAAAATCAGTGTACCTCCACAACCCCCCCCCCCCCCCATTTGTACTTATAGTGTGTGCACACCGACGCTCACTTTCCATGCCCATTTTAGCCACCTAGTCACACACAGGGCCATATTTAATGCGGCCGGCGAGGGGGTTAAGCGGCCAGGATCACTTAAAACAAGCGATGCTCGCTGTTTAACCCCCGCCCGGCTGCTCACCCTATTCTATGTTCCGGGGGAATCCTCCTTGTCACAGGATGGCGAGGATTCCCCCAAACAGGGAGGCTCTCAGCTAATGCAGGGAGCCCGCTGTTTTAGTGGCCACACACACTTTCTCCATCACTATAAAAACCCAGTGAGGTGGAAAAGGTGCATTCCGGGGGTCAGCTGAATACTGAACGTGGGAGCAGTCACCCCAAAGTCTCCAGCCACATTTTGGACCTATAAAAATGCTCATTAACAAAATTCAGGCAGTGTGAGACCAAATAAAATCACAATTAACATGTCAGACTGATTCTGAAGAAGGCCAAGTGTGTACACTTATATGCATTGGTTTATTGCAGCTTATTTAGCTCTAGTAAATTTGAGTTTGAACTACTTTTTACACTTTTTTTGTTTCATGTGAATGCAGGATGGTTAGATTGTTGAGGCTTTTTTATTTTTTATATAAATATTTTTCTTTATTAAAACACCATGGACAATAAAAATAAACATGTTTTCAATGTAATCAGAGTTGTTAACATTTGTCGTATAAGGCATAGACATTGTATTTTTGACATGGTAATAATCCACCTTATAGCTGCCACATCTTCTATAACAATTGAACAAATGTTTTTAATGCAAAGACAGTATTCAATAGTATTCAGTAGTATGCTGCCACTCCCTATCTATGACCGCAAGATTGCTTGGTCCTGTGCTGCCTTCCTAGTTCAATACCAGGTGGTGTTTTTATTTATTGAAGAGGCTTTTACAATAAAAGGTTTGTATAATCCTCTGTTACCCATTACTTGAATTCATTTTTGAGACCCTGCTTAATGTACAGTTTCTTACATTTTCTGTTCCATTAAGGCAGGGGTGGGGAACCTTTTTTCTACCAAGGGCCATTTGGATATTTATAAAATCCTTCGGTGGCCATATAAAAATGATCAATATATTCATGTGGGTATTATACACATGGGCAGCGGCATATACATGTGGGCATTATATAGACTGGCAGCGGTATATACATGTGGGCATTATATAGACAGGCAGTGGTATATACATGTGGGCAGCGGCATATACATGTGGGCATTATACACATGGGCAGTGGCATATACATCTGGGCATTATACACACGAGCAGCGGTATATACATGTGGGTATTATACACATGGGCAGCGGCATATACATGTGGGCATTATATAGACTGGCAGCGGTATATACATGTGGGCATTATACACACGGGCAGCGGTATATACATGTGGGCAGCAGCATATACATGTGGGCATTCTACACATAGGCAGCGTCATATACATATGGGCATTATACACACAGGCAGCGGTATATACATGTGGGCATTATATAGACTGGCAGCGGTATATACAGTCGCGACCCCATGGTGAGAAGGTCGGGACCCACAGTTTGAGAACCGCTGGTTTAGAATATATTGTGCAAAGTAAATGTTGCTTGTGTGGTACGGGATATGCTTTATGAAACCTGGTAACAAACGTTACATGAAAAGGACATTTTCCTGGAATGAAGTGAAGTTTGCCAACCTTTCCCACCCTCACATCTATTAAGCAGCTACTATAAGTAAAATGTATGAAAAACATGTATAAATGATGGATGCATCTTCCCGAACCTTTACCCTGGGATGGCACCCTGCCCGGAGGTTACCACATACCACCTGAAGCAGCCCTACTATCCATAAGACACATCGGAACCCATCAATAATATTTACTCTTGTGCGCTTTCACTTTTCTTCCATGAAATGTTTCTGTGTACTCTGCTTAGAACTATTCAGACACCTGTTCGGCGATCACAATAAAAAGTACTAAACCTGACTGTTTGTTTTTTTGTTGTCATTGCAGTTACCCTTTGAAGTAGAGGTGTATTATATTCAGCACATCATGCTGTACGTAGTTCCTATCTACTTGCTGCGAAAAGGAGGTATGACCTGGTTTTCTATCATTCTTGTTTAAACTTTACTATTTACTATTATCCATATAAAACAGATCCAGTTATATATGTTTGTATCTTGCAATTTAATTAAAGTCTTTGTTTTCTTCGCAAACTGTGCAAAGAAATAAAAAAAAACACCAAAAAAAAACCTGCTCTGTGGTGCATATAATGAAAACACTGTTTGCCCATTGGAAGTAATATTTAGTGAGGTGATTGAAAAAGTCAAAAGTAGCAGATAGCAGTGTTTGCTGGTAACAGTCCCACGGGTTGCCACTGTGTAGGGATGTGTGGGGGTTCTCAAAGGCGCGGTTTTTCGCACACAGTACGGCTTTATCAATTCGGAATTTCGTGGGACTGTTAGCAGCAAACACTGCTAACTGCCACTTTTGACTTGCGGTGAGTCCCCTGTGTAGCGGCAATTACAGCTCCAGCCACCCTGCAGATTATCATCTGGGCAGTCACCGGCTATACTTGGCCCCTGCAGCTTTGACTGATCGATCCCCGGCGGGCAATGGAGCTACATTATCCTATGTGGGAAACTACGGTGCATACAGCTAGCGCTCCAGGAGTCTCCTAAAGTGCCCAGCTACCTGTAAAATCTGGCAGTAAGGAGTGTCCTTGTGGACCTCAAAACCTGCATCTCTATGCTTCTGGTGCCCTGTGATGTTTAAACCCACATAAAGCAACACCCATCTTTACCCCATGTGTGTGAGTAACAGCTGATTTTATACCTACCCATCATTCAGTGGCCATTTGGACTCCAGTTTATGGAGCAAAACATAGCTCCATGTTGAACTGCCTATAGTGAATTAGACCAATTGGTCTGCAGTTTCCCCCAGGTGGTATATCCATTTTTGAGTCCTCCAAAAATTTGGAGCTATATATACATATATGCAGATAGCTTATATCTTTTAATTCTAATGCAGCCCATACACGGTCCATTTAACGGATCCGCTTGGGACTTAATTAGCACGGATCAGATCCCTAGTGCATGCAGTGTGCAGCACATACTTTTTGTACCGTACTATGTGATGCGCGGGGGCGCACATGGCATAGTACAGAACGGAGCCATACACAACGGACCGTGTATGGGCTCCTTAATTGTTGTTTTATGTATTGTCCTGTCTTTTATTTCCTCCTATATGCACTAAACGCCCAACGGTATTGGTTTTTCTTTACTATTTGGAGGGTGGCATCCCTCCACCGTAGTGGCTGTTGGTGTATATTACACACGGCAAGTATCCCCAGCGCTCTAGACAACCTTGTTGCTATGATTTGGAATGATGCTATGCAAAATGAAGAACATGTGGAATGGCTATTTGTGGGTGCTGTATTGATGGGAAAGATGTTTTAAGCTTGCATGTAGAAGATAAGGCTCCCATCCACTAGAGTGAGGTATTGCATGCGGTACCTCACCCAGTGGTTCCAGGTGGACAGGATTGCACACAATACATTGTATGCCTTCCTTTTGCATACAATGGGCGGTATTCAATGAGCCTGATTCGCCATGTTTTTATGGCGAATTTGTGCTGTTTGGCGAATTTCTGACTAAAACGGTGAATCACCCTATTCAATGACCACACGGCGAATACATTTCAAGGTTTTTTTCACCATGATTCACCGAGTAGCAATCGCTATCTTTTTATGGGGAAGTGGAATGTGAACTTTTAAAATAAAGTGTTTTGTTTTTTACATTTGGTGTCAAAAAATCAGGAATTTTATTCTGAGGAGGGGCATGCTATTTTTATTCATGTGCTGTAAGCACATGAATATATATTTAATTTAATTTTTTTTTATTTTTTTTACACCGCAGCCAGCAGGGGGAGCCGAGCCGCTCATTACATATTCATATATTCACTGCACCCGATCGTTACGATCGGGTATAGTGAATATACGCTCCCCTGCTGGCACCCCCGGGGGGCAGCCTGTGCTGCCTGGCACCCGGGGAGCCCACCTACCCCCCACAAAGTTCTGGGGCAGGCAGAGAGACTACCATCTCTCTGCCTGGCACCGTCCTCAGGCTCCCTGCGGCAATCGCCGCAGGAGCTCATATTCGCCAGTCAGGGGCAGCGAGCCCCTGACACGTTGAATACCGGAGCCCGCCGGCTCCAGGACGTGGCGAATGTGCAGCGAATCCTAAAAAGGATTCGCTGCACCTCGCAGGTATTCTCATTGAATACCGCCCAATGTATCGTATGCGATCCTAGCAGGGACTACAGGCTGCAACAAATATTCATGGCAGCCCGTCGGATCTGCGATTTGATATGCGAGGCACACAAGAACGCTCCTCACATCGCAATTGCAGGAAAAGCACCTGCGATATGACACTTTTCATGCAATCCATCGCAGCAATGCGCCAGAATCGCATAAAAAGTGGCCATATCGTGCTAGTGGATGGGTGATTTTTGTTTTCTTTAAATAAACTTTTAGAAGCGATACATATATTTTTATACCCTCCAAATTGTAGGGCATTTCTTGCTGGAAAAAATACTTGCTATCTATATTTTTTTTTTTTTTTATTCTTCACAATCATTAAAAATTAATCAGCAATTTCACTTTTTTACGAGCCGAAATACTTTGAAAGACATCTATACTGTTATCTAGTGTTATGTTACACTTTTTTGTGTGCTACAGATGAATTTCCCTATTTTTACCCACACAACACTGGTAACCTTATACAGAATTATTGCTTGACTGAAAATGATTTCTGTTTGATTGCATTTTGTTGCCATCTAGTGTTTATCATGAGAAAGCTCTGTCTATCCATCTAGCTTTTACTGGCTTATTAGTCTGTTCTTATGCATGGCGTCAATTGTATTCCCATTTACAGCACCTTTTATAATAAAGATTTAATATAAAGAAGTCACTCTAGTTTTTCATGTGCCTAAAATAGTTTAAAACCGGAACACTATTAATATTATTTTGCAATCTTGATGCAAATCTTTTTCAACACATCAGTCAGCTGAATTTTATTTTATTTCCCTGCCTCTTGACAGTGCAGCCTGCGTGTGGGGACAGTAGCAAGCTGTTTTTAATGGGGCGCCGCCATAAGTGCAGGGTGCATCGCATTTTGGCAATTAAAAAACCATCCAGGGTGTCCTGCTATAAGCGGGAACACTAGATTAGGCTGCTGGAGGGGAAAGGTTAGCATTAGGCTGCTGGAGGGGCGGTTTAAGGTTATAATACGCGCCAAAATCCATGTGGACATTGGGATGCCACGGTTTGTATTTATACATCTGAATGCTGGGTTCTGGAAGATCGATATCAACCTATGAATAGATATTTCATTGTACTGTTGACTGTTCATATTCAATTAATTTGCACATATTCTAAATAGAACGGATCATGCCTTGTTAATTCTTAGATATTTTAAATACAAGTTATATGCATTGCTTGGATTATTAAAATTCCTTACCTGGATTATTATAACTATATTGATGTTTTCCAGGTGTGTACACACCAGAGCCACTCTGTAACTTCTGGTGGGCTATGTTGGCAACTGGACTCATGTTCTTCTACCACTTCAGTCTTCTCCAGATCCTGGGCCTGGTGAGTGTTTGTTTTAGGACTTCCAGACTACTGCGGCGGCGTTACTGCCGCCGACTATCTTTACATGTCTACCTAAGCCGTGTCGTCTAAAGGTAGTCGACCATACCATGGTCGAACTAAACCCTGTAAACCCGCTATAGCACAACCCTCCCTGGTGACGTCACCCACCTGGCAATACACTGGGTGGGAACGCCAGCATAAATGGGGTCTCAAGCAGGGTTGCACATGGGTTGGAGCTGGGTACAAAATCCTGGGTGCAACCCAGGTTAGCAGTGTAAAAGTGGTAATTTTGGTCTGGGACAGTTCTTCAAGCACCTTTCGGACCTTCATTAGATATTGTTAAATTCTGCTGCAGAGCCGCGGTGCTGGCAAGGGATGTTGAATAGCCATGAGTCATCATGGGATCTATGCTTCTAAAGGGCCCCTGTGGCCAGCAATGATAAGTATACTGTAGTGGGTGTTTGCTGATATCTGGACATTTTATAAAAAAAAAAATTATTTATATATATATATATATATATATATAATACAGTTTGCAGACTTGTTTATAGTATGTGCTCTCTTGTGTTTCTTTTTTTTTTAATAACACACAAATTTCCATACCTCTGCAGTACATTTAATGGGCAGTATTCAATGTCAAAATTCGGCATGTGCAGCGAATCCTGTTTAGGATTCACTGCACTGTCGCCGTGTTCCGGAGGGCTGGAGCCTTTGCTGCCAGCCCTCGCTGTCCCAGTATTCAATGCCGCAGGGGCTCGCTGCCCCTGACGGCGAATCTTAACCACGTATGTGGGGAGGAGAAGGGCTACCTGGGACCCAAGCAGCACAAGCTGCCCCCCAGGAGAGCTAGCAGGGGACCGGGTAGGAGCCGCTAGCACTGCTCCCGATCCCGAAAACTTGCTGAATGTATTTGTGAGAGCCTTTATACTGTATAGGTCTTTCTGTAGGATGAAGGTTAATGTATGTAATGGGTGTGGTATAACACACCAACATCAGAATCCCGACTGCTGGGACTCAGACTGCGGGGCGAGCGCAACAATGCCCCTTGCTGCGCTCGCCACCTATTCTATTCTCCCTCTATGGGAGTCATGGACCCCAAAGAGGTAGAATAGCCCCTATCTGTCGGGATCCCAACTGTTGGAGTTTAAACAGTCAGTATTTCAACGTCTGTGGAATGACTGTTGGAATCCTGACCGTCGGTCAGTCATCCGGCACCCATTTGGAATATACCCTCATTGTCTGTATGATTTTACAAATTCACTTCCCTCTTTGTTTTGTTTTTGTGCTTTTTCAATAGATGACTGAAGTGAACTTGAACAACATGCTATGCCCAGCTGTGTCTGACCCATTTTACGGGCCGTGGTATCGTATATGGGCTTCGGGACATCAAACCATTATGACCATGGTTCATGGGAAGATGATTGTGGCCCTGTTCTCCCCTGGGCTACCAGGCTACAGGTTCCTGGTCTACCTGATTCCCTCTTCAGGAAAGAAAGTGGATTAAAAGGTCACTGCGGTTTTAACCTCTACCCAGCCAAAATATGGATCTAACATGTAGAGGTTAAAAAAAGCTACCAGCACTTTGATTTAACAGTGTTACAAACTTCCAGCTACGTAAACAAGTGACCTTACAGAACGGACACTGGTCTCCAGTATTGGATTCAATTTTGTATGAACATTCTCTTCATTTTGCCACCCTAAGCCAAAATGCTTTCCTATTTATCAGCAGCACAGTGCATCGCCAGGGGGCTATGGTGGCTTTTGCACAGGGACTGAAAAAATACCTGTTTTTATTTTTCTATGTTATGTACTCTAGTCTGTTACAAGACCTGATACTTTTATTTATAGATCTTTATAGGCTTATACAGCGCTAAACAGGAACGTAAATCTACTCCAGCTTCATATAAGGCTTTACCTGAATGAGCAGGGCTGTAATGGAGCAGTCCCATTTGTATGGTTTTTGTTTTACAGTCTAAAACTAGGCATGTGGTTATGGTAATGTGGAATGTTTAACCCTTTACATCCAAAAGCAGTGGCTTAGCCTTGTTCTATCATGGTTTTAACTGCAGATCAAAACTGACCACTAGCCTCTGATCCCATTACATTTACTGGTTCCGCCAGAAACACGCGTAGCATGCTTGTAGAAGGTGTCAGAAATGTTGCTCTAAGATGTATGATTATATAATATGGGTTATCATTTCACAGGAATAAGCTATAAGAGGTACTTTGGTGGGTCCTGGTGAACCCATTTTCAATCAGCCTGTCAATGCTCTTGCATTATGTGCATGGAAACCAATGCATCTGTTTGCAATGTGCGGAGTGCCTGCCCTTGTTTGTAGACTGGGCTTGCGAGAAGCATAGTGTACCTTCACTTGTCTATACTTCCGGCAAAGTCTGAAAATACATCTCTACATGTAAGTCCAAATTTAGGTTGACGCTCCTTTGCTGAATGGAAGAACGCCCTATTGCATCCCAGTTAAGCCTCTTTTGTCAGTAGTAGAGATGGGATGGATTCACATGTACCTGCCTTTGTCCAGTTCCAGAGCATGCATGGTACGGCACACACCAGATACACTCCTCAAATGGGCGGACACTCAACTCATCCGGTGCTAGGTGTACAGAACCTGATTCAATCAAAATAACTTTAGCAATAGGGAGAGGCAATAACCCAAACTTCTCATCATTCCAGATCATTTGTTATATCGTACAGGTTTTGTTAGTACACTTTTATTTAATTAAGGGCCACCGTCCGTATCTGTTACATAGTAGTTAGTAGTAGTCCTCTTGTTATTTCAAGTGAAAAAGGTTAGATGCAGAATTGTCCAGTTTGATATACAAACCCTCCCCACCCTCCTGCTGCTGGTGGCCATTAGTTGGGAATACACTGGTATCATGCAGTACCAGTTGCATGTTCCGTTTGCCATGGTACATAACCTGCAAGTTGTTACCCCATCTGGTCATGGAGGATAAACCAATCTGTAGGTTCCATGCTCCACTCTTTATAAAGTTGGGGCTATTAATCTACTCTGCTTCATTATGGTCTTTGGGGACAAATGCTGGAAGTGTCCCCTCCCCAACTTTTTATTTAATTTTTTTATATGTAAAACTCTCAGGTCACAGGACCAGGTTGGCCATGCCGAATATATAGGGCCATCGATAAGCTATGTGCAATTTTACCATGGTCTGTTGCATCTCTCATTCCAAGTACACATATATTATTAGTCATGGAATATTACCATATGGATTTTCAGTTACACACTTACCGTACACACGGTGCGATTTCTAGCAAGAATCATTGAGTGACCATATCTCCGTGCGTACAGGGCAACTGTTACTGGGAGCACGCGCGACCATCCCTGCAGCGGCTTCCCCTGGCAGTGTCTCCTTGGCCACATCCAGGAGCATGCTGTTGAAGATTGTGTCCATCACTCCTGCACAGATGATGGAGGAGGTCACTAACAACCCGTGGGAGTGCGCATCTTTAACTATATAGTGTGCATACACTAGGTGATATACACAAAAAAATTGTGAACAATGGTTATCGTGCATATAGTTTAAAATATCATCTAATGTTTACGCACCTTTACTGAGATTTTCTCAGCAATTTAGCAGTTTAGTAAGGCACTGTATAATGCAAGAGTCAGAAAGAAGCTGAGCGACTATCGGCAGTACAACCATGTAAGATATGCATTTCTTAATACATATGGGAAATTTGTCAATCATGGGCAGAATGTACAGAATTATTTATGGTTGAACCTGAATATATTTTCTTTAATATTAAGTGTTCCCCCCAGAATTTTTTTTCCAGCCGGGTAGCATCAAGAAGTAGCAGAGTGGGGGTCTTCGCAATAATAAAGTGTTTAACTCCTGACCTTTTAGGCATCCAAATACTACACAATTATTCTGTCACTGACACAATTACTGCCCTGCCATAGAATGCGCCCACTAGTTGGCACCACAGAATAAGCAGCACCTAGAATAAATATTGCCCGCACAAAATGCTAAGAAGATCCCAGGTGCTACCCTAATTTTCTGCAAACAAGCATTTTTTTTTTTTTAACGGCTCCCAATGACATTGTGATCACTGCTGCTCAGTCGGGAGACTGTTCCCACCTGAACAGCACACCCTGGCTTTTATTCAGTGGGGAGGGATCACCGTCCTCCACCCTGACGCATCCTTGCTATGTGATAGGCCACACGCCCACCCCCTGACACCCGGCAAGTCCGTCTGCAACAAGGTCTAATTGGTGAGAGTGCCGAATGTCAGGGGACTACAAGTGCCGGGTGGCAGGGCATCTCTTGCTGCCCAGACTGTCTGAAAATTTAAGCCTGGGGAGAACACTATTAAATACTTATGCATTACAGTCCCTTTTTTTTTTTTTTAAATAAAACATTTCTCTCCCCATTGTTCCGAATATTATGTTAAAGGGAAGTAATAAAAATAAGAATGGAGTTTAAAAGGGTCTTTTTTGTTTTTATAGCTAATTAAAGATGTGATTCAACTCTTCATTTTGTAGAGTATGATTTTGCGTTTTTTACTTTTTGAGAAACGTCTAATTCCTGGTGTTGAGAAATTCTAAAATAGTTTTTACCATGGTGTACTCCTCATTCCTATTGCTTTTGGTCATTTTCATGGGCATTTAATTTGATTGTTTGTGTTGCTAAACTTTTATTCATAGGGGAGTTTCAGTGCTCTGTGCTGATGGCGTTCTCATTTTCCTGTACAGAGTGCCTTCACGTCCTCCTTGAGGCACATCTTGGGGACTTGATTTGTGCCTCTCTAGATTACAAAGGACCCTATAACTGCACCTTTCTGGATTAAGCCCAACCGATTCAACCTTTACACATGTAAACATTACAAAATAAGGGGTACTTGTTTCCTAGCACGGCCACAATCGCGGGCATCGTGTAACTTTAAGTTAAGGTACACGATGCCCGCGATGGACCAGATTTCCTTTGGGTGGGGTTTACGGTGTAAAATTGGGGGTCTAGGGGATATTTTACATTGAATCCAATGTAAAATTGGGTCCCAGGGACCCTATTCACATTTGATTCAATTAAAAAATCGGGTCGGTCGCATCGCATGCGACCAACGCGATTTTTCCAACACGACCACCCCGATGGAAATCGGTGTGGCCGTGCTAGGAAACAAGTACCAAATAAGGTGTCAGGCAGTAATGAATAAATGGATTAATGTTGTGCCATTTTCCTACCCTGTGCAATGAGCCATACAGCTTGGATTTTGTGTTGGGGTGTAGAAAGCAAGGTGTATTGAGGTCTATGTGCATAATGTGACACAGACTTAAGTACAGGATGTAGGAAATCCTTACAATAGTACAGTGTGTGTTTTTTAAATTCTTCCTACAAATATTTTCTGCATTTTTAAAGCTGACCTATCCATAATTGAGAAGCAGCCATTTATTTTTGTTTTAGTAAAATGTGTCTGAATACATTTGTTTAGAGGAGTGCAGTACGGTAGCCTATAGTTATGACAAAGTAAAAATGTTGCCAATATTAGGTTAACGCAGATGTTTGGAAGGAGATTATATTGGTCCCATAAACCTCTGTTGCTTTTTACAGGGTTTGGATGTGTAAATATGCTATATATAATATTTTGTATTGCAATTTTTGGAGTACTTGCCCTTTTTGTGTGGTCAGTTGAACAAGTTTGTACATTATTACATATTCATGTGCGATGTGTCTACAAAGTTGTATGTATTCTGTATTAGATGGTAGATGTATCTTTCTGGATTTAATAGTGTGTGTGTGTGTGTGTGTGTGTGTGTGTGTGTGTGTGCTAAACATTTAGCAATGTCCTCTGTGAAATTAGGCTGTTTAAGGTACAATTGTCCAGATTTCCAAACTATTCCCATTTAGAAAATAAACTACAACTGTGACAATTCCAGTCTTTAAGTATACAGGATTAGTAATCTAGTTTTAGCTATTTATGGAGAAATAGATATATGGATACACTGTAAACTTTGTATATATTTTTTATTTTTTTGCCGTTTTGTTAGGTTTCCTTGTTTTGGGTGTTTATTCCTACAAAATTGAGTATGGTGGCGTTTGAGAGAACTATTTTACTCTGTTAGATTAGAGTCCTTAGTTTCCTGTGATCCCCTGTCTAATAGCATAGCAGCCCCTGTATTTTTTAAGCAGTCAATTTTAACATTTGAGAATCTGTATAGCCATCCATGGATAGAGGTCTATTATTGCCCAATGACTGTATCTTCTGGGGTGGTCTGCCAACCTCTCCAACATGTATCTTTCAACAGCTTTTTCTATATAGCAACTATAGCACTTGTGAAACCAATATATTATGTTGTCCCTAAAATCCTTCAGCACCTCACTTCTAGGGTTTTATCATCTCGTCATAAAGCTGGCATGTCTATAACTAATCATGAGAATTATATAAAGCCACACGTACGCCAACAAAAGTTATTCTATCAACTTTGCCCTCCGTCTAGCCAAAGCTCGGGGGCTATAAGCAGCTGTCTCATGTAGCGCCTACATCTCCAGCTGCTGCCGTTGAAAGCTGGAGAAAGAAATAGATTTTCCAGTTCTGTATAATATAAATGGTAGAACTCTGTGGCAGGTAGTTCCAGGTAGGGGGAAAGAGGATATTCATAAAACCTCCAATGTAGATAATACTTAAGCTTTAGCTGGGCTCTCTTGCAAATATAGATCTCGCTACCAAACTAGTAAAGCAGTGATGGTCCTTACCTAAATACTAATTTTAAATTTAATCTAGTGCCATCCGCTGTAGTAATCTGTGCGATCGGTAGAAGGACCGCTTTACTCCTTTATGCTGTTACAGTATCTGGCACATCTTTCATGTTAAGCCACTACACTCCGTATATAATATATATCCAGTTTTTGAGAATGTTGCATTGAAAACCTGCGGTTTGCTAGCATGTGTTTGATAGAAAGAAGTCCCTATTTTAGGATATTATCCCAACAGGAAAAAGCAGTTCTGTATGTATCTGACTGTTGTGTTGTGAACGGGGTATTTCTAACTTGGTTTTTACAAAAAATGTGCAAATGAAAAGTTTTGGTAAAATTTGAAAATAAAATGTTATTTGTGGACAGATACGTTCTACTTATTCATTTCCTAGCTAAAGAACTGCTGTTCGTACATATGCCATGGTTTCGTGCCTGAAGACCTTCTATTCAGCCAAAATGAGACCAGATGTGAAAGAGAGAACCAGTGATTCACTGTTACATTATTATTCCTGCCACCTAAGCGTAACTTTCCTATTAAAAAAAATACCTGAACAGAAGGCATGCTAATAAATGACCACCGTCTCGACAAATTACGAAGCCTTGGGTAAATTCAACATGGTCCTTCTACCATGGATAATTTTATGTTTGTTAAATAAAGTGATTTTGTTTTATATGGGTTATGAACAGAAGGTAAGAGCAGAGCACTGGGCAGCGTCTGGCTTGTCTGTCCAGGGTATGGAGACTCCTAGCTGGGACTGCTCAATTTCCTTTGTTTTCTTATCCTAAAACATGGCCATTTTCTTAGTCAAGAGGCATATGATATCACCATCGAATATTGCCTTATTTTAATGGATTTGTTTGCATTGTTTTATACATAATTATCCGACTTTCCAATAATGAAACCGTGTGTAATTGTTTTCCGGTCAGTATACACCTGTAGACATTGAGCACTGTTAGGGGAAACTAAGGTTCACCTGTTGCTTACACCCTTGTACACACATAGTACATCATGTAATGCTGAAAAAAGCTCAGCTGGCGCTTAAGCAACAGGAACTGCTCCCTGTGAAGGCATCTGCGATAGAGTCCTAGGGCCAAATTCTCTAAGCTTCAAAAGTGATAAAATGGAGATTGATAAACAGCCAGCCAATCAGCTCCTGCCTGTCATTTTTTCAAACAGTCTGTGACATGGCAGGTAGGAGCTGATTGGCTGACTGTTTATTACTCTCCATTTTATAATTTTTGATGCTTAGAGAATCTAGCCCCCAGTCAGAACTTGGACCAAACTGCTAAAAGTGCCCCTGCTTAAAGGTGGGGGAAAAAAGACCTAGACTACAAACCCAGGTAGAACATAGAGGTATTTATAAAGAAAGTCAATGATTACAGTTTGAAACTTGGTGAAAATGAAGGCATGTGCTATCTGTGTGTATGTTTGTACACCAAGACATAACCCTGCCTAATATTGTGTAGGTTCTCATGCAGCCAAACCCTTCAAGACATGGACTCCACAGATGCCACCAGACGAAGTTAACAGCAGATCCTTTACAGCCTGTAAGTCACTAGGTGGGGCCTCCATGGGTGTGACTTGATTTTACAGCATACATCACAGATGCTCGGTCAGACTGAGATCTGGGGAGTCTGAAGTTCAAATCAACAAATTGGCCCTTATTCTGGTCAAATGGACAAAACTATATGCAGGTGGGGCTGATGTAACATGTGCAGAGAGAATTAGATTTGGGTGGAGTTTAACTTCAAAATGATACCTATATTGCAGTGTAAAAATAAAGCAGTCAGTATTTTCCCTGCACAGAAACAAAATAACTCACCCAAATCCAATTATCTGCACGTTACATCTTCTTCAACTGCAGTGCACATGGTTTTGTCCATTTGAGAAGGAATTTGGGTACTTATGTAATATCTGAGCTCCCTTTTTTTCTTATGAGACCGCGTCGCTCACCACGCTTCGGGCAGAGTGGCTCGCTGCGCTCGCCACACTATAGAAATTCAACTCCATGCGTAGTTGGATAGTAGGGGTATGAAAAAATGGGGTGCATTTAACATGGGAGCCCAGATGATACATAAGTACCGGAATTTGCCTTTGCGAGTGAACCAGAATAAAGGCCATTGGGAGGAATTCAATTGTTTATCACCCTCACCCCCCATCATTGACAGGTTTGTCTTGTTATTCAAATCATTACTTGTGCAGGGAGGTAGGGCACACAATCCACATAATCCTGCAGAAAGAGGCCAGTGCCATCAAAGGTAGGTGATGGTATCCTCTCTTCCGCAGGTAAATGATCCAAATGCCCCCAGCAGTCAATGATGTAGAAAAAAAAAAGATTCCTAGGCTATCTAAGATTTCAGTTGTGACGCTTCAATGTATTTAGAAGTAAAATAAAATGCAATGATACAATACATTTCCCCCTAAAGTAAGATAGTTAGTTTTTATTTCTTTTATAATGCTTTACATTTACATCCTGCCAAATTGTCCTCCCTTTGCTTTGGGTTAGTATCCCTTCCTCCATGTTGAGACAGGAAGTTTTTACAGGGACTGTCACAAGTTATGTCCAGCAATGCCTCAGTCTGATACCTTGGATATACAGTATATTGAGTGTTTAAATCAGGGACAAAGTGTTTCAGGCTCACCAGATAGAATGGTGAAAGCCTTGCAGTGGTGAGCTGGTCACAGTACATACAGTACATGCCGATACTCAGCCGTTTATGCATCAATTTAGAAGGCAGAATTGAACAATATTTAAGGATTTGTTAGGAAGAACAACAATTATTTGTGTTTTGGATTGAAGATGCGTACTTTACCATATGAGGAGGAGTTCTTCTTTTGTGGAGTAATACAAAAATAATGATTAGAGGTAGGTCTGCAAAAAATATTGTAAGAGAAGTAAAGCAAGCATCTTGTAATGTCTCCTAGGCAACAGTTTAACCAGGTCAAGTTGACCATACAAAAGAAGATTTTTTTTAACTGTTTCTAATAAGGAAACTCTCAGATGGTACTAGAAAAATATTGTCTCTTATGTAATTATTATTTTTTAAATAGATTTATACAAATAATTAAAAAAATATATTTGCATGTAAATCCTGACATCCATCTTAGCTGGCATAAATAAAGTTAATTTGTCACCCTCAATGTTTTTGGGTGTGTTATAGCGGGCTGACCGGATTCCAACGGTCAGTATACCATCATCAGAATATCGACTGCTGGTCCTTTGACGGACGATGGGAGAGCAAAGAAGTCCCTTGTGAGCTTGCTGCGCTCGCCACAGTTTGTATTCTCCAACAATGGAGGTCAAGGATCCTTATGAAGAAGAAGAGCCCCTGTAAATTGGGATCCGGACTGTCAGGTTTTTACAGTCAGGATTCTGATGTCATCGTATTGACTGTCTGAATCCCCACTGTTGAGAGGTCATCCGGCACCCATGGGTTTCTGTATTATAGGCAAACATTTTTCAATTTACTTTCATTCAGTTTGTAACCTCATCAGGATCTGGCTATATTCAAGCTAATGCACAAAGCTGACAAATTTGAAAAAAACAACATAAAAATTACATCAGACAACAAAAAAATTGTTCCAATCCCATGACTGGGTAAGGAGTTGGGGAAAAGCCAACTAACACCTGTGTGGCAGAAAGATTGTAGAACAGGGTGATCCCATACAACATTCCATTACACTCTTGAAGGGAGGATACAAAATAACCCATGGGTTATCCACATTTATACAACTCTGTAACCTTATCCAGCTACGCACAAGGCTTCTATGTATCAAAGTCTCCACTATAGATATAATTCTAGGGGTGAGACGGTGAAGGAGAAAACTATAATGGAATATGTTGAAAGACAACGATAACTGACTCTATATTACCATCTACGGCTGAAACAATCCACATTAGAAACATAGAATTTGACGGCAGATAAGAACCACTTGGCCCATCTAGTCTGCCCCCATTGATGTTGAACTAAGTAGGAAACTGAAAAACAGGTCAACTAAGGACGGAAATGTAAAGGGCATACTTAAGGCATCTTCGTTGGTGCCAATTCCGGTCGTTTTCTGCCACGCTTATACTTAAACATATACTTCAGTGTCCTCTGCTGATGCAGCTATGTATCCTGTACTTGTCCTCTATTATTATTCAAGTTATTGTTTCCGGTTTTGCTTAATTGCTTATGTACTGTGTACTTGCGGTCTGGGGATCTGTTGCCATATAAAGGATAATAACTATGGTATCACAGCCATTGTACCTGAGAACAGTGCATCAGTAGGGAACATGTACCTGTTACAGCACGCAGTACACGGATGTTGGGTCTAAGAAGATTTTTTTTTTTTTTTTATTAAACTGAAAAGAAATGAAACCAGTGTGGATAACAAGTTGTACTCTGGGCCACTTGGAAGGTGTTCACCTGAAAGTGTTCTCAAACAGGACAGTGGTGGCCTACTTGATCACTGGGGCAGTACCACAGTCTTCTAATGGGTAAAAGTCATAAGAATCATGCCACTGGTGAAATGCACCCGAATTCTCTCTTGATCATTAATTTACCTGGCAGAGAATATGTTAGAGTCGGCGTTGCAGAAAGAAGGTCCCTCCATGAAATTTTGAGCAGAATACACCAATGTTCCAGGCCACAGTAAAGGATTTGTCTGTCTAGCTATAGATCTTATAGTAACACAACTACAGTACAAAGCAGGGTACTTGTGTATTATCTGGGCGCCCGATTTTTTTCATCGCACCTTAAAAAATTGCGTCGCATCACATACAATCATATCGCATGCGACGCGATTGGACCTGATTTTTCATCGCACAGGCACCCAGATGCCTGATTCTTATGTTAAATGCCCCCCCCCCCCGACCCGATTTTTGATTGTACACCCACCCTGATGGGTGATTACTATGTAAATGGCCCCCCATTGTTAACGCCACCCCAGTATCAACGCGAACCCGAAGCGTGGCGAGCGGCCGCGGTACGCGTCCTCCGACCTTTTCATACCCCCACTATCCACGTCGGCGTGGAGTTGATTTTATATAGTGTGGCGAGCCACCGAGCCCGAAGCGTGGCGACTCGGAATACATGTAAAGTAATACGCGTTCCCTCACGGGGCTCGCTGCGCTCGCCACACTATATAAAGTCAACTCCATGCCGACGTGCATAGTGGGGGTATGAAAAGGTCGGAGGGCGCGTACCGCCGCCGCTCGCCACGCTTCGGGTTGTCGTTTATACAGGGGTGGCATTAACAGGGGGGGGGGGGGGCATTTCACATAGTAATCACCCATCAGGGTGGGTGTGCAATTAAAAATTATGGGGGTGCATTTTACATTGTAATCAGGCATCAGGGTGCCTGTACAATGTATTATCGGGTATAATCGCGTCGCATCGCATGCCACTAGTTAAGGCATGCGATGTAATGAAAATTGAAATTGTAATGAAATTGTACACTCCTCCCGGGAAAGGCTCAAAGTTGGGTACAATCGCATCGCATGCCTTAGTAGTGGCATGCGATGCGATGTATCGGGCACCCGGATAATACACAAGTACCCAAAGCTGCTTTATGTCTTCTCCAAATATCACCTGCCAGGGACATATGTCATTGCCATTCTCTTATTAAGGTGGGTTTTATTTAATCTGGCTTATGTGTCCTCACCATTTATAACCTGTTGCATGTAATAAACCACACTTGCTAATGCGAGTTTTACAATTACTTCTGTAATTTCAAGTAATCATGAAAAAGGTACCAATAATTATTCACAATTTTAAAAGTAATCATGAAAAATAAAACCATAATAAGACTTCCAACTGGCAACATTAATTACATCTTGTTAGAGGCACATAATTACAGCAGGTTAATAGAAAAGTCATTGGAAAGCTTATCCTGTACATAAGCAGGTTGATGCTAATTATTAGCAAAGTACTAAATGACCATTTGTAATTAGAAGGGAGTTCAAAAGGAAATGTCATTAAAACTAATGCTGGCAAGGAAAATGATCAGTGAACGAATGTATTTTCTTTCGTCCAGTCCGGTGATACAGTTCACGATGGGATGTAGGAGGGTCCGCCAGGAGCCAGGCACCTATGCTTCTAAATTCTTTGGGAGCAGGCTCCTCCCTACTGCATCCCATAATGCTTCAGTTAGTTTTAGGTGCCCACAGGAGTGGGTGCTATGCTTCGCAGCTGCGCTGCAGCTGCGTTTTTTTCTTTGGATTTTTTGAAGATGGTTAGGTTTTTATTATTTTATTAATGCACTAGTTTAAGAGTAGGTTTTCCAGTGTGTTACTTCAGCTTGAAGTTCACACACACTAAGAGCGCAGCAGAGGCTGACAGAAGCGCGTCCTGTCAGCTCTCTGTGTGCAGAAGGACACTTTTTTATTACCTCTGCACAACGCTTAGTCTCTCTGAGTTAGAGACTTTACTGGGCCCCGGAGGTGTCCTAACCGGCTCCTTGCAGAAGGGGATCTTGGGGGACAGACCCCCCGCGATGGCGCCCGCCATCTTGAAGGGTTTAGAGACAGAAATCCCGCCAGGGAGTTAAAGTCTTTTACAGGAGTCCGGCGCTGCCGGACAACTCCATTGTGGTCCCATTGAAAGGAGATACAAGGAGGTAAGGAGAGACAACTGCGGGAGCGGCTGAAGGGGGTGGAAACGCCAGAGTGGCTAGTTCCCCCGCTGATGCAGAGACTTTGTCTCTTCCTGCACTGTGTTTGGCGCCTTTTCCCCGTGCTGCGGAGCTGACAGGGTGATTTTACACAGACTCCAGTCTCTTCTAACAAGCGCTTCCCTCGCTGATCGCTGATCGGAATACAGCTCTGATAAGTACACTGATACATTACTCTGTGCGGTGCCTGTTTATTTTGCATTGTGTTTCACATGGCTGAAGGGTTTGCTTCTGCTGCTGTGGGGGAGGGAGCGCTGGACATGTTTATTAACTGCAAAAAGTGTGAAACTAAATTTACATGTGAACATGAGGATCAGGGGGATTTATGCCCATCCTGTGAGGCTGTTCCGAGTGGGTCACGCGCCCCCAGAACGGAGATAGCTGAACCTGCTTGGGCTTTGGCACTGGGCAGGTCTATGAATGCTCTTACTGAGGCTTTGAATAGGCAGAAGGATTCCTTGATAGGGTCTCCTGGCCACTTTACCTCTTCTCAGGTTTCTGGGGGGTAAGTTACCCCAGCTCAGGGGGACCCCATTTTGCTGCAAGCTATGCAGGATACTGCCCAGGGGGTTCATAAAATGACTGCCTTAATGGAGCAGTTCACAAAATCCTCTAATGAGAGTGTGCTTAGGCACCCTCTTTCAACACCACCCATTTTACAGGATTTGGATGATGATGGTGTGTGTGAGGAGAACTGGAGCTGGGACATGAGTGATGAGGCTGAGGTCTTAGCTTCAGGCATTGAGGATTTGATTGTGGCTGTTAGACAAACTCTGAATCTTGCAGAGGAAGAAAAGACTCCTGTCTCTTGTGTCTTTAAAAAGAGTCGCAGGGACCCTGTGTGTTTTCCCTCTGATGAGGGAATGTCTTCTCTTTTGAATGAAGCAGACAAGACTCCTGATAAAAGGCTGTTGATGGCAAAAAAATATGCTAATATGTACCCCATGCCGGAGGAACATAGCAAGATATGGGAAAAAGCCCCATTAGTGGATGCATCGGTTGCTAGACTGTCTAAATCCACTGCGTTACCTGTCCAGGGGGGTGCTGCCTTTAAAGACCCAGTGGACAAAAAAGTTGGAAGGCTGCTTGAAAGCTATTTTTGAAGGCGTGGGATATACTTTGAGGCCTATTATTGCTTCTGCTTGGGTTACAAAAGCTATGATCAAGTGGGCAGAGGAGCTGATTGGTCTTCTCCACCAGAATTCTGAGGCGTTTATACTGGCAGAGAAGTAGCTAAAATGGCATCCAGAGTGTCTATCACCTCAGTCACTGCTAGAAGGAAGCTGATAGTGAGTCCAAAAAGTCCCTTGAGAACTTGACGTTTAAGGGGGAGTTATTGCTTGGCTCAGAGATGGAAGCCATCATTAAGCAGGCTACAGGGGGCAAGAGTACTTTCCTCCCCACCACTTCCAAGAGTTCAGGCTCCAAGTTTGGAGTTTTCAAGCCGTCCTTTCGGCCGCCCTTTCGGGGCGGAGCGTCCAACAGAGGACAGGCTGGCCGTGGTAGATTTCAGGCCAACAGAGGAAGGTCTTCCAAGGCTCGGTTTGGGGCCTTTACAAAAAAGCATGCAGCAAAAAGTGATAAGTCCTCTGCATGACGGGGCGGGGACTCCCCGTTCTGGGCTCAGAGTGGGGGGTCACCTCCTGCACTTTCAGGACAGGTGGAAGGAATCCATAGTAGATCCTTGGGTTCTTTCTATCATTTCCGAGGGCTACCGGATAAATCTCAGGGGCATTCTACCCAAGAGATTTCTTCCTACACCTTTGCCTCGGACTGCGTCACTGAGGTCCGCTCTTCTGGGGGCAGCCTTGTCTCTCAAGGAGAAGAGAGTAGTTATTCCGGTGCCTTGGTTGGAAAGAAAACAGGGGTTTTATTCGATCCTCTTCCTAGTCTCCAAGCCAGACGGGTCTTTCAGGCCTATTCTAAATTTAAAATCTTTAAATCTGCACTTGTGGGTAGATAATTTTCGCATTGAGTCCCTGCGTTCTGTGTTCCTGAGCATAGAGCAGGGGGAGTTTCTGGCATCTGTAGATATTCAGGATGCAGACCTCCATGTGCCCATTTACAAGGATCACCAGTCCCTTCTCAGATTTTCAATTTGAGTGTCACGCGCCGCCGCGGCGGTACACGGCGGGTCCTGTACTCTCCCGTCCGTGTCCGCAGTCGGCTGGCGTGTGTCGGCCTCCATGTCAGGTGAGGCGGCAGGCAGAGGCCCGGCAGTGTTGGAGGGCAGCATGGAAGTCTGCGGCGTGGTCTCGCTCTAGGCTATGGGTGCCGTGAGACCAGCGCCGCCATCTTGCTTAAGGGCAAACAGGGGATTGGGCCAGGTCAGAGCTGCACACCTGTTTCACTGTGATAGCCAATGGCAGCCGCCTTCTATGCATATAGAGGATCTGCCCAGGTAACTCAGTGTCAGTGCAAAGAGTCTTCTGTGCCGTGCACTTCCTGGAAGGCTCCTGACTCATTGTGTCCTTGTTATCCCAGCTGTGTCCGTCAGCTCGCTTTGGCTTCAGATCCAGTGCTCCTTTCCAGTCACGCTGGTCGCCAGCTTCTCTCTGGTACCCTTGGGTGCTTCCTCCTGGATTTCCCAAAGACCTCCTCTTCAGCTACCTCCAGCCGCAGTCACCTCCCATCTTCTTCCAGTTCCGGATCCTCTATTTGCCACCATCTTTTCATCTCTTCATCAGGATTTTCTTCATCATTGTTACCTGGATAAATCCTCATCGTTGTCTTCTGGACATTCATCCTCATTGTCTTCTGGACATTCATCCTCATTGTCTTCTGGACATTTATCCCCATTGTCTTCTGGACATTTATCCCCATTGTCTTCTGGACATTTATCGTTTGCCATTTACTTTGATTCCTCTTACAGTTGTTCTCAAAGAAGTATTTGAGTCCTGTATGACATCCTTTATTAAACCTGCTCGTTTTAACCCTACTACTGCCTCCTCCTCAGTCCCTGAGCACCACACGACCTCATCAGAATCTTCGGCCGTGACATTGAGAAAACCATTGGCAGTTTCAAGCCCTGCCGTTCAGTTTGGCTACGGCTCCGAGAGTGTTCACGAAAGCGATGGTGGTCATGGCTGCAGCTCTCCGTCTAAGGGGAATAGTAATTATTCCTTATCTGGACGACCTTTTATTCAAGGCGGAGTCGGCGGGAAAACTTCAGGAACACCTGAGTGTTGCGACACAGTTCTTGCAAGAGCAGGGTTGGGTGCTAAACCTTCCCAAGTTGCATTTAACACCCACTCAGAGTCTGCAAATCCTCTGAGTAATCCTGGACACACACCTTCACAGGGTGTTCTTGCCATATCCCAAGGCAGTGGAGATTCGGCAGATGGTGCTGACAATTCTTCACCTTACCCCCTGCACCTGGGGGTAAGGTTGCTGGGCAAAATGGTAGCGACCTTCGAGACGCTACAGTTTGCCAGATTCCATTCGAGGTGCTTCCAGTGTAACATCCTAGCATGCTGGTCAGGAAATGCAAAGACGATGAAACAGGAACGGCTGGTTCTGTCTCAAGAATCGAGAATATCCCTAATCTGGTGGACGGATATAGAGACTCTGCAGGTGGGGCGGTCCCTTTGCTCCTGGGATTGGTTGGTCATCACGACGGATGCCAGTCTCAGGGGTTGGGGAGCAGTTTTCCTCCATCTGAGGCTACAGGGCCTTTGGTCCGAGGAGGAATCCAGACTTCCTATAAACATACTGGAACTGAGAGCGGTATGGAATGCCTTGGGCAAAGCAGAGGAGTTTCTGAAATGAATGCCGGTACGAGTTCAATCCGACAATGCCACAACTGTGGCATACTTAAACCATCAGGGCGGGACTCGCAGCAAGATGGCTATGGCAGAGATTGTGAGGATTTTCACCTGGGCAGAAGTGCAGGTGCCAGCACTATCAGCCGTGTTCATCCCGGGGATCCGGAATGTGGAGGCGGACTACCTCCGCAGGGAAGTTTTCCAGAAGATTGTAGACCGCTGGGGATTGCCAGACATAGACCGTATGGCGTCAAGGAGCAATTGTCAGGTGCCAAGGTTTTGCTCTCGAGCAAGGGACCCGTCTGCTTGGGCAGTGGATGCCATGACAATTCCATGGTGTTTCAGCCTGGTCTACATTTTTTGCTCTCGAGGGTGTTGAAGAGGATAAAGAATCAAAGAGTACCAGCCATACTGATTGCACCAGATTGGCCCAGGAGGTCATGGTACTCAGACATTCTGAGATTATCGAAGGAATCGTGGCGACTTCCTCTTCAGCCTCACTTGTTAAGTCAAGGGCCGTTCCTACACCTGCACCTAGCTCGGCTCAATTTGACGGCGTGGTTTATGAGTCCTCCTTATTGAGAAAGGTTTTTCAGAGGCGGTTATCCAGACCATGTTAAGGGCCCGAAAGCCGGAGTCAGCGGCTAATTACCATAGGGTGTGGAAGATCTACATCAGATGGTGTGAACGGCAGAGAGTTCATACATCCAGGTTTAAGGTGGCGAGGCTACTTGAGTTCCTACAGGGTGGCTTGTCATCTGGTCTAAGCTTACAATCCTTGAAAGTGCAAATTTCGGCACTATCCATTTTCTTTCAAAAGAGGGTGGCTCTGTTGCCAGAGGTGCAGACCTTTTTGCAGGGCGTAACCAGGATTAAGCCTCCTTACAGGCAGCCGGTTGCACCGTGGGACTTATCCCTTGTTTTAGCTATGCTGCAAAAGCCTCCTTTTGAGCCACTGAGATCAGCGGATCTAAAATATGTTTCTTGGAAACTTACCTTTTTATTGGCCATTGCCTCGGCTAGGCGTGTGTCGGAGTTGGGTGCCTTGTCCTGCAAGTCACTATTTTTGATTTTCCATGATGATAGGGCTGTGCTGAGAACAGTACCTAAATTTCTACCTAAGGTAGTATCCTCATTTCATTTGAATCAGGACATTGTTCTCCCGGTTTTTTCCCCGCCTGAGGGTACGAGGAATAGGGACAATTTGAAAAAGTTGGATGTGGTTCGCGCATTGCGAATCTATGTGAACAGGGTGAAGGATATTCGCAAATCTGATTTTCTGCTGGTTTTGTACGATGTACATAAGATTGGGTGGCCTGCTTCAAAGCAGACGATTGCTTGTTGGTTGAATAGAATAGAATAGAATAGAATCAACTTTATTGGCCATGTATGCTTGCGCACACTAGGAATTTTTTGTGGATTTACAGTGCAGCATCAAGCAGGGATGAAGGGGGGGGGGAGAAGGCATTACATACATTTCATTAAGACATTACATGTGGGGAACACATGCCCACCGAGTTGCACAGCACCTAGGCAGCCATCAGCGGCGCCACTGGTCACTGCTACAGCCAGGTAGGTAACATTAAGCAGAGACAGTACAGTTATCACACAGGGAACATATTTGGCTGAGCTGCACAGCTCCTAGGCAGCCATCAGCGGCGCCATCTTGATCATGCTGCTCAAAGGCAGCAGTAATAATAATATTTGTATTTATGAACCACTTTTCTTCCAAAGCTGACACACCCTGCCAGCTTGTTGCTGGCAGGGTGTGCAATCAGTGAAGGAACAGCATACAGTGGGGGTATATGATGAAGATCATGGTAAAGAAACAGTAAAACAAAGAGTAATACATAGCTTTCCTCAGCTCAGAGGCGGAGACAGATAGTAATTTGGGAGAAGCAAAATAAAATGTGGCAGTGTTTCGGTTTATGTCCAAATCCAGTCCAAACTCCAGTTCTAACTCATTGCTTGCTTTAGACAACTTGCTTCAGATGATGATGCCAGGCAAGCCTTGGCCAGGCTTCTCCAAATTTCTCATTTTAAAGGAAAGTTAGGTCAGCTGGTACAGGGGGAGGGGTTGGTGTTTGCACACATTGCTCAGCTTATCTGATTAAAGGTGGGGGATGTTGTAGGCTCCCAGTAGCAAAACACATTTCCATTGCAGACTGTTCTTTTAAATGAAAAGCATCAGGTTTTGGAAAATGGCATTCATGTACCTGTACAGAGGAGATGAGAGATGGTTTGAAAACTTCATTCCAGTTCTAACTCATTGCTTGCTTTAGACGACTTGCTTCAGATGATGATGCCAGGCAAGCCTTGGCCAGGCTTCTCCAAATTTCCCATTTTAAAGGAAAGTTAGGTCAGCTGGTACAGGGGGAGGGGTTGGTGTTTGCACACATTGCTCAGCTTATCTGATTAAAGGTGGGGGATGTTGTAGGCTCCCAGTAGCAAAACACATTTCCATTGCAGACTGTTCTTTTAAATGAAAAGCATCAGGTTTTGAAAAATGGCATTCATGTACCTGTACAGAGGAGATGAGAGATGGTTTGAAAACTTCATTCCAGTTCTAACTCATTGCTTGCTTTAGACGACTTGCTTCAGATGATGATGCCAGGCAAGCATCAACTATTGCCTTTGCCTACTGTAAGTCGGGTAGGCCTGTTCCATCTCGCATAAATGCCCATACTACAAGGTCAGTTGCTTCTTCGTGGGCGGTGCGCCATGGGGCCACAGCGGAGCAGCTGTGCAGGGCAGCCACCTGGTCCTCTGTTCACACCTTTACAAAATTCTACAGGTTTCATGAGTTTGCGTCGGAGGACGCTTCATTTGGACGGGCAGTGATGAGAACTGGCAGTCTGAGCATACCCTCCCAAAGGACCGGCTCGTGAACGTCCCATCGTGAGCTGTGTCACCGGACTGGATGAAAGAGAAAAGGGGATTTTTGTAAGAACTTACAGTTCGAACCCCTTTCTCTGAGTCCAGTCCGGTGCCACAGCGATCCCTCCCTAACACTTCCGTTCATGGTTGCCATGTTATGAGTTATAAGTTGCATATAAGATGTTCAGGCATTTTACTGAGTTGTGTATCCTAGTGTGCTGTTGAAGTTTAACAAGCATTATGGGATGCAGTAGGGAGGAGCCTGCTCCCAAAGAATTTAGAAGCATAGGTGCCTGGCTCCTGGCGGACCCTCCTACATCCCATCGTGAGCTGTGTCACCGGACTGGACTCAGAGAAAGGGGTTCGAACGGTAAGTTCTTACAAAAATCCCCTTATAGACTTTTGAGAACATATTTGTAGATCATATTCTTTATTAATTTGATATTGTAATGTAGGAGATGGTGGTGCTATAGGTCTGGCATGTAGCCGAGGCACTGCTGTGGATGGGACTGGTGCTATATAAGGGGCATAGAGAAGAGTGTTGGAATGTGAAGTGCCTGAGAATATACTGTAACTACATGCATCTACTAAAATATAGTCTAAACCTGGCGTAGCCAACTCCAGTCCTCCAGAGCTACCAACAGTTAATGTTTTCCAGATCTCCTCACAGAATCACAAGTGAAGTAATTAGCTCCACCTGTGGATCTTTTAAAATGTGTCAGTGAGTAATGAGTGCACCTTTGAAGCAGCCAGAATACTGGTATTTGTAAACGGTAAAAAAAGCAGGGTCCTACCCATATCAGACCTGTTTTTTTTTAAGTCTGAACATCCACTGTTTTCTATGGACTGAACACGGGTTCAATGTGAAGGGACAAAAAACGGCATTGAAATACCGTTTAAGATATGCGGTGTGAAAGGGGTTTAATTGACCAGTTTTTAGAAATGTTTAAAAATACCGGGTCGATGCAGTTTTTGCGGTGTGAAAGCAGCATTACAAAGCAGCGGTCACAGGATTAGAATAAATTAGCTCACATCACATCAGGGTGCATGAAAAAGCTGCGAGCTTGTGTTGCTAAAAGATCACTTTCTAGGTCTGTTAGGAGAAGAAGATCAAGGCCTCTTGTTTGATTACTGAAACGATTCCTGTGTGAACTGTGTTCATCAATGTCCATAGCTTTATAAATGGTTCCTATTATTTTTTAAATGCACATTCAAATGAAACTCTTCTAAAGGTGCCCATACACCAAGCCAATTTCGTCCGATTGTGATGAATCTGACTGTGAAATTGTCCCAAATCGGCTCGGTTTGATGTCCCCTCAGGTCTGATGCGCGGTTCCATGTGCATCGGACCTGAGCAGGTGGTCGGACCTGCTGGCCTGAGACTTTCCCGTGCTGCGGGGGGCAGGCTGCGGGGTCTGGCCAGCTGGTGGCGTGAGGCTGGCAGCGGCAGTTGGGAGCGGCATGGGGCGGGCAGTGTGGTCCCTGCGGCGCTGGTAAGCGGGTGTACTACACTATGTGATAGTATAGTTCTCTTCTGAACCCGCGTTCTCTTCTCCCCAGATCCGGACGACTCAAGGAACAGATATTCGAGATCAGTAAGTATTTATTTTAATTACAGGTTATTTCTCTTGTGCATAGGCTTCAGAAGCACCACGGTGACTGCACACTTAAAGAATGGTGTAAAGGATTCAAATATCAAAGATACAGGATACTGGAATTTCCCTTTACAGCTAACACCACTTTACAGTAATATTTAACAACAGGTGTGTGAGCCAAATGACAATGCTCGCATAAGTGTACCAATCATTACAGTATTTACAGCATGGGTTAACCGGTTAGGTCATTTTATACGACTGTACATTTATGAATGTGATACATATTATCTATACCAGTCTGATACAATTACAATAACTCCTGAGGACACTTGTCAGCAATATACGTTTCAGGTAAGTATCTAACACTAAATCAACAACAATAGGTTCCGTCTCTGCGCAGAGAGACACTCTACCATATGCTTATATCTTTAACTATACTAATTCACTAACGTACAACAACTTATTCTCATACCCTAATGGGCGGACTCTAACACTTTGCTAGTATAATGTTTTATGTACAGCTCGCTGAGTATCTAGTCTGATGCTCCCTCTATAAATAAACAGTGAGCGTAGTACTAGTTCAACCCAGCAGATGGTTATTGATTAATGAAATTATCTCTATTTCACAGAGATCTCTCGCTACTGCGGTTGGCAACAACTGTCTACACTGGTCCAGGTGAGTTGCTAGTGCTATTGAAGTGGGTTGGGGAATCTGTAGGAATGGCTGGCGAATATCCTGCCTTTACTGTATGTACTTTTCCTGTATCCCTTCCGATGTTGTCTGGCTGACTATTTATTGAATTTAGCAATTGACAGAGTGTCATTGACCAAACGGACTCCTGTGGTAGGGGGATCCTTAGAGGTGATAGTCTGCAGGCTACCGCTGGCACTATGGGGCTGTTGGCTAGGTCCCTCTCGTATACAATTCCGAGCTTATGGTTGATGCCGGGTTTCGACCTCCTAGAGGCCCTCCCACGGCTACTCACAATTAGCAGACCCGGTATTCAGCGATGTGCCTGCTCCCTCCGTCTGGCACTGCGTGGGGTCGTCCTGTCTCTATCCTCGCAGCTGTCAGCGGCTCACTCGACCCGGGTATACAGCTGGGATCTGGGCGTCGCTGAGAAGGCAGGTCACGCCTCCGTCCCGCCCTGCGCCGTCCCTCCGATGGATGCTCTCCGGCTAGTAGGCCGTCCTGCGGGACCCCGCCTACTCCATCTCGACCGCCGCCTCCAGGACCGCCTCCGACGGCGTCACACCTGCTGGGTGGACCAGCGCCATGGCTCCCAGCACCGGTCACCGGACTGCAAGCGGGAGATAGACCGGGAACTCTGTTACACGGTAATTAAGCCTGCGTCACTCTGCTCCGCTCTCCGGATCTCTCTGTCAGCCTTCTTCTTCTTCTTCTCTCCCCCGGGACCGTTGCTCTAACGTCCTCTCCCCTGCTTTTTATATCCTCTCATCACTCGCGCAGCCTAGCTTTATTATTCTCCTCCTGGACAATGGCACGAGCCTGTCCTCGGGCTAACCAGTGTATAGCCTGCCAGTTCTCCTCGTGCTGGGGGTGTGAATCTCTCTAAGGTGCAATGCTCTGCCTTTGGCAGAAGGGGTTAAGGCACCTTTCACGTCTCATAATGTCCTTGTCCATGGTGATCCCTTCTCAATTATACTGGCCCAACATTAGGTATCTACAGGGTATTACAACTTTCCCCGGCCAAAACAATGTCTGTCCCCAGGTATGCTACCACCCTACATACTCTTTATAATAGGTACAGGGGCGCTGGAACGTTTTTAGGTTGGGGGGGGCAAGATATAATCTCATTTTGGCGCCCCCTAAATTGCTATATGTTACCCCCAGGCACTATACACACTGGCAGCGGCATATACACGTGGGCATTATACACAGGGCAGCGGCATATATGCATGGGCATTATACACAGGGCAATACGGGCACAATGCTGGCAATACGGGGACACTGCTGGCAATACTGGGACACTGCTGGCAATACAGGCACAATGCTGGCAATAAGGGCACACTGCTGGCAATACGGGGACACTGCTGGCAATACGGGGACACTGCTGGCAATACGGGGACACTGCTGGCAATACGGGGACACTGCTGGCAATACGGGGACACTGCTGGCAATAAGAGCACAATGCTGGCAATAAGGGCACACTGCTGGCAATAAGGGCACACTGCTGGCAATAAGGGCACACTGCTGGCAATACGGGCACACTGCTGGCAATACGAGGACACTGCTGGCAATACAATGACAATGCTGGCAATACGGGGACAATGCTGGCAATACAGGGACAATGCTGGCAATACAGGGTCAATGCTGGCAATACAGGGTCAATGCTGCCAATACGGGGACAATGCTGCCAATACAGGGACAATGCTGGCAATACGGGGACACTGCTGGCAATACGGGCAATACAGGCACAATGCTGGCAATACGGGCACAATGCTGGCACTACGGGGACACTGCTGGCAATACGGGCACAATGCTGCCAATACGGGCACAATGCTGCCAATACAGGGACAATGCTGGCAATACGGGCACACTGCTGGCAATACGGGCACAATGCTGGCAATACGGGGACACTGCTGGCAATACGGGGACACTACTGGCAATACGGGGACACTGCTGGCAATACAGGCACAATGCTGGCAATACGGGCACAATGCTGCCAATACAGGGACAATGCTGGCAATACAGGGTCAATGCTGACAATACAGGGTCAATGCTGGCAATACAGGGACAATGCTGGCAATACAGGCCAGCATTGTCCCTGTATTGCCAGCATTGTCCCTGTAATGAATACAGGGACAATGCTGATAATACAGGGCCAATGAAGGCTGGGCAGCTCCTTAATTTTGCTCACCTCTTTGGTGGGTGGTCGGGCGGCTCCTTGATTCTGCGGGCGGGAGGGCGGCTGGGCAGCGCCGGGTGGGAGGGAGGGCAGCCGGGCAGCGCCGGGCGGGAGGGAGGGCAGCCGGGCAGCGCCGTGCGGGAGGGAGGGCGGCCGGGCAGCAGAGAGGACGGCCGGGCAGCGCCGGACGGGAGGGAGGGCGGCCGGGCAGCAGAGAGGACGGCCGGGCAGCGCCGGACGGGAGGGAGGGCGGACGGGCTTGGCGCGCGCTGGCCGCATCGTCAGCCCCCGCCCACGTGAGCCGCGATGGGACGGTCACTAGTCAGGGGAAGGAGACGTCACGTCTCCTTCCCCTGGCTTCCGCACTGGCGTCTGCTTTGGCGCCTCATGAATTTTGGGGGGGGCAAGCTGCCCCCTCGCCCCCCCCGTTCCGGCGCCACTGAATAGGTACATCATTGTGTCTATCTATACACGGTAACGTAGGGGCAACACCCCTCGGGTGCTTCGTAATGGTCTTTCCGTTGGAAGGGCGGAAGCCTCACTTTCGTCTCGTTCTCGTGGTGTTACTTGATCCACTTCCGAACTCGGGGTAAGCTCCCGTCCTGACGAAGGGCGTCCACTTTGTCTTCTTATTTTGAGACTTGGACCACAAACAAGCATGAGGATCTCCATGGGATCGGGCATGACGGCATTTGCAGGAGACTCGTCCCCTTCTGTTTCGAGTAATTCTTTGACTGACTCGGGCGTGGCTGTCGCTGAGCACGGTTTCAATTGTTCTCGTGCGACAGTGATGATGGGGCCCGCTTGACCCCTTTGAATCTGATAACTGTGAAACTCGCCCGTCGGTACGCTGACAACCGTGTAGGGTTGAGTTTCCCATCGAAAGTCTAATTTACTGTCCCTACGATTTTTCCTCCGCCACACTCGTTCGCCAATGTGGAGCGGGATCTCACATCTATCAGCGTCGTAGTTCCTTTTTTGTCGTTGTTGGACGCGGTCCATCCGCTGTTTTACGACTCCTCCGACCGATTCCATTAGTCGTTGGTGTCGACCGACCCAGTCACTTGGGGGCCTTTCGGTTTCCGCGAACTCCGGATACAACTCCAAATCTTTTGGCAATTGGCCATGCCGGCCGAACATAAGGTAGAAGGGGGTATATCCGGTGGAGCACTGGCTCGTGTTGTTATACATATATGCCAGGCCCGCCACTAGGCTTGGCCACCGACTCCGTTGTTCCCTGGACAATGCTCGGAGCATCCCAATGATAGTCTGGTTGGCCCGCTCACATAAGCCATTCGACTGCGGATGGTAGGCGGTAGTGCGTATTTTCTTACACCCGTATAAAGTACACAAGTCACGGAATAAAGCCGCTTCGAAGGCAGGCCCACGGTCAGTAAGGATTCGGTCTGGAGTTCCATACGGTTGCAAGAAATGTTTAAGGAACACTTGGGCTGTTGTCTTTGCGGTAGTGTCTCGAACTGGGACCACCACCAAGAATTTGGTAAAGTGATCCATTATAGTCAACGCATACTCTACTCCGCTAGTGCTGGCTTCCAATTTAACGTGGTCCAGGGCCACCAATTCTAATGGCCGTCGTGTCTCGATTGGGCATAGCGGATCTCTTTGTCCTGGATCCGGGCGCCTTTTCAACGCACATGCTGTACAGTCTTGGCACCATTTGTCAATGTCCTCCTTCATGCCAACCCAAAAGAACCGGCTTCGTAAAGTTGCCTCTGTTTTGTAGGTCCCGAAATGCCCCGACTGGTCGTGGTAGGCTTGCAAGATGGAGTCGCTCCGCTGTCGGGGTATCACAATTTGCGTAATCTTTTCATGCGTACCGGGGTCGCATCGGACTCGGACCAGTAAACCCCTTCTCAATTGTAACTTAGTTCGTTGTCTTAGGAGTCGGAGCAGCTCGGGTGTTGTTTGTGACCGCTGTTCTTTGGACAGTTTTCGTCCTTCCCGAAGAATTTTGACTAACTCCCGGATGGTTGGGTCCTCGTGTTGCACCTTCTGCCAATCAACGACGGGTCCGGCGTCTACTGTCTCGGTTTCGGCCACCATGACCGGATTGGAATGTCCAGTTTTCTTACACCGTTTTGACGGCCTAGGTGCGAACGCGGGTATCTCAACCCTCTCTTCCTCGTCTTCCGCTTCCGGGATGGTTACGTTTGGCAGGCGGGACAAGGCATCCGCATTGGTATTCAGTTTCCCACTACGGTAGGTAATGGTGTAACGGAAGTTCGCTAATCGAGCCATCCAGCGCTGCTCTAAAGCTCCCAAGTGTGCGGTGTCCAGATGTGCTAGGGGGTTGTTATCAGTCACAATGGTAAAGGAAGCGGCGGTCAAATAGCTTCTGAACTTCTCCGTTACAGCCCATATCAACGCCAGCAACTCCAGTTTGAACGCACTGTAATTTTCTGAATTTCTCTCAGTCTTTTTCAGGCCCCTGCTCGCGTAAGCGATGACTCTTTCCTGTCCATTCTGCACTTGGGCCAGCACAGCACCTAATCCGGCGTTGCTAGCGTCTGTGTATACGCGGAAAGGCTGTTCATAATCGGGGTAGGCCAGAAGAGGAGCACTAACCAACGCTGTCTTCAACTCCTCAAATGCCAGCTGATGCGAGTCGGACCAATCGACTGGGGCATTTCCTCTCCTTTCCGACCCGGACCAGCCTCGGAGTAAGGCATGTAAGGGTGCCGCTATTTTGGCAAAGTGGTGCACGAATCGTCTATAGTAGCCGGCAAAGCCTAAGAAGCTCCGGACTTCTCTCACGGTTGTCGGAATGGGCCACTCTGTGACTGCCCTGATCTTCTCCGGGTCGGGGTGAATCCCGTGGGCGCTCACAATATGCCCCAAGTACTGCACTTCAGGTTTCAAGAGGTGGCACTTGGCGGGATTCAGTTTCAGGCCGCTCTTGATCAACTGCGCGAACACTTCCCCCAAATGTTCCAAGTGTTTTTCGTACGTGCCGGAGAAGATAATAATATCGTCTAAATACAGCAGAATCATTTCAAAGTTTCTGTGGCCCAAGCAGTGCTCCATTAATCTTTGAAACGTCGCTGGGGCATTGCATAGTCCAAAGGGCATACGGGTAAACTCAAATAGTCCCATGGGCGTGGTGAAGGCCGTCTTTTCCAGATGTTCTGGCGCTACGGGGATCTGCCAATACCCGCTAGTTAGGTCTAAGGTTGAGAAATATTGGGCGGTCTTTAGGGCGGTTAGTGACTCCTCAATCCTCGGCAAGGGATATGCGTCTTTGTGGGTTACATTGTTTAACTTGTGGTCATCCACACAAAATCGTAGGCTTCCGTTTTTCTTTTTGACCAGTACAATGGGGGCCGCCCAGGGGCTGTGGCTTTCGGTGATCACCCCGGATTTCTTCATCTCTGTCAGCATATCTCGTACTGGCTGATACAGCGCAGGGGCTAACGGACAGTGCCTTTCTTTAATAGGTGGATGGTTTCCTGTGGGTATGTAGTGAACCACATTTTTCGCCGTGCCGAAATCTGAAGGGTGTTGACTAAAGGCTTGTGAGAATTCTTCTACTACTCGTATTACTCCATCCTTCTGTTCTGCTGACGTACTCGAGTCCCCAATCTGAATAGAATTCCACCATCGGTCCCTTTTTGTTCCCATCGCCGGGGCTGTGCTCGCTACTTGTTGTGGGGCCGTGGAAGCCTCTGCGTCGAATATATCTTCGAAGTTGACTTCGGTTAATCGGGCGATCGGGCAATTTTTATGTAATTTGATGGGAAAGCTATGTGGGTTAATTACCCATACTAACACCTGGCCTTGGTGGACTCTGGTGACGGCTCTCGCTACTGCGAATGGATATTGTCCGCTCGGGTCGTGGGGTTCCACCATGGCTTCATAGTCTGCTCCGCCTACTCCGAAGCGGGCCTTGCATTGTAGCATCACTTCTGAGTTTGGCTGGAGAAGGAGGGTGGTCCGATCGCTGATCCGAGCTTTTCCAATTTCTCCACTGTCGTTAGCGAAGTTGCCCATTCCCTTCAACCATCTGACCGTCTGGAGCAGAGCCTTTCGTTCTTCGCGATCTGCTCGACTTAGTTCCTGTTGTAGAGCCTCTACTAGTTCTCCTGGGCAATTTTTAAGCACGTTCATCCCTAATATCATGGGTGGGAGATGTTCGTTATATTCCTTGGTGATTAGACACCCTTGACGGATCAACCGTGCTTTTCCGATCATCAATTCGGCTTCCCAGTATCCGCAATATTCAATGGTTTGTCCATTGCTGGCCAACAGTTGCAGCCAGTTATCTGGTGGCGTCATGATTTCCTCCCTTGGCCAGTACTTGTCAAACTCGGTGAGACAGATGGTGGTGACCTGGGATCCCGTGTCCAATAGTGCCGAAATCTCCACACCATTGATAGAGATGGTTACGTGTGGGCAGGCTCCTACGTATCGGGAATGCCAGGTTGGCGGAGTCGGACCTACTGGGGGGAATTCTCCCGAGGGTGGGTCCGCGACCTCGGGGCATCTCCATTTAAATCCTCTTCCATGCAAAAGCGCTCGATGTGCCCACTCTTGTGGCAGCGCCTGCAAATCGGGCTTCCTTGGGCGTCGAAACGGTCCGTGGCCCGTCTCCCTCTTCCGACCGGGGTCGTCCAGGGAGTTCGGCCTCTGCCCGAAGCTCCGGCGTTGTTTCCCTTACTTTTGAGCAGTAACTGCTCTTGTCGGAGATCCTTCAATTCTCTTCCCATTTCTGCCAAGCTTTTGGTAATCATATCCAGCTTCTCTGCCAGAGGCCCGGACATCTCTCGTCCTGTCTATACTTGCTGGGTGACAGCTCCTTTCCCTGCGCGGGTGGAAGCTTTAGGTGCCGGTTCTTCATCCACCTCATCCTCCTCATCTTCCGTATCGGTGGTCGCCGGGCTTTCTTCGTCGTCACACTGGTTCATCCCTAATATGTGGAAGATTGCCTCTTTGAATTTTGAAAAAGTGCCACCCGGGTTCTGTTTCCTCCACATTCTGAGTTGTGCTCGGATTGTTTTTTCCCGAGCTCCTTCCACGAAAAGGTTAATCAGAGTTTCGTTTTCTTGATCCTTGTCTCCTGGTTCGATCGCCTAAATAGCCTGCGAGGCTTCTTGCAATGCCAGGGCGAAGTCCCTCAATGACTCTTGGGGTTTTTGTTTCCTCGCGTATAGATGTCCCTTTAAATCTGCAGGGGTGCGTGCGTTAAATACGCTGGCCAACTTTTTGAAAATATCTTGTACTGTGACCTTTCTTTCCCCCATCCACGCCTTCACCTCTCTCCTCGCCGGCCCCTTCAATTGTCCTAGTAGCATTTGTACTTGCTGTTCATTACTCACATGACCCAAGTCGAACATGGACTTCATCCTATCTTTAAAATCTCGGAATGTTGTCGTCCCCGCTGTGCGTTTATTTCCCGAGTACACGGGCAACCATGGGGCCCCGAAGTAATAAGGCATGGTAATGGGCGAGTTCTCTGCCATTTCTCCTCTTTTTCTTATCCCAATGTCGTTCGGGGATGGGAGGACTCTTCTTTTTGCTGATTTGGGGGTTTGGGGTTCTGACTCCGCCATTTTCCTATCCTGTCCGTAGACGCCAAGTTTGTACTACACTATGTGATAGTATAGTTCTCTTCTGAACCCGCGTTCTCTTCTCCCCAGATCCGGACGACTCAAGGAACAGATATTCGAGATCAGTAAGTATTTATTTTAATTACAGGTTATTTCTCTTGTGCATAGGCTGCAGAAGCACCACGGTGACTGCACACTTAAAGAATGGTGTAAAGGATTCAAATATCAAAGATACAGGATACTGGAATTTCCCTTTACAGCTAACACCACTTTACAGTAATATTTAACAACAGGTGTGTGAGCCAAATGACAATGCTCGCATAAGTGTACCAATCATTACAGTATTTACAGCATGGGTTAACCGGTTAGGTCATTTTATACGACTGTACATTTATGAATGTGATACATATTATCTATACCAGTCTGATACAATTACAATAACTCCTGAGGACACTTGTCAGCAATATACGTTTCAGGTAAGTATCTAACACTAAATCAACAACAATAGGTTCCGTCTCTGCGCAGAGAGACACTCTACCATATGCTTATATCTTTAACTATACTAATTCACTAACGTACAACAACTTATTCTCATACCCTAATGGGCGGACTCTAACACTTTGCTAGTATAATGTTTTATGTACAGCTCGCTGAGTATCTAGTCTGATGCTCCCTCTATAAATAAACAGTGAGCGTAGTACTAGTTCAACCCAGCAGATGGTTATTGATTAATGAAATTATCTCTATTTCACAGAGATCTCTCGCTACTGCGGTTGGCAACAACTGTCTACACTGGTCCAGGTGAGTTGCTAGTGCTATTGAAGTGGGTTGGGGAATCTGTAGGAATGGCTGGCGAATATCCTGCCTTTACTGTATGTACTTTTCCTGTATCCCTTCCGATGTTGTCTGGCTGACTATTTATTGAATTTAGCAATTGACAGAGTGTCATTGACCAAACGGACTCCTGTGGTAGGGGGATCCTTAGAGGTGATAGTCTGCAGGCTACCGCTGGCACTATGGGGCTGTTGGCTAGGTCCCTCTCGTATACAATTCCGAGCTTATGGTTGATGCCGGGTTTCGACCTCCTAGAGGTCCTCCCACGGCTACTCACAATTAGCAGACCCGGTATTCAACGATGTGCCTGCTCCCTCCGTCTGGCACTGCGTGGGGTCGTCCTGTCTCTATCCTCGCAGCTGTCAGCGGCTCACTCGACCCGGGTATACAGCTGGGATCTGGGCGTCGCTGAGAAGGCAGGTCACGCCTCCGTCCCGCCCTGCGCTGTCCCTCCGATGGATGCTCTCCGGCTAGTAGGCCGTCCTGCGGGACCCCGCCTACTCCATCTCGACCGCCGCCTCCAGGACCGCCTCCGACGGCGTCACACCTGCTGGGTGGACCAGCGCCATGGCTCCCAGCACCGGTCACCGGACTGCAAGCGGGAGATAGACCGGGAACTCTGTTACACGGTAATTAAGCCTGCGTCACTCTGCTCCGCTCTCCGGATCTCTCTGTCAGCCTTCTTCTTCTTCTCTCCCCCGGGACCGTTGCTCTAACATCCTCTCCCCTGCTTTTTATATCCTCTCATCACTCGCGCAGCCTAGCTTTATTATTCTCCACCTGGACAATGGCACGAGCCTGTCCTCGGGCTAACCAGTGTATAGCCTGCCAGTTCTCCTCGTGCTGGGGGTGTGAATCTCTCTAAGGTGCAATGCTCTGCCTTTGGCAGAAGGGGTTAAGGCACCTTTCACGTCTCATAATGTCCTTGTCCATGGTGATCCCTTCTCAATTATACTGGCCCAACATTAGGTATCTACAGGGTATTACACGGGTCCGTGTGGTGGACGGGAACTGAGGGAGAAGCCCCACTACTCAATCAGTTCCCATACGCGGCACGGACTCGCTGATCAGCACCCCAGGAGCTGGGACCAGCACCGCAGCGACCCCACTGCCTGCCCTGTGCTGCAGGGACCCCGCTGCCTGCCCCACAGGGTTAATTTGGCACATCAAGTGCCAACTCGTAAGCAGCCTCCCGGGGAGCTGCCAGGGGGTCTAACTGGTCCAACTTGTCCTAAGAACAACATACCTCCCAACTTTCGTAGATCAGCAGGCGGGACGCTCGGGGGCGTGGCCTAATTTGGGGGCGTGACCTATACACGCGGCTCCCCGTGTGGCCACGCCCCCATTTTACCGCTATGGGGGCATGACCCAGAGGCTCTGTGAGCCTCTAGCCATGCCCCCAGCCCCCTGGCTGCGGGAATAGACGCTGTGCGCATGCGCACAGCGTTTATTCCCCGCTGCTTAGCAGCTGACAGGGGGGACTCCCAACAGCCCCCCCCACACCGCGGGACACTGCCGCCCGCGGGTGGGACAGCGGGACAGGCCCTGACAATCGGGACTGTCCCGATAAAATCGGGACTGTTGGGAGGTATGGAACAAGTCGGACCCAGTGTATCGGGGCCTTAAGTCTGGAAATTAGCAATCTTCAGACATTTCGGAAGCACTAAGAATCAAAATGTTGCAAACCTTTATACACATTCTCCAGCATCAATAGCAAAGGGCAGACAGGCCATCCGTTGCACAGGAGTATAATGGGCTGGTATGTCTGGAAAGCCTGTTCAAGCAGTTCTGCCTATTAGTGCTCTGCTCAGCTGGTATACGGAGAGGTGGGTGCTTGCCACAAAGTTCTTTAATTTATGTGCACACAAACACAGGTCAAATCAAACCCCAAGTCTGATCCTGGTCAATACTGACTAATGACAGTAACCTCCTGCGCTTTAATTGAATTAAATCTCTCTTCATAAACCAAAGGCAGTGGCAAAGTTTATCTTTATCAATTCAATATGTTTAACGATGTGAGGGGATGGTTGCCTATGCTCCTTAGCACTGCAGTTACTTTTTCAGGGAAGATCTGTTCTGTAGTTTATGATCACAGTGACTGTATTTAGGGCTATTCCTTTCTCAGCTATTCCTTAAGGTCCCCTTGCACAGGCATGACTTGTCCTGACAAGACGGACCTGTTTTAACTTGACCTCCCCAGGCAGCTTCCCTGGAGAGCTCCATCTGATTTGGCACTTACTGTAATGTTATAAATCATAGGTGCTGCACGTTTTCTCTACAGAATCTGATCCGACGCACAGGGGAACACTCATCAGATCGGACCTGATGTCAAACACTTCGGATTTCAGCCGATTTCATGCAATATATTCGCCCGATCCGTCAAAATCTGATGAAATTGGCGCGGTTTGTGGCGGCCTTTATACTTAGTGGGGAATGTATTATACCTACATGATAAGTGCCAGTAAAAAAACTTCATGCTTTTGCCTCTTTACCAGGTGAAGGAAGAAACTGCAGCACCAAGCCCCCCCACCCCCACTGCGCATCAGCCTCGTCCTGATTGCCTGTATTTCCCCTCTGTCTGGCTGATGGGGCATCTGTAAGATTTAAATTCCGGAAAAATCTCCTGTGCAGCCCAGTGCATGGGAAACAACACATGCAGCCATCAGGTCAGTGCTGCTGGCCATTCATACTTTGCCCTCTGCTATCTGCATTTTATCTGGTCACTTAGCCCGCTTCGCGTTCTAATCACTCATTCTGCCTGAGGAAAGGTGGATAGCCCTGAGTTGTATACACTATCATCTGGCATAATATGAACTGTGGACGATAATAGAAAAAATGGCGGCTTCTACCTCAGTGGAGAATGCAATCCCCCCCCCCCTCCGCTGCTGATGGACCCCGCCGCTGCTGGTCCCCTCTGCAGGCACTGGACCCCTCTGCCGGTGCTCACTGGTCCCCACTGCTGCCACTAGTACCTGCTGGTCCCCTGTGCAGGCACTGGCAGCAATGCCACCCCCCTCCGCTGCTGCTGGACCCCACTGTCGGTGCTTGCTAGTCCCCGCCACTGCCTGTTGGTCCCCTCTACCAGTCCTGACCACTATCACTGTTATGTGACCAGTGCATGCACAGTAGCTTCTTTGGTACTGCCCCCAACCCCTATGGGTTGCTTCGGCAGCAGTCCATAGAAGCCAATTCATGGTCCTGGGTCGGGTACATACGCAGTATCGTCCTTGGTCTGCACAGAACCCATTTTTATGGGCTTCCACCTCAGCAGCCCATAGAGGCATCCCAGAGGGAGGAAACGCCTCCCCATTGGACTTGCTTTGGGTGACTGGCAGGTTTGACTTCCAATTAGAAGCCACTGCCAGTCACCGTGAAATCAGTGCAGTCTAAAATGTTTCATTAAGTGGGACGGAACACAAAATTTAGGTTTAAATAATATTTTACATATCATTTCAGTATTGTTTAGTTGAACAGCCGAGTGATATGAGAGGGGAATTGTTACTTCTGAAGTATTCTCACTTCATTGCTCTGCTAAAGTTTGAATACTTTTGAACAAATGTTTTACTTGGTTCTGTAATTATGAGCAATCATATGCTGCAACGCATCTGTGTTTCTTGTGTTACATTCCAAATCTTCTATTTTTTAGAATAACATTTTTTTTATATAAAATCAACTGAATTGATCATGATTTATATTTTTGTAGTACATACTTTTGGATTTTTTTTTATTGATTTTAAAGTTTTACCACATCAGTGTCTTTGTGATGTCTTATATTGCTGACACAACCCCATCTCAGCACCAACCTGCGTCTCTACTGCAGGGCCACGGTACATTCCAAGACATACAGACATACAGATGGTAGACATAGGCGTGCGCAGCCCATTTTATTAGTAGGTGCACAATTGGAGGGCATTTCTATCACCGCCCACTGGGCGTGTCTATCGCCGCCCACTGGGCGTGTCCATCACCACCTAGTGTGTACACTGTACATCAGTGGTATCAAACTCATGGCCCTCCAGCTGTTGTGGAACTACACGCCCCAGCATGCCCTGCCACAGTTTTAGCAATGCATTATATAAAATCTGTGGCAGGGCATGCTGGGACGTGTAGTTCCACAACAGCTGGAGGGCCATGAGTTTGACACCAGTGACGTAGGAGGCGAAACATCAGCACGCCAGTGGTGCCTCCAGCAGAGCACCACTGGCGCACTACCTGTAGGGGTCCCCCCCCATCACCCCCATTCCCCCCCGACATTCATAGTGACGTAGGAGGCGAAACATCACAGAGCCTGCCGCCTGTGTGATGACTGACAGGCGGCAGCAGGGGAGCTAGCTTTGGCGTACTAACCCAGGAGGGGAGGTGGGAGCAGAAGCTTCCTAATATCTGTGATGTGTTTTGCTGGGGCAGGACAAACCTGCCCTAGTAGGTTTGTCCTGCCCCAGCAAAACCAACAACTCAGGAGGTTAATTGTTAATTTTTCACTTATGAATAAAAACCTAACCTAGCTTGCTTCCTCCTAAGAGGAACACTACAGGCAGCCAGGTCACTCACGCTGGCTGTCTCCTACTCGTGGTGGATCAATCATTCACTGCAGTCAGTGCCTCTGCTGCCAGCCCAGGGCGCGTGCTGCTGCTGGGCTTGCTCTCTCAGGCAGCAGGAGGACGGCGGGAGCGTGGGCAGGACGATGGCAGGAGCGCGGGCAGGAAGACGCAGGGAGCGCGGGCAGGAGGACGGATGTGCGGTGCGACGTCACCACGTCTGTGTGACGCAGCCGCTTGTAGAGGCGGGGCCGGGTGCTAATGTGAATGGAGCTCACTGAGCTGCACAGCCCACGTCCCGGCCAGCGCTTCCAGGCTGGAGAACGGCAGCGGGCAGCGGCCGTGTCTGGCAAGTGAAACTGTGCTCGTTTTAAACATTTTGCGTGCAATCGTGTGGGGGGTGCCGACGGGCATTAGGAGGTGCCTGTGCACCCCCGGCACCCCCCGTGCGCAAGCCTATGATGGTAGATGCTCAATTAGTTCAGTAATACCACTCAGGTGCATGCAAGGGAGGGGTTAACACTGAGTGAGTAAACCAAGACATTGGTTCCCCCAGCTCACTGAATGGTATTAGTAACCAATCTTGAACACTACATGATAATAGAATTCAGAGATATTGGTTACATATACCTGTGCAGGCTTCCAAGACATTGGGCAGTATTCAATGAGAAAAGTTCTCCGTGTTTTGTGGAGAATTTGTGCTTTGTTCGCCTTGGATGGAGCATTTTGCTCTCCAAAAGCAAGCAACCCTATTCATTGTGAAATATTCTCCGTCTTTTTAAGTGATTTTCTCCGTCTCTCTCCGTGTAGCAATTCTCCATCTTTTGATGGAGAGCTGGAATGTGAACTTTTGAACGTAAAGGTTTTTTTTTTAAATTTTGGTGTAAAAAAATCAGGTTTTTTTTCCTGTGAAGGGGCATGTTATTTTTATTCATGTGCTTATAGCACATGAATATATATTTAATTTAAAAAAAAATATTTTTTTAAATTTTTTTTTACACAGTGCAGCCAGCAGGGGGCCCGAGCGCTCGAGCCGCTCATTAGATATTCATATATTCACTGCAGCTGAACGTAACTATGCACGAACGGTGCAGTGAATACTGGGTCCCCCGCTGGCTATAGGGGGGTGCAGCCTGGGTCCTGGAGAGCCCCCCTCCCCTCCACAGTCCTCTGGAGCAGCCAGGGAGACTTTAATCTCTCTGGCTGCTTCCGGCTCCCTGAAAGCTCCCTGCTCCCTGCAGGGGTTAAGACTCGCCGCGAGTGGCGGTGAGTCTTAACCACATTGAATAGAGGGAGCAGGAGTGGCAGCGAGCCCTCCGGAACACGGAGAGTGCATGGAGAGCGAAATAAAACGCTCTCCATGCACGGAGAACTTTTTCATTGAATACTGCCCATTAGCAGAACCTCTCACCATCTGTGGCCAAGCCTCCCATCATCTGTGGCAGGATCAAATTGATGTCAACCGGTTCTTGGGGCTGCAACAAGCCTTTTATTCTCTTTTACATCTTCTACTCCTTCTACTAGCCTCAAATGTTACCCACCAGCAGTAGTTGCAGTGCCATTCATGTAGTGCGTGGCGTAGGGGGGAAACTATGACAACTGCTATGCCCATATGCTGCTGCACAGCTGCACTCATTAATCACTGACACATTTTAAAAGATACACAGGTGGAGCTAATTAGCTCACTTGTGATTCTGTGAGGAGACCTGCAAAACATGCACTGTTGGTAGCTCTCGAGGACTAGGGTTGGCTACCCCAGGTTTACAGACATTGTTTTTAGAAACATCCCTCTATTGGTGACTAGGGGTAAGTGCAATCAATTCCCTGAAATACACTGCCAGTACTTAAGGAGGAGACTCCCAGAAGTCAGTGGCAAACGCAGGATTTTCAGAAGGGGGTTTCCAGAGGGGCGTAGCAAAGCACGGAGATGGACATTTAGGTGACCCAGTATATGCCGGGTAAGGTAAAGTATTATAGATAGACCAAATGTATATAAATAATAATATATATATATACACACACACACACAGATTTCTGTTCAGCCTGGCACTCGTCCTCAGTGGGTCAAACACCTGGGTGCCTCCTTGATCAATGGGCAAGCGTCCAAGCAGTGGCACTCGACAGGATTTGTACACCTTGACAAAGGGGCAGTTTTGGAGCCCCGAAGCGTTGGAGAATAAACCTGTTTTGACACCTCTTAAATCCTGTCGAGTGCCACTGCTTGAACGCTTGCCGCCTGCTATATATATATATATATATATATATATAGGAGGACGGGGGACACAGGCACTCCACGGACTTGGTAGAATAACGGCACAGAGGCACACAGGGGTGGCCAACGTTTCGGAGCTTTAATCCGTTGTCAAGGCATGAACAAGTGCAAATACAAACAAACATACCTTTAAACTCCGTCAAGATCCGCCTCCAGCGCCGCATCTCCCGCCGCGAGCCGGCGTCCATCCTTACTTCCGGGTCAGGTGATCTATGTCGCGGGTGTACGTCACTCTACCGCTGCCTGAGATTCCTGCCCGGAGTATCCTGTTGCCTAGCGACGCAGACGCCGAGGTGGCGCTGTGGGAAAACGACAAAGCAACACCATCAGACTACATATAAAAAGTGCAAAAAACAGAATAATAAAAGAAGGTGGGAGAAAACACATTTGAATAAAGCTGATTAGAGAACAATGCACAGCGGGCTAGGGACAGATAACAGTGGGAGCATAAATACTGTTAGATTCACATGAACATTCCATAAGACAATTGTTCATTTAACCCTCTAGGTCTAACTGTATCCAGTCTCGCTATCCACTGTGTCTCAAGTTGAAGCAATCGTTTGCCCCTATCTCCGCCCCTCAGGTCTTCAGCGTCTTCAGGAGAGAATTGCCCTCCACCGCACAGCTATACGTGCCGCTTTGAGTAACAAGCCCATGGACCAGCCTGTAGCCAAGCACTTTGTGGCAGAGAAACATAGCCTGGCTAGCTTGAGATACATTATTATCGATCAAGTCGCTGAAGACCTGAGGGGCGGAGATAGGGGCAAACGATTGCTTCAACTTGAGACACAGTGGATAGCGAGACTGGATACAGTTAGACCTAGAGGGTTAAATGAACAATTGTCTTATGGAATGTTCATGTGAATCTAACAGTATTTATGCTCCCACTGTTATCTGTCCCTAGCCCGCTGTGCATTGTTCTCTAATCAGCTTTATTCAAATGTGTTTTCTCCCACCTTCTTTTATTATTCTGTTTTTTGCACTTTTTATATGTAGTCTGATGGTGTTGCTTTGTCGTTTTCCCACAGCGCCACCTCGGCGTCTGCGTCGCTAGGCAACAGGATACTCCGGGCAGGAATCTCAGGCAGCGGTAGAGTGACGTACACCCGCGACATAGATCACCTGACCCGGAAGTAAGGATGGACGCCGGCTCGCGGCGGGAGATGCGGCGCTGGAGGCGGATCTTGACGGAGTTTAAAGGTATGTTTGTTTGTATTTGCACTTGTTCATGCCTTGACAACGGATTAAAGCTCCGAAACGTTGGCCACCCCTGTGTGCCTCTGTGCCGTTATTCTACCAAGTCCGTGGAGTGCCTGTGTCCCCCGTCCTCCTGCATATCCTCCTTCACCTGCTGCACCCCGGCAATTACCCTGCTGCTACCCTGGAGTGCCCTCATCCGCCTACTATATATATATATATATATATATATATATATATATATATATATATATATATATATAATCCAAAGAGCAATCACACCCACTAACAGGTATATTGGGGACTGTGCTGGGAAATAATAATGAAAAGGTAGAATTTCCTAATGTAATCCAACAGGACTCCAGGAAAGACCCGCACCAGTCACTACCTATATAATCTACCTATATAATCTACATATATATATATATATATATATATATATATATACACATACATACATACATAACAGCAGTTTAGACCCCTGGGCATAGCAATGTATTGGGGCCCCTACTGATCCTCCAGCGGTAGGGGTGGGGGAAGCTTTGATGTCCCGCAGGTTGTAGGGGGTATTATATCAACCGCTCAGCATGTAGGGCCTGGATCAGTAATTTCCACTAATTACCCCTTTACTGCACAGATGGTGGGAGATGGGGTGGGAGAAGGGGGCATTGGGCTGAATGAAGGGGCCCTGATACATAACTTTCAGGGTGGTAGAGGATGTTTAACATGCAGAGGAGGGGTGTATAGTGGAGCCGGCTTATTATTCATAATTTTCTGATGGGAGGACAGCTTGCTTGACTGCAGATATCTCCAGTTCCCGGAAATAGATTTCTTAGATTTTAATGGAATAAAAAACTAGAGAATCCCACCTACCAAATGGTACTGGGGACTAGGGGATCAGAATTCAGCAGGCAAAGCAATCTGCCAACTAGAATATAAAACTACATACCAGGTGTGTGGAGCTGGAGCAGTAACCAGCTGCTGGAAGGCTGATATCTCTGGTTCTGGGAACAGTAGAGACAAGCTACTACTGTCCATCAAAGAAGGAGAATCCCAGCTTTTGGAATATACCCTCAGAAAAACTCTGTCAGACAGAAAGTGAAATATCTGACTGGAAACAGCAATTAACAGGCTTGGACGGGGACCACTGCTTTGAAGTCAGATATCTCCGGTTCCCAAGGGCTGATTTTTAAAATTCTTGTATCCATGGAAAGAGGAGACCCTCAGCTTTCAGCCTAGGGCCCTTAGACTCCTGGGGGGGGGGGGGGGGTTCAGGGTACTCAGGGTACTCAGGGTACCCCCCCCCCTGCGTGCGCTACTGGAAGACTACAGAGGCATATACTGCATTGGACCAATTTTAATGTTATCTCTATCCATAGATAAATAAGTAGGATTGGGCTGATCCATGATATATTTTTGATATTATGTAATATCAATATAATCTTTTGTTTAATTAAATTGTATTATTCAGAGCGCTGCTATTTTCTAAATTGCCTTTTGTTGTTTAGGAAACTTACCAAGCTGCTGCTAAAAAATAGGGATAGTGAAACACAGACATTAGCACCTGTTTGGAATCCGGGCTAGTGTTCTTTCTACCTCACCATGAGTCAGCATGCGTCAGGTGAATAATCTTGCCATGAATGAGCCAAGATGGCCACAGGCCCTGTGTAATATCTACATGTCATTCCTGCAAAGCTAAATCTCTATATTGTGTTAATTGTCGCTGTACTATATCAGGTTCATTCTCTGAAACACCATGGGCCTAATTCACACCTGATCGCAGTGCAAAGTTGTCCACAAATGGGCAAAAACCATGGCTCCATTACAGGTGGGGCAGATGTAACATGTGCAGAGAGTTAGATTTGGGTGAGGTGTGTTCAAACGGAAATAAAAATTGCAGTCTAAAAATGAAGCAGTATTTGTTACATTTGTAGAAAGAGCAGTACAGTATATATAAATTGATTTTTGTTCTATCCTCTTTTAAAACCTAACTTTGCTACAGCATACAATACATGGTAAAACTATGCTAAACCAATATAGCTAAATATATGGTGTTAAGCATACTTTATCCATGAATGGGACTGAAGAGGGTATCAAATGCTGCTGAATACAGAATAATATTAGTGTCTTAATGTTTACTTCCGGTGGGGCCAGGGATGCTCGCATAAAGGAGAGCTCCGGTGTTCCATCCACGGAGCTCCCATCCCTGGCCCATGGAGAAGGTGCGGGTGGCGTGGGTGGCAGGGGGAGCAGCGGGGGGACGGGGGAGACGGAAAGCATGGAGGAGCGATGTGTTCCCCCAGCGCTGATCACTGCTCCTCCGGCTGGAGAGTATGGAGGGGGAGACGGACAGCGCCCACAGCCACGGCACCCAAGATGATGACTGGTGGTATAGCGATACCACCGGCATGAGGACTGCTGCTGGTCCCTCGTGCCAGCAGGACCCCCAGCCGCCACACCGCCGAAGCAGAGAGGGAATCCCGGCCCCAGTGGAGGATCCAGGCCCAGCACTGCAGCCGAGACTCCAGACAAGTAGGCCCTGGCTAAAAGCCCTAAGATGGACTGGGAAGCCCATCCATGCTGGCTCTCCCTACAGGAGGATGGCCTGGTGAGGCCTTTAAGATGGCGCCGCAAATGGCTGCCCGGGAACTGTTCACTCAGCAATATGTATCCCGTGTCTCCTGTGTGATAACTGTACTGTCCCTGCTACAACTGTGCTGTCTTTGCTCATACTGTTACCTACCTGGCTGCTGCAATGACCAGTAGTGCAGCGGATGACTGCCTAGGCGCTGTGCAGCTTGGAGGGTATGTGTTCCCTGTGTGATAAGTGTACTGTCTCTGCTTGTATTGTTACCTACCTGACTGCTGCAATGATCAGTGGCGCCGCTGATGGCTGCCTAGGCGCTGTGCAGCTCAGCGGGCATGTGATCCACGCAAGTAATACTCTCAATGTAATGTGTATAATGTCTCAATGGAATGTATGTAATGTCTCTCCCCCCCCCCCCCATTTCATCCCTGCTTGATGCTGCTAGTGTGCGCACGAATACATGGCCAATAACGTTGATTCTATTCTATGTAAACATCCCAAGTGTCAGCTCTCAAATTGCCTTTGGAAACCTGCTGTGTTGTGGGCAAAAGTTTGTGTTCCCTTTGTGCATGTGACATAGTGGCCCAATCATGCAATGCAGTTGATAATAAAACCTTTTCCTGCAGAAACATCGCAAAGGATTCAAATTGCAATAGGAAGGCATCAGTGGCAGCTGCCGCACCAACCACACACTGCAACGGCAGCCAGTCAGCACGCATAAACATATATACAGGAAATGGTTTACCTAATATGTGCTGGCAGCCTTACCAGGGGGTCAGCAGCAATGCTGGGCTTTACTGACTTGCCACAGCACTCCACTGGTCTGTCTTCTAGAAGCTCAACCCAGACTCCCATTGGCTAGTTTCACACATCCTGGTCGCCGCTCCCACCTCCTGTACATCTATCCCAGGGCCAGCCCGTCTTATTTTTTAGGTAAGCAATCAGATTTTACAGCTTCTCACTGTGAATAATGTGGGTGGAATATTGACATGTAAAAATAGTAACAGGTGCATGGCAAAAATTTAGGGTGTGGCTACACAATAGTACCAATTCACACTACACCGCACAGTAGGGCCCCATAGACACACTGCACCATTACACATTGTGCCACACACTAATGCCCATTACATATTACACCACATAAGTGCTGCTTACCTACATGCTCATTGCCAGGAGTTTCTTGCTCAAAGCCAGGGGCTTCATGCTCATTGCCACGGGGGGAGTGAAATGCTCATTGCCACGGGGGAGGAAAATGCTGCAGCTTGCGGTAACAAGGACAGCCGCCAGCGAGGCTGAATTGAAAGCAGTGACCGCCAGGCAGAGTGAGCGGTTGGCGGCCCAGCTGTATTCAAACTCGGAGCAGGTCCATTGCTATTTTGATATCCAACCCTGGCTCACAATCCAATTAGAGTTTGCGGTCCGGCAGCCAATCAGAAGAGGCAGTGTTGGCTCCTGATTGGCTGTCGAACCATGAGCTTTGATTGCAAAGTCAACTTCCCTCTGGGTATAATGCTTAATAAGATCTTGTGTGGCTTTATGTGCAAGGCAGGGGAGAAGTCGCAGATTGCCAGTAATGAGAGTAGCAGAAGCTGCCCTGTAATACACATTTGTCTAAATTCTCATTATTGTATATTTACAGTCATCTGTTACAGCTACAGATTGGATTTAGGGAAGCAGATTTATATCAAGAAGATTAATGGTACCTGTCACTTGAGACCAAGCGCTGAGCCACTGCTCACTACATTTAATTCCAGCACACACTCTTCAAGTCATCTGGGTGGAGTGATCTGCAGATAGTAAGTGCTGTGTAACAAAGTGTTGCTAAAGGGTAGGACTATACATCATCTGCCTCATTACTCAGCCTTCCCTAAAGACATCAGGCTTATCCAAACTGGTTTTATAAAAATCAACATCTAGAATTAACATAAATACTTGTACAAAATATATTTGGAAGTCTGCCATTTTTCAGAGAGTATCATTCAACAGCTATTTTTACTGTGACCTCAGTTTACCTTTAAACTTCTCATTGCTTCTTCATAGGCTTTGGAGAGTGATAAAATACAAACCAGTACATTCCTGTAATTTTTTTCAAACACAGCCTGTAATATGGCAGTTAAGAAGGGATTGGATGGTACTTGGTATCTTTCTCCAAGATGCCTCAGTTCTCTATTAATTTTTAGAATTCAATTATCACTCGTTTAACATTATAACAAGACATTATTTATGATCAATATTTTATAGTAATGAATTTATACAATCCATTGATATGTTATTTAAAAGAACAAACTATATCTCCTTGCTCTCTCCACAAATATGTTGTTTGTTCCAGAGAAAGGAACTCCGTAGTGAATACGAGGGCAGTTTACTAGAAACTAGCATGGAGAAGGATTACAGGTTGGGCATCCCTTATTTGGAAATTACAAAACCGAAATATCCAGAAAACTGTAGGGCTGCAGAATATTTTGCCCCCCCCCCCCATACCGGTTTTTAGATTTATAATATCCCCCCGCGTATGCAGTGGATATGGGATTCCTCTTCGGCGGCATCACCGGTCCCAAGGATGCATTGCCCAGGTGTGCAAGTGACGCCACCAGCACACCCGCGCAATGCATCCTTGGGACCAGGGATGTTGCTGAAGAGCATTTAGAAGGTCACTGTAGAGGTCAGGCAACCGCCAGTGGACCAGAGTATGTTAAATAAAAAAAAATCCCCAAATCTGGAATAATCCCTTATGCAAAATGCTCATGGTTCCGAGCATTTCCGATAAGGGATATTCAACCTGTATTATAAAAGTACTATTGATGGAGGCCCAATCAGACATTACCACATCTGTCCTCAAGGTGCTCTAAAGAGGCATAAACATGGGGTGATTCAGCCCCATTTCTAAGCGATCTGACCAGATTGGAGCAGTGATCGTTCTGTGTGTATGCCTCGCAGTGATGGTGATGCGCAGCCATCGCTCCCAGGGAAAGACCGTACTTGTACAGGCTTTTCTACTAGATCGCGGGGTTTTGACTATAAACAATCGACAAAGCCCTGCTCGGCACACAGCATCACGGAGTGAATCGCTATTGCCAAACAATGTGCTGAGAGATCGTGCTTAAGCCCATTGCTCAGCATGGAAGCCAGCATCTCCCCATGTGTACGGGGATTTACAGTCCAGGTTGCAGTGATATCCATGCTTGAGCACAGGCGAGTTAATTAGTGCCTCAATTATTTTGATTTAACACTTTAGCACAAAGGCTATAAAATACACAAATGGCATAGCAAAGTGGTTATGTGAGGTTTTTGTAAGAGTTTCCATAAAATCCATAGCTCCAGAGGTGGAGAAGAGGAAACGGTTACCTTGTTCGAAGGGACGCATGGCTATACTGATCTGTAGGAACACCCATTTGTGTATAGTAGAGACTTTGTAACTAGAGGTGTGGGGGTCACCTCACCGTGTGTACCATAAATAGGAAGCTTCTATCTGGATGTGCACGAGATGGAAATCCACTATTATACATTGTCATAAATCTCATCAAAACCTGCACTGTTAGTGTGCTTTAAAGCAGTGGTTCTCAATCTCGGTCCTCAAGGATATAGTGCATGTTTTCCAGGTCATTTGGCCAGTGCACTCATTCACTGACACATTTAAAAAAAATCACAGGGGGAGCTAATTATTCTACCTGTGATTCTGTGTAGAGACCTGTAAAACATGCACTGTTGGGATCCTTGTGGACCGAGGATGAGAACCACTGCTTTAAAGGACCAAGGTTGAGAATGCCTGCTGAAGACCATGTAAAAAGAATATACTTTTCGCTTAAAATATATACTTAAATTAAAAATAAAATAAGTCTCATTTTGTTGGCATACTAGAACAATACATATTGCCTATATGATGCATTCTCTGCAACGAGGATCCTTTGAAGAAATGTCTCAACCGCATCTTGTCATTTATTTGGGAAATGTCATTTGTATAGGAATATAACCATCAGTGTACAACTAGATTTGTGTCCGTGTCCCAACCAGCCTCCTGTCCCCTCACCCCAGCCTATATTTCCAGCTGCCTTCCCCATGTCACTTCAGCCTCCCCTTTCACCAATAGCCAAACCTCCTCTCACTTCAGCCTCCCCTTTCACCAATAGCCAAACATCCTCTCCTGCCACATTTGTAAAACCAGGTGATTTACCATCTTGACATCCTGCATGCTCCTCTTCCTTTCAGGGGTAGATGGAAATCTCCAATCATCTCTACTGCCAAATACCCTCATGTTGGTATGTTCCAGACTAGAGCTCAAATGATACATTTTTATTCTGTTAGATGGTCAGTTCGCTGGTACAGCAGGAACATGGATGTCTTGCTTATGTCAACATAGGGAATGGGGTTATTTGGGTTTGTTGTTTTCAAAGAAATTCGTGATAACCCACAATTCACATATTAGGTGCCTTGGCACTGGTAGGTAGTGTGGAGGTGCTCTCTTGAGAGTAATATACAATGTAGACAGGTGAAGAGAAAAGCACTCACTTTTTGGGGGGGGCACGCTTGTTTTAAAACTAAACGTTTAATAATAAATTAGTTTAATGTAGTTACGTCATAACAGGACAGACATACACATAACATTCAAAACAAAATACTACGAGAAGTGTATCAACAAAATCTCTGTAGGATATTTCGGTTAATCTATCTTCATAAACTATCCAATCAGCAATTGCTCATGAGTGAAAACTGCCAATCAGACAGTAAGTGTATACCACAATGGGTAAAGTGGACCTCGAATATATAATAAAGTATTATTTTCACAAATAAATGCCTCTTGTCACTCATTCTTTGTTACATGTATGTTTTTATTAAAGAAATGAAAGGTCCCTTCTTTTTAGGTAGGGTTCTATAGGGATTATCTGGAGAGAGATAAAGTATTTCTAATCTTTAATGACTGCTCATTTTTTTGTCATTATCGTGCCACCTAGGGGTTTTAATTGTAAAAGTTTATATCCAGATGATACTGTAGATGTAGAAAAAGAGCAGATTTGTGTCAGTATATCCCTGCAATGTGCTTGTTCCACAGTAACTGCTGCTGATTGTTAGATCTGGATTGGCTCAACCAATCTTTACTATTGAGCGGGTCAATCCGTGTGACAGTATCAGATATGGATATGAAAAAAGATTGGGTATTATTTCTTTCTACGTTAGTGTGGGGACTCCCCTGAATGGCATATGCCCTTGCAGAGAAATACACTCACAATCATAAATGAATTTACCCAGAGTGTATACAGATTAGATGAAGTTTGTTACACTGTCTGACTTTCATACACGCTGCTTTCTCCCATGTGCTTTTCAGCCTTGGTGGGCGATGAGCAATGTACTATGTCGCTAGTGCACCAGAAGGACAAATACATAAGGGAAGGAGAGAGAGAAAGAAAAATACACAAGGGGGGTGATAAGAAACTGGATAGTTTAAGAGATAATCAATAGAGGGGAGAGGAGATTGGAGGTCCGCACACAATTAAGTTGTGTCTCTTTTATAATTTTTTCAGGATTTTTATATATGGGCCGCCTTTATTAAATATAATCTGGCGGGGGTGCTATCCGGGCAAAGGTTAGGACAATTGTTTGTAGGAGAGAAAGATTTGCACAATGGATGAAAGATTTGCACAATGGATGCACACCAACAATATTTAGAGAGAAGAAATGTTTTTGTTATATTAAAACTTAAACTTTTATTAGTAAATTCAGATAAAAAGAAGAGAGGACACTGTCTTGTGAAAACTTTTAACACATAGGATTGCACAGGATGACCTCCTTCTGCGGCTTGTGAAAATATTTCTAGAGGTTAAAAAATTTGAACATTCATACATACATACATACATACATACATACATACATACATACATACAACATAGAGTGACGTGCAAATGCACACAAGGAAATTGTGTTTTTAGGGATTAAAAGAGTTTCCCTTGGACTTGTTAACAATTTTCTAGTGATGTAATTTTTTATTTTCAATATAGATTATGCGTCTTTAGTTTTTCAGTACTATTTGAAGAAATACCCCTATGAGAGAGGAGTCTGATATCCCTTCATTTGGGTTTTAATTTCCACTTGCAATGAGTTTTGCGTCAGTGAACAGATTTTATTTGGCGTTGTGTTTAATTTTTTAACACACTAAATCCAGTTACTTTTAGTTAGTAATAACTTTGTAATTATTAGTGTACCCAGATGGTTTTGTTTTGCAGTGGTTGGTTATACACTTTTATAATGGTCTTCCGATCTTGATTCTGTTATGATGAATCTGTTACCATCTAGTGGGTATCCTCAATAATTACATACAAGTATGCCCTAATTTAACAGTGCAGGAGTGGTACTTTATTAATTTGTATTCAAGTATACTTTATATCTAAATCATGGGTGCTTTCCTGTATTGGATAGTTTTCACTCCCTCACAGAGCTACTCTCTTTGTTGATATAGGTTTACTTCACAGTATTCTTTTGGAATTTAATCCCCACCTTCAATAGGTTTTATGCCGGTAAACAAATTTTTAGTGTTATATGTTTATTTATTAACACTAGATTTGGTCACCTTTGATTAATAGTTTTTATAAACTCAGATAGTTTTATTTTAAAGAGGTTATTTATACATTTTTCCAGTGATTTCTCTAACCTCTATTTTATTGTATGGATCTTATTGCCATCTAGTGGGAATTTCCAAAATTACATGCAGGCATGCCCTCCTTTAACCGTGCAGGAGTAATACTTTATTACTTAGTATTCAAATATACTTCGTAACTATATCTCCTGTGCTTTCCTATGGATAGCTCTCATAGCGCTTTAACTCCCTCTCACAGAGCTACTTTTCTTTGCTAGTGGGTATTTACTTCACAACATTATTACATCATCATTTACACATGTTATTGTTTGCAACATTGTAACAAGTCTACACGTGTTTCACAGGCTGCTTCATCAGGACCGGTATTAGTGGTAAACTGGACCGCCTTCATCGGTCCTGAGGAAGCAGCCTGTGAAACATGTGTAGACCCCACCGACGTAGTCCTTTGCTTGGACTGTACCACTTGCAGGGGGAGAAGGGGAAGAGAGGGGGGGGGGCAAATGTGATTGAGATAGGGGTGCATGTACTTCCATTTTGTGGGGATATTGGGGATAGGAGAGGAGACATTCAGCAGCCGTTCGGGGAGCAGGGCTTAGGCGTGATGTAATTAAGCCCCGCCCCATGATGCAAAATAGCCAAATGCACGGATCTCCGTGGAGGGGGCGGGACTAAAATAACACGATTGTGCCATTTTAGCTCCGCCCCCCCCTCTGAGACCCGCGGATTGCGGCATTTAAATGCCGAGTTAGGGATAAGATGGCCGCGATCAGGGGGTGCAGTGGGGGACCCCCTGAATCCAGGAGGGTTGCCCACCTTTTCGAGGGGTCGGGAGGGAGACACGATTTTCGGGAGACTCCCGGCCATTCCGGGAGGGTAGGCAACCCTGTATTAGATGTCACAGTGAAAGAATAAAATGGGATATGAAGCTTCTACATTTGTATACAGTAAATGAAGATGCTATTAGGGCAGAATGCAATCTATACATATGTATTATATGCATAATAGTAGAACCCCTGTGGATATACTTGTTGTAACCCCACTTATTACATATAATAATGGTCATTCCTACATATTCAAGTTAGATGCCATACAGGTGGTTTTTAAAAGGTAAATAATGTGTAATTGAAGTGCACTTATGGCACAAGTTTTTTTTATAAAAGTTGGATTCATCGAAATAGTTACTGTAAGTTCTTAAGAAAAAGATTTTTAGTATAGAACATGTTTGGACAAGGTTAGTTAGTTAATTGAAAGATAAGTTAGGGTGGCTCAGCCAAGGAACGATATGTAATTGGTGTTCTCATTAAGAACGTAGGGACTGACTATTGAGATTGAATATCCATCTGCATTTTTTTTGAAGTAGTCCTTTGGTTACATCTCCTCCTCTGATGGGTGTGGATCGTATTATCGACCACACTTAGGTTGACAGTCATTAGGTAGACACCGTTGGGTCGACATGCAGAAAAGTCAACAGGGTTCTAGGTGGACATGGATGAAGGTCGACAGGTGTCTAACTCGACAGGGGACTAGGTCGACATGAGTTATGTCAACAGGTCACAAGGTCGACATGGATTTTTCCATTATTTTTTTTTACCCGAATGTCGACATGGACACTGTTTGAAGTCAACCACAGCCCCTCGCTGCGCTCAGCACACTATTTTATTCTCCCACCACACCCTAGTGGATGGTAGGGCATGAAATACCGCCTGTCGGCACGTCGACTCAAAAAACCAATGTCGACATCACGACCTGTCAACATAACCCATGTCGACCTAACGCTATGTCGACCTAATGACTGTCAACCTAAGTGTGGTTGATAATACGACCGTAACCCCCTCTGATACCAAGCTTAATTTGTTCTAGGTCAAAGGCCTTTACGTCATCTGGTTTGCCTTGGTGAAAAGCCAAGAAATGGCAGGCTACTGAAGTAAATTTTCTGGATTTTGAGAGATCGGTTTTTACATTTTTAATGTGTTCCAATAATCTGTTTGAGGGCATGTGTTGTCATGCCCTCATAGCAAAGATTGCACAGACATTCTAGGCCAGGGCTGGGCAACACCGGCCCTCCAGATGTTGATGAACTACATATCCCAGCATGCCTTGCATCAGTTTCAGCATGGCCACATAGCAAATCTAATGCAAAGCATCCTGGGATGTGTAGTTCATTAACATCTGGAGGGCCGGTGTTGCCCAGCCCTGTTCAAGGCAGTATACTTAGCCTATAGAGCTGCAGCTCAAACTGTTTAATGGAGTGTTTTTTTACCATGTCTGTCCACAATTCGATTGTTTTTTTTATGTGGGAACATGCTTTGCAGGTGTTACATGGAAAAGTTCCTTTTAGCTTTGATTTTCTTTTGGGCGTTCTCTGGAAGTGGCTCTGTACCAGTTTATCCCTTAAGTTAGGGGAACGTTGACAACTGAATGTTTTTTGGGGGAGAATTTCCTTTAGGTTATTGTCTGCAAGGAAATCTGTCCAGTGTTTTGTGACCAGGTTCTGTAGTTGGGATGCAGTTAAAATCCCGGCGTTCAGAATCCCGACTGCCGAAATGCCGACACATTCTCCCTCCTGGGGTGTCCACGACACCCCTGGAGGGAGAATAAATTAGTGTGCCGAGCGTAGCGAGGCACCGGGCCCGCTGCGTGGCGAGCGCAGCGAGCCCGCAAGGGGGGGGGCGATCCACGTCCCCCCCTTGTCGGCATTTTGGCTGTCGGGATTCTGAACGCCGGGATCCCGACCGCCGGGATTCAATACTGAATCCCTGTAGTTCTCTCCAATCCGCGCAGTAATTGGTTATGAAGCATAGCTCCAATTGTCCTTTGCCTACTACATGTTTTGGAAAAATGAGATCACCTCTATCCATTTTAATTGCTTGAAATTTGGCTGTCTTGATCGATCTCTTACTATAGCCTCTTTCTTGTAATATTTAATCATTAATTTGATGCTTTTGGTTTCAATTGTTTCCCTGGTGGTGCAATTTCTTCTCAAGTGGTAAGTGTTTGATTGTTGGAGGGAAATGTGAGCTCTCTGTGTAATAGATTGTTAGTGGCGGTTTCTTTTCTGAAGAGTTTAGTGTGATATTACCCTCCTCACTGGGATAGATTTAAAAATCCAAGAAGGTTGCTTCTGTCTGGCTAATGCTGAAAGGGATTCTAAGATTCAGTGTGTTGGTATTCAGAATTGTAATACATTTTTGTAGGTCTGTTTATTGACAATCATTTGTGAACAGATCTAACATGGGTGTGAAATTCACTTTTACAATGAAGCAACCTGCATACTAAGAATGTACATTAACAGATTCTTATATAGCGCATACATAGTCTTGTAACTACCAAATACTGTACATAGATGACTTAAGGCAGTTCTCATTGAGTTTTAGACTTAATGGTTGGCTAAGCCTCTGTGGTAGCTGACCACACCCTGTAATCATGGGACCCAAACATTGCTCCGGTGGGACCTCCATTCCCCACTCTGAATTCAATGCATAAAGGGCAGATATCAAACCACCAATAAGCCAATACAGATATCTGCCCTTGATATGCATTGAATTCAATGTCAAACCATCAATAAGCAATACAAGTTACATCCACAATGTACAGAATTCTGTCACACAGACCAAATCACACTTTCTTACTGCATGTACTGTAAATTCAACAGAGAAGGCAACAAATGTTTTAGGGCAGGCCTAGCCAACCTATGGCTCTCCAGCTGTTGCGAATTTTATTTGCTTAATTGTGCACCTAGTAAAGGGTAGGTGCAAAAATACATTTATATATCCCTGTACACAGGCAATATAAACATATTTGTGGCAGCCAGATCTAGCCATCAACCATATCCCCAATGTATTATAGAATGACCCAATTATGTCCGAATCGCCATTTGATATTATGTCATACTTATGACGCAGCAGTGAGAATGATCACATAATTATGATGGGTGGCTGTGGCAGTTGAGGGAAATTTTTTTTTATGGCCACACTATTTATTTATTAACAGTTTCTTATATAGCGCATACATATTCTGCAGCGCTTTACATTGTATAGTTGAACATTCACATCAGTCCCTGCCTCAGTGGAGCTTACAATCTATAATCCCTACCACATGTACACACACACACAGTCTAGGGCAGTGGTAGCCAACCCTAGCCCTCAAGAGCTACCAACAGTTCACATTTTCCAGACAACCTAGCTGCTGCACAGCTGCACTCATTAATCACTGACACATTTTAAAAGATCCACAGATGGAGCTAATTAGCTCACTTGTGATTCTGTGAGGAGACCTGCAAAACATGCACTGTTGGTAGCTCTTGAGGCATAGGGTTGGCTACCCCAGGTCTAGGGTTAATTTTGTTGGGAGCCAATTAGCTTACCAGTATATTTTTGGATTGTGGGAGGAAACCTGCGTACCCGGAGGAAACCCACACAAGTACGGTGAGACTATACAAACTCCGCACAGTTAGAGCCATGGTGGTAATCAAACCCATGACCTCAGTGCTGTGAGGCAGTAATGCTAACCATTACACCATCTGTACTATTTAAGACTTAAGGTGCCCACACACGCACCGATCCCGGCGGTGCGATGCGATGGGGTGCGCGCTCCCGCGGCACCTCATCGCACAGTACAAAAAGTATGTACTGCACATAATTTTTGTACTAGCTTTTTATCGCATCGCATGCACAAGGCATACGATGCGATGCTATGTGTGCTAGTTAAGCACAGAACGCACGCCGGGATCGATGCGTCTGTGGGCACCTTTACATCTTTTGCAGAATTTAGGAAAATTTCTACAACATATTTCCCTTACATTCATCTTTTACCTGAGGATTAGGTACTGCGGTGGTTTAGCCCGAACAGCCAGTGTGTGCGCAGAGTTTCAGATTTTAAAATTCCCAGAAAACTATTTCACAAATGTACCTACATTTGTGTCCATTTCCCAGCATTTAGGAGCAAATGGTTTATCTTTTTTTTTTTTTTGCGGTTATTGAATTCATCCAATTCAAATGGATTTTCTTCTACTGTTCTGCATTTTTCTCATCTGAAACAGTTCACTTTATATCATTTTCCTCCCAGCCAAACCCCTCAATTGCTACAATTTTACCTCCAAAATGTAACCTAGACATTGTGACCACTCTGCCCATCTATTGCAAAAATATCCTGCCAAATATCCTTTACCACCTCTCTCTGCCACAGGGCTCAATGTCCATGTGCAATCTACCTCCTTTCATCTGTCCTCTCAACCTCGTTCCCTCTCACCTCCTTAGGTCCAATGCTCATGATGCCTGCTACCACTTCTTTTGAAATGATCCTTTGCTTCTGGTGCCTTTCCTTAATAACACATGACCTTATTCCCCCATTCTCAAGAAACCTTTTTTTTCCCCCCAATTCTAATGGATTTAATTGCCAACTCATCTCTTTCCTCCAAGCTACATAAACAGATATAGAACAGATAAGTCCTCGTATCATTGACCCACTGCAACCTTTCTAATGTATAAAAACTGCCTAGACCAAGGTCACCAACAACTCACTCCAACATTTAAAGGGCCTCTGCACTAATCCTCACTGCTGCTTTCAATGTTCAACATACTCAGCTTTACATCATATCTAGCCACACATTTTGCCTCCACATCTACAAATCAAATATTTCAAACCATCTCTGGGCCATTTGCTTTTGGCTGTCAAAATGGAAATTAACCTGAACATTGCTATTACCAAACTCATATATATCCCCCCCAAAGGTCATGTTTCCAAAGACTTGTCTGGGTCACCTATGACTCCACATTCTTATTTGCCCCCACTCACTTATCCAGATGCTTCAGGATAAGACCACTCAGCATGGAAGCCAGCAAATGATCATATCATACCTCACAATAATCTGTAAGGCCTACCCCTCTCCCACCTATTTTCTATCTGCATAATCTTTATATACCACTTTGCACTAACTTAATCTCCAAAACAGATTTTTAACACTTCTCACAAAGCCCTCAACCACTTTTTCCCACCATATACAGTACAATTCCAGCCCTTTCTCACTCCTCCCAATGTTCAGTCAACTAAGCTGCCTTTCTTCTTTCCTAACTATCAATATCATCTACCCTCCCAATCCTTTAAACATGTTTTTTTTTTTAAAAAGTGTCACTTTTCCATTGCACCTCCTCCAACGATGCACCTCACACAATGTCCTCCTATTGATCTTTACAATGTAAGCTCTTGTGAGCAAGTTCCACATGTTTTACTATACTTACAGTATGTATATTGTGGGATGTATGAAATAATTTTTATGGTCTGTCCATATGGTTCACTGTATACCCAGGTAATCCGGTTTAAAAAAATAATAATAAAAAAAAAAAAATAATCAAATTCAGAACAGCAGTTGTCAGTCTTTTTTCATATTTTATTGGGTAATTTAAAAGGTAACAATAGTGTTAAAACTACTACAATATCTTTCCACAGCCAAAGCTCACAGACCCACAAATAACCTTCTATATATAGATTTTTTTTTGCCTTTTCTCCATTTTTACCTTTTTTTAGTCTTACCTATCATAATAAAATGCCCATTATAACATTTTCTTCACACTAATAGCAACTATATGTGGAGGGAAGGATCTAGTATAATGTAAAGGAGAGTATGTACTTTGTCATGTCATTATTGTAAATTCATAATCAAGTTAATAAGTAGAGGGGGGCTGCAGCTACTCCAGGCAGCCTCACGCCCCATTTTATATATAGCCTTCATAGCTGAAAAAGCCCAGAAGACATTGCTCTACAATGTGTTCCGAGGATCTTGAGCTGTGAAGGTGATCACCATTGCATTGCCATCAAGCTGGTGATATATTCAAAGCAATTTCATCTGTAACATATAAAAACACTAACTTAGAAACTAGATCCCCAAAATTTTTCTGAAAAAAGAATCAACTTTGATATACAAAAACAGTCATTGAAGGTTTTATACAAAAGTTTCAAACATAAGTTCATTTTCTCAGTGCGTTTTTTTCAACCAGCGTAGATACTGGGTCCAGCGCAATGTTTGTTTGTTTTTTTTCATCTTTTTTTTTTTTAAATGTTTTTTTTTCCCCCGTAACAGTAATATAAAAAAGAAAAAAAAGTTACTTCTAACAGAAAGATTCTTTGCTGGTCTTAAGAATGAATGTAACTTGGAACCCTATAAATCTCAGAGGCACACAAGAAGGGTTCCTTAGAGAAAAAAAAAAAAAAAAAGAATTCTAAGTTTATTTAAACAGAGGATGTATTTCGTTTCCAGTCTCCTCAAATAAACTTGATTCACTTAAAACATCACTAGAAAAAAAATCTGTTAGAAACTGTACAAAAATAAAAAAAGTTTAACATCATATAATCCTGCAGGATAGTTTGATAGAACTAAAAGGCTTTAAGGAGCAGCATTAGAGTATGGCCAGAGGTTTCTTTGGTTTGGTCTAACATACAAGAGATGAAATCTATCTCAGACGGATTTTTGTTAATTTACTTTTAAGAAACCTGCACATTTGAAGACGAGCCATAAAAAGATTATTATACAAGTGAGTGGTGCATTGTTCTATAAATACATCAGTAAATAGGCATGACAACAATGTTGGTCACATTTATTTTTGCAAACATTCATGTGTTAAAGGTATTGGCTACATGAAGAGCACTAGATTATTAATATATTAGGTTTCGGGATTCCTTGGGTGCTTTTCTTGTATTTATTTCATTTTCTTCTTCGTGACATGGTAGCTGTATTCTCGCAACTGAATACAAAGCACCTTAAGCATTCCATCCAGGGGGCAAATAAAATACACAACACATCTGAAAAGCACAGTAGGATACCAGAAAAATAATAATAATAATTCAGTAAGAAGAGCAGGTATCAATACTAGGGATAAAATAGCAATATTTTCTGAAAGGCAGTCATTTCATTGTGATGTTTTTGAAAGGCAAAATGAATGTGGCTTACAAGAGATGCCATCAGATCTCTAGAAAATTCTGTAATGCAGACTTTAATTCTGTATGCATGCTGAGTTTATTGTACATATTGGGGTCCCTTATGGTACACAGAAAATGTTCTGTAATAAAATAGCCAATCAGAAGCCAGGTTTCATATTCCAAACCACAAAAGAAAAAGGTAAATATAGGATATGATTGAATAAAATTAGTCATAGCCCCTTCCCGCATTTTAATATGTAGGGCTAGTCATGTCCTACTGTAGGGACTAAATAAAAACATATACATTCTCTACCAGACCATAGTAAAATGTAAAAGGATACACGATTCCTGCTGAATGCCTTGTATTGTAAAATATCCATTTGGTTTGAAAGTTGGCCAAATTTTCATTGAACATTTGATTAAAACTTTGGCTCAACTAGATTTAAAATTATGGTAAGTAAAGAATGTAAATGGCAATCTAATTTTTTTTTTTTTTACCAGGGGGTATATTTGCATAGCTGGACCTCCTGGTATCAACAACAGTGGAAAGGAAAATGCATCAGCTTAGGATATTCACTCTGGGGCACGGGCTCACTCGTAGAGCCAATGACTGAAGCAAGCTCGAGTTCAGCTACAGAAATGACTGCTTGACAAAGAACGCAAATCCAATGGATTGCCTAGCAGGTGGCTAATGGGAAAAGGTTAGGCATTAATTGGATTTCACTACCAAAAGTGAATATCTAGTGTAGCTAATTGGGCTGCCTTGTAGTGTATTGATACAAAGTTTTTGGCACTTCAGTGGGTGCCAAACAGCACTAAACAGAAAATGCCATTTCAACTGTAGTGTAAGAGGCAGCTGAACCCTAAACTAGAGATATACTGATATCTATAGAATAAAAAAAAAAATCCGAGCAGTACACCATCACAGTTGCATAACAATCTTAAGACAACTTTTTGTTTTTAGATAATTAACAGCTACTAAGACAACTGCATTTTTGCACTAGGCTGTATACAAAAGGACACACAAACAATCCTTTTATTTATTTTTCATTCTCCCCTAAGCCATGCTGGGAAGTATTGCTGACCTCGTGCTATCAAAACCTGCAGGATTGGCATTATCAGTATCGCATTATTACACTGTAAGAAACATCTGTAGAACATCTGCATATATCGAGGATAGTAAAAATCTGATATGATCTTTGAGTTGGCATGACCAGTCACGGGACCTTGTGCAAGGATGATTAGCACCTTTAAATACATCGTTTTTAAAAACAACAACAAAAAAAGGAATTTCTAAAGCTCATTCAGAAAAGAATGTGTAGCAACCTGCACCAACAAAATCAAATCATTTTGCTGGCTCGGTCAGTACTGGTAAAAATCGATTTTTTTTTTTGCAGCAGAATTCATGATTTCATTTGTGCTCACTTTGTTTGATGGATGCAAAACAAAGGGCTGATGCAAGGGGAGACAGTTTGAGAACTCCCCTAGAGAATGTCACACAATGTAAGGGGGAAAAAAACAAAACAAAAAACAAATAAAACACTAGTACTCCATGCACCTGAGTGTGGGGAGGAATTGAGACAAAAATATTCACCCCCCTACTGCTGACTGGAGACTGTACAGCGTATTGTTCTGACAAACTTTGGAAGCTGCCCAGACAGCACAAGAACTCCACTGCAATGTGTTCTGGCAGCATGTGAGTTACTTAAGGCATTCAAAAAGAGGAAACAACCCTTGCTACCGAGTCTCAGCAGCAGTGACTGTGACCAATGTTTTGAACATGATGTGGATGAAGGAGTCGCTGTAGTGTGTAAATCCTTTGTAGCCAGAAGGGCTGCGACAGCTGATCAACGAGCTCAACGGACATCAGAGGCTACAAATCTGACCACCAACAGAAAACCAGATCAAGGTTATCGCCTTATCTAGGAGCCTACTTTATGCTCATTCTACTTTACAGCGCTAACTGTATTCCTGGGTGTATTCTGTAAACTCGTTTATTTGGCATTTCACCTTTCCATCATACAAAGTCCACTTATAGATGCATTTAGCAAGGACTTTATTCACTGTTTTGCATGATGTATTCAATCTTCTATATTCAATTGTTTCCACAACACCCACATTAATGACAATCTATCAACTGTATTTGAGCCTGAGATCTGTAAAGCTATGAAGATGGTAATGGCACTTAAGCGGGGAAAAAGTCCAGCAAGATTTGCATAAAAAGCCCATTACATGTCACGCAACATCCGCTTCCTCCAGCCGTCTGCTCACAACCAATCATTAAAAAGCAACAATTTTCCTACCAATCTAAAATGAAACCCTGACATCACACCGGAAGCATAACAGAGGCTAGCCAGCTCTTTCTGCAAAAGATCAATAGGGAAACAGCCGACTATATTTCAGACACAACCCTGCGAAAATGAGCTATTTAGAGACTAAGATTTGCAATGTATTTTAAGCTTCCAGTGGCACACAGCCCCTTTGGCATTTACAGAGATTTTAAAAAAGGTAAATGAGAATCGTGATGTGACAGCGGATGGAACTTGCAGCAAAAAGGTAGATCATTGTGCATCCAAGCATTAATAGAGAGTAATTAACCAAATACAGTTAATCATTGAAAGACGTTATCTAACACTGCAAGGCGATTCTGAGGTAGGGTTTTCATTATATAAAAAAAAAAAAAAGTAACTGCATAAAAAAAAGGTAAAACATTTCCATTGTCTGCCTTTATTTCTTGTGCTGCAGTTATTTGTAAACACCTCATCCATAGGTTCTCACCGCTCATTAACAATTAAAAGGGATAAGACAAAACATTAGGTTACTCATCTGCCAAAGAGTACTGAACCAGATACGGTCATGAAAAACAAATTACTGCTTATTTAAAAGAAGAAAAAAAAAGATAAAAATTAGCAAATCGCTGGAAATGCCAAGGGGGAAAAGCTCACGTCCATGCCTTGAAATGACCAAACCAGGCGACGTAACGTTTCTAACTCTGAAACGCTATTGAAATAAAACAGATATGTACTGGACATGAACTAAACATGCACAAAGAACTATATGTCAAATCGCAGATCCTTCATTATTAAACAAGTCCTTCCATCCACAATCATTGAAAAACCCTGACAGTAGGGATAAAGGTTAGCAAAAACAAACTGTAAAATAATGTAAGAAGTAAATGTAAAAAGGGGAAAAAAATATGCTGCAAAAAATTTCAAAAAAAGAAACATCAGTAGCTCAAAAAATTCTAATAAAAAATTGAAAAAAACCATTGTGGGTACTTAATAGGTCTTCCCACCCGTTGCCCTGGTTAGCATTGTCATGGTGAACAAGGCATAAACAGGACAACGGAAACAATCATCATAAAATAGTACAGTAATAGAGATAGCTAGACCAGGAGGGAGCTGGGTCTCCTGGGAAGAGTTCTGCTGAGAGGTCTAGTGACTGGTCATGCGGCTCAGTGTCAGGAATAATGGTTGTATGGTGGGAGGGGGTGCCCGATGCCATTTTGAAAGTGATGATGCTGACGGTGTGAAAGGTATTCAGCATAGCTCATAGTCATCTTCTCACTACGGTATCTGTAGGGGAGAGAGGAATGAAAGTATTAATCATTAGAGGCACAATATCTACATCAAAATACAATATATATGTAATAGATATTTATGCAAAGATGTATTCCAGACAAACCTACTGTAAAAGTATATGGGTTTCCCTGAACTCCTTATGTCAAACTTGTTCCTCAAAACCCCCGACAGTTCACCAGACAGGTGCACTTATTACTGACTGACATTTTAAAAGATCCACAGGTGGAGCTAATTATTTCACTTGATGCTGTGAGGAGACCTGCAAAACATGCACTGTGTGGGGTCCTAAAGACCGACTTTGAGAACATGTGCTCTATGTAGTCAGTGTCAAAGGAAATGCAGGAAGCAAGCGATACTGCAAAGGGCTCAAAGGGAACAATTCTTCATGCACACCACACGTCTAGCACATTCCTTCTGATTGCGTTTATGCCCCATATTTAGAAGTGCCAGGTTTTACTACCCAACGCTTCCTAAATAAGCCCCTGAATCCTGTGGAATATTAAACACCATCTGCAAAGGCTTGACTTCCAGGTTTCTAGTCAACTTCAGAAAAACGTACCAAACACTTCTGGCTTGCACAGATGCAGAATATTGGCAAGTATTAAATCTTTATTGGCTGTCACTTTGGAACGGAGAAGCCGCTTACAAATGGTCAGTAAAAGCAAGATGAATTGCAAATTTTAATAAAATAAATGGAGCTGGTAGTGTAAAATCAAAACATTAAGCTCATCTGCCAGCGAAATCGTTGGCAGCTACTGGCATTGGCAAATGTAGGTCAGGCTGAACAGGGGCAGCCCTGGTATAACAAGAGCTGTGGACACAGGGTATTCAAGAGGTGTGAAAAAAATACAAGCAATGGCAATGTGTGCTTAAATGCCTACTAATGCACTGCTCCATACATAACGGTTTCTGAAACCCATAAAGTTTATACATTAAAACAGATTATACACTAATTGGAATAAGCCTAAACATGAACATGCCACAAACAGTAGTTAGAGAGGAAGTGTTCATAAGGATTGTAACCTTTATGCTACAACACAATCTCCTATAGCTGTAATCAGTAGACTACACATGATTTTATTACATTCTATGCTCCGAATGGAAGAAAACACCTATTGTAGTATTTGAGAATATCACACGTAACCTTAACCCTTTGCGTGCCAACATTGCTGTGAGCGATCCTCAAAATATCTATTAAAACCACCAGCACCGCTCACAGCGACTATTCTTTTAGCATAAATTAAAACACAGCCAAGTCAATTGAGGTTTAGTTAAATATTGCACCCCAAAAAATGGAATATTAAGAGGATCTCAAAGCAATGTTGGCACGCAAAGGGTTAAAATGGACTCTGAAAGTTTGCAAAGTCTCGCACAATGGCAAAGCCTCCCATAGCCACCCACACCTAGGGCATAAGTGGGCAGTCCCAGCAGGGTGTGCTTATTTATAATCCACTTGAATATAAATCATGACTGATTTACATGATTTTGTTTGGGTAAATCATTACTTAAAATCACACTTAAAGGACCCACATTGACTGTGGTAGTTAAACTGCAGAATATGGACGTTAAAGAAAATTTACCTAAATACAAGGGTAGATTTATTAAGCTCGGTGAGGTGATAAAGTATCTGGTTTTTATCACCGGCCAATCAGCTCCTACCTGTCATTTTTCAAAACAAACCTGTAACTTCAGTTAGGAGCTGATTGGCCGGTGATAAAAACCAGACATTATCAATTTACCGATCTTAATTAATCTGCCCCATCAATTACCCTTCTACAAACACTAGTCAAGTTCCAAGCAAAAGCAACCACGTTTAATGACTGTTTAACCGTGATGTTGTATCAATACTGACACCAATATATTTGTGGAAAATCTACATTGTTTCAGAAACTGTAGTTGTTAATGAAAATATGATGGTAGTACTAGAGCAATTGCCAACAGCTGCATCATCATCAGATTTGGTTTGGGATTGTAACTTATCATTGCTTTTTATCCTTTTGCAGTTTGTGATGTGTGTAGTTTGCTGAGCCATGCCATGATTTACGGCAGGGCTCGGCAAATCCCGGTTGCCAGGGCGACCAGAATATGCTTACTGGTGGCCATATTTTTTTTGCCACAAGGGAGGAACCCTAACCTGGTCGTAGGCCAGGGTTACCCACCCCTCACCCCATCACCACCTAACAGAGCAGCAGCGCTTCCGCGGAAGCAGCACATCCCCCCCTTCCTCTCCTAACAGCATATCCAAGGGCAGCGCTGCCCCCCCTCCCTCTGCCCCACAGCCACGGCAGCAGCACATTCCCTCCCAATACCACAGCCGTGGGCAGCGCTGACCTACTCCCCCCCTCAGCCGTGGGCAGCGCTGACCCACTCCCCCCCCCCCCCCCCCCTCAGCCGTGGGCAGCGCTGCCTGACGCCCCCTCTCTTAACAGCAAAGCACCCCCCCCCCCCAATCCTAAAAGTGTAGTGGTGGCAGTGCTCCCCCCCCCCCCAGCAAAGTGGCGGCTGGCACCGGGGAGCAGAGGATAATGAGACGAGCAGTGGCCAGGGAGCGGAAGCAACGGACCAGTAGCCAAGTAGGGACCAGGAGACTGTCAGCCATTGAGGATTACCATGTATGGCTGTGTGGTACATACATGGTAATCATCATCAATGGCTGCCAGGCTGTGTGTGGTATAGCCATTGAGGTGACATCCAGGCAACATTAGTGTCGGTATTTCAAGATGCAAATTATGTCTGTGTAAATTTCGTTCCCTAGACTAGAGATGGGTATACCTTGACAGGAGCCTATAACCAGGCAAATAAACTCAGCGCCCAGAGGCAGTACAGACTTGGAGCCCGGGCATCACATAGGGAAGCGAGTTATGTACAAGGACCTGATGCACTGCACTCAGTCAGGTCCTTGTACACTAAAGTACTGTAACATACACAGCCGAGCATGCATACAGAATCTATATAGATATTGTATGCCATGGAATGAAATTCCTGGGGGTAATTGACGGTTGCGCTGTCGAGACACAGCCGGGCATGCATATAGATTCTGCATATAGATGTGTGTCTGATGAGCGACCATCCATTACCCCCCGGAATTTCATTTTTACCCCATTTGTAATTTACCCATGGTCCTTGACCACTGCTGTAAATAAACCTGTGCAGAACTTAAATGATGGCTGGTCTAAGATAAATGATGGTTAGATGTGTGGAGCACTACTTTAGTTGGCAAGTGTAATGGTTGGCTACAGCAGTCGCTAGGAGCGGAAGGATGTAGGCGTCGGCTACAGCAGTCGCTAGGAGCGGAAGGATGCAGGCGTCGGCTACAGCAGTCGCTAGGAGCGGAAGGATGCAGGCGTCGGCTACAGCAGTCGCTAGGAGCGGAAGGATGTAGGCGTCGGCTACAGCAGTCGCTAGGAGCGGAAGGATGTAGGCGTCGGCTACAGCAGTCGCTAGGAGCGGAAGGATGTAGGCGTCGGCTACAGCAGTCGCTAGGAGCGGAAGGATGTAGGCGTCGCTACAGCAGTCGCTAGGAGCGGAAGGATGTAGGCGTCGCTACAGCAGTCGCTAGGAGCGGAAGGATGTAGGCGTCGCTACAGCAGTCGCTAGGAGCGGAAGGATGTAGGCGTCGCTACAGCAGTCGCTAGGAGCGGAAGGATGTAGGCGTCGCTACAGCAGTCGCTAGGAGCGGAAGGATGTAGGCGTCGCTACAGCAGTCGCTAGGAGCGGAAGGATGTAGGCGTCGCTACAGCAGTCGCTAGGAGCGGAAGGATGTAGGCGTCGCTACAGCAGTCGCTAGGAGCGGAAGGATGTAGGCGTCGCTACAGCAGTCGCTAGGAGCGGAAGGATGTAGGCGTCGCTACAGCAGTCGCTAGGAGCGGAAGGATGTAGGCGTCGCTACAGCAGTCGCTAGGAGCGGAAGGATGTAGGCGTCGCTACAGCAGTCGCTAGGAGCGGAAGGATGTAGGCGTCGCTACAGCAGTCGCTAGGAGCGGAAGGATGTAGGCGTCGCTACAGCAGTCGCTAGGAGCGGAAGGATGTAGGCGTCGCTACAGCAGTCGCTAGGAGCGGAAGGATGTAGGCGTCGCTACAGCAGTCGCTAGGAGCGGAAGGATGTAGGCAGCGCTACAGCAGTCGCTAGGAGCGGAAGGATGTAGGCAGCGCTACAGCAGTCGCTAGGAGCGGAAGGATGTAGGCAGCGCTACAGCAGTCGCTAGGAGCGGAAGGATGTAGGCAGCGCTACAGCAGTCGCTAGGAGCGGAGGGATGTAGGCAGCGCTACAGCAGTCGCTAGGAGCGGAGGGATGTAGGCAGCTATACAGCAGGCGCTAGGAGCGGAGGGATGTAGGCAGCGCTGCAGCAGTCGCTAGGAGCGCAAGGATGTAGGCAGCGCTACAGCAGTCGCTAGGAGCGTAGGGATGTAGGCAGCGCTACAGCAGTCGCTAGGAGCGGAAGAATGTAGGCAGCGCTACAGCAGTCGCTAGGAGCGGAAGGATGTAGGCAGCGCTACAGCAGTCGCTAGGAGCGGAAGGATGTAGGCAGCGCTACAGCAGTCGCTAGGAGCGGAGGGATGTAGGCAGCGCTAAAGCAGTCGCTAGGAGCGGAGGGATGTAGGCAGCGCTACAGCAGTCGCTAGGAGCGGAGGGATGTAGGCAGCTATACAGCAGGCGCTAGGAGCGGAGGGATGTAGGCAGCGCTGCAGCAGTCGCTAGGAGCGGAGGGATGTAGGCAGCGCTACAGCAGTCGCTAGGAGCGGAAGGATGTAGGCAGCGCTACAGCAGTCGCTAGGAGCGTAGGGATGTAGGCAGCGCTACAGCAGTCGCTTGGAGCGGAAGGATGTAGGCAGCGCTACAGCAGTCGCTAGGAGTGGAGGGATGTAGGCAGCGCTACAGCAGTCGCTAGGAGTGGAAGGATGTAGGCAGCGCTACAGCAGTATAGTATTTATTTTTATTGCAGAAAACCTAATATTTTCTAAAGTTACAAAACGGCATGTTTGTGGTCAAATCAAGTTGTAATCTGTATGTAAATGTTAATGGTAAAGCAGATGCTGAAATACAATATTTTAAAGCTAAAATGGACTTCAATATAAGGACTTGAGAACTTGCCATACCTGGTCAGTTTAATAGTTTTCCTGAAGTCATTATTGATTGCAGCTTTGTATCCACCTTTCCTCAATAAGGAATCTATGGTCTGTATGTGGTCCCAACCTGCAGCAATACAACATATGGATCAGCGTCAGTAATGTTGTCATACACACTGTGTTACATGTCAAAGATGAGGCCATCTATCCTATGCATTTTTTTCTATTGGCTCATGAGGCCATCTATCCTATGCATTTTTTTCTATTGGCTCATTAATAGTTTACTGCCCATTATATGGATACTGTCACATTTACACATTTTGAAAGGACTTTTCCATCAAAGAGCTCTATAAGTCAGGCATGGCCAAACTATGGCCCTCCAGCTGTTGTGAAACTACAAGTCTCATCATGCCTAGCCACAGTTTTGCTATTAGGGAATGCTAAAACTATTGCAATGAATGCTGGGATGTGTAGTTTCACAACAGCTGGAGGGCCATAGTTTGGCCATGCATGCTATAAGTGAAAGACTGTATGCAGAAGGACATTGTTTCTGTAATATGTAGTTTATTATGCTGTGAAGCCAATGAAACCTCAAGGCTGGAAGGACAAACTGTACGTTCCAGTTGTCATACTGCTAGTAACTTCCAGAAATAGTATATTCTCCTTTTAAGTGTCTCATGTTCAGTTTTTCAGCTGTGGCAACCACATGGAAGAGTGAGGATTAACAGCACTGCGTGCATTTGGGATTGTGGCTTACTGAAAGCTAGATGGAACATTGTATGAAGTGACTGGCCTTGAGGAAGAACAGAATATTTCTAGAATACTTTTAGGGAAAATAAAGTGGGTTTCATTTTACTGCAGCACTTAGTTCTTATACAATCAAATATAATCATGATCTATGTCTAACAGTTCGTGGGACCCCGACAACTAAAAATACACAATGTTTCAACAAAACTTGAGGGATTTTAAAGCCTTCAGACCCCACTGTACAGTACTGCGAACATACAAGTTCAGCCCAAATCCCACTAGGCTATAGTGTAGGACAGAGGTCCTAAATCTTCAGAATCAGATACATTTAAAACAATAAAATAAGAAATAAAAATATGAAAGTACACGTTAGATCTACAAAAAGGTTTGTACATGTAAAGAACTATGACAGCAATAATTTACCTCTGTTGAACTAAATTGCAAGACTTACTTTTACATCATGTACTGAAGTTCCGACTTCAGACTAGGGTCAGTGGTTCTCAAACCTTCTTAAATCACGGCACCCTAGAGCAGGGATGGCCTGCAGCTGTTGAACTACACATCCCAGCATGCCCTGCAACAGTTTCAGCATTGCCAAATACAAAACTGTAGCAGGGCATGTGTAGTTCAACAGCAGCTGGAGGGCCAAGGTTCCCCATCCCTCCCCTAGAATATCACCATTTTTTTCTAGTCCAAAAGTTTTACTGCTAAAGTATAAAAAAAAACATACTAAATTAAATTGTGGCTTCCTGTCACCCTTAGGTACAGTTATAGTTTCTGAATAGCAGCCAGCAGCACTGAGGAACAAGAGAATATACAAAGCGCATGGCCGCAAGGATGGTTGAAAAATTGGTCAGCACAAGGAGGTACTGTACCATACAGAGCACCCGAAGACTCAGCGCCGCCCGTAAAACACCCGCCTCATGGCATTTATATATTGGGGAAGCGATATCCCCTACCATAACGCATGGGAATAGCGCATGTTCCCCTGATCGCTGCATCTACCCCAATGTTCTTAATGGGGATAGATACCACTTCTCCAAGCTTTTTACATTTACCCCAGTTTGGGAACCACTGGGCTAAGTCATTGACTAGACCGTGAATAATGTTTATTGACTGCAGCAAAAATGTACTGTTTACATATAGCAGCATGGGCATAAATACATAGCCTACATATATTTTACAGTAAAATTCATTAAAAGTTACATTTAATTGAAAATTATTAAATTTGTACATACACTTTTTTAAATCATAAAAGACATTGCTTGGAATATGTAACAACATTTTCTGAATAATCAAACTTAAAAATGTTTGATTTCAAGGTAGCTACCTAAAGTGTGCCAGTCTCCTACAGACAGCCTGAGCATACGAGCCAGCAACACAACAGGTTAGAAGTAGGCAGCATGCTCAGGAATATTGGGGGGGAAAAACAGGACTGGTCCCATGGCCTGTAAGCAACAAATACTAACAAACCCATTAAGAACTAACTAGAACTGCTCTTCGCACCAAATCTAAAGTAGACAGTAGATGCACAATCAGTGCTGTAAAAGGTTGCATTTTATGAGTGTACAGTATGTGCACTTAAATTATGGGCCTTGCTTTCATTTCTGCAGTATGGCATTACACTATTTGCATGGACATCTGTTGTAAACTATTTCTGTATAATACTTATGTCTCTGCTTCAAATTTAATTGAAAAGAATCACTGAAGTAGAATTACAATGAGGTTTCCATTACGAAGTATTTGCATTTTATAGTTTTGTGCTTGTGGCTGTATTTAATGTTGGCATTTGTTAAAGCAAGAAAATTAGCATCTTTAGGTGAAATATCAAATTCAAAGGCTGTAATGATCCAGTCTTTGGGCAGTATTCATTGAGGCCGATTCGCCATGTTCTACGGCGAATATGTGCTACTTTCATTCTCCAAGGCGAATCTTTTTACTAAAAAAGTAATTCACCCTATTCAACGTGCAATATTCGCTAACTGCGAACAGTGAATGACGGACAAATCGAAGTCTGAAAGTCGCTGCGGTTTTTCAATGTGATTCGCCGTGAGTGTATTCAATGATCAGATGGCGAATTGCTTTCTAAGTGATTTTCACCGTGTAGCAATCGCCATCTTTTTATGGTGAACTGACCTGTGATCTTTTATAATAAAGGTGTTTTTTTTTTTCTTCGATATTTTTTTTAAATCTGTATTTTTTTTCTGTGAAGGGGCATGCAATTTTTTTTATGTGCTTACTGCACATGAATATATATACTATTGTAAAGCGCAACGGAATCTGCTGCGCTTTATAAGAAACTGAAAATAAATAATAAATAAATAAATATATGGTTTTATTTTTTACACATAACAGCCAGCAGGGGGCAGAGAGCCGACAGCCGTTCATTAGATATTCATATATTCACTTCACACTGATCCCGCTCATTACATATACACAAGCGGGAGCAGTGCAGCAGCTCCCTACCCGCATCCCCTGCTAGTGTCCCTGGGAGCCCCTGCTTCTCCCCCACAAGTGCTTCCATCTCTCTGCCTGCCGCCATCCCCCAGGGGTAAAGAATCGCCGTCAGGGGCAGCGAGCCCCTGCGGCATTGAATACAGAAACAGGGGGGCTCATTGAATACTGCCTTTTATCTTATCCAAGTTGCATATTAGTGTAGAGATTATGATTTTGTTTGGAGTTGGATCCATTAAATTGTTTTATTGTGGCCCAACACTGTCTGCTTACCAGGACACATACAAATATTAATCTCAAATGTTTCTATGTCCAACATGTCCTGACTGAACTACTCTCGACTGTATAGGCTTTTTAATGTATAGACATGGTCTAGTTAGGCTATAAATAGGTAGACTTCACATGGTCGACAAGTCTTGTTGTAAAAATTAGTTTACTTTGTTTACTATGTATGTGGGTAAGATTGGAAATGGCAACCGTTGGTGGGCACAACAGTAGCAGAGTGAGTCACCTTGTCTGAAGTGTGCTAAGTGAAGTGAGTGCACGTGTCTACGCTGCCACTAATCATGGTCAAAGACTTCAATGGACAATTATGGGCAAAAACCTGAACGTATGTTGACTTAAAAAAAAAAAAAAAAAAAAAAAAAACATAAAAAAAAAACAACATTTAAAAGTCAACTTTTTGACCATGTCAGCCTTAGACCATTGACTGTCTGCATGTTGACTATGTGGGGTTGGACTACTGACGGTCTGATATTTAGATCTATTATACCACCCGTATGAGATCAATTATAGCAAAATCTGCATTTTCACATGAACAGCAGTAGACCATGTGGTTCTCAGGACCAGGTTTGGTTTTCCAGCTTTATTGTCTGCCTCCTGTATTACAGCTTCACTTATCTCGCACCCTGACATCTGCATGGTTTAATTGAAAACGCGATTCATCGGCCCACATGACCCTTTTCCAGTCATCTACTGTGCAATCCTTATGCTCCTTTGCGAACTGGAGACATCTGCTCTTGTTTAAGATAGACAGTAGAGGCTTTGAACAGGTCGGCTTCCATAGCCTATATGGTGTAATGTGCGGCAAACAGTTCGTTCAGAGACCTTTGCAGTTGCTCCTTGATTAAGATTCCCCGCAATTTGACGTACTGTTGCTCTTCTGTTGGACTGGACAACTCTGGCAAATCTCCTTTCAGATCGCGCATTCAGTAGCCTGTGACGACCACAAGCCTGATGTTGAGACCCGGTTTTCTGCTCGGTAGTCCACGCTCTGTAAACATTAATAACTGCTGCTCTCTAACACTTCACAAGTGCAGCCATTTTGCAGATACTGGCTCAGACGATTTGAGCGACTACAACCATCCCGCATTCAAACAGTTAAATCACGTTTTTTGCCCATTTCCTCGCAAGCAACACCATGCAATTGATGCTTCACTTGTCCTGCATTCCCTTTTTATAGCTATCTCACCCTCTAGCCGCAACAACGTGAAGTACTGGACGATCTGCGTATAAGTGTCAAGTGGTCATAAGAATTTGGCCACTCAGTGTATATACGTTGACATTGTTAAAATGTCGACACAATCAGAATGTCAATGTTTAACATAACAAATGCTGACTTATCGTGATCTGTTGATTTTTAGATTTACAATTTGTTTCAACATTATAACGGTCTATATTCTGAAAAAAATCATTTTAACCATGTCTACATGTTGTCTACCTTCATAACCTGTCAGCATCATGGTGTTTACCTTCTGAATACTGACCAGTCGTACCACAACCATAATGCACATGATGAGCAAATTGTCTAAATAAGCCAGTCATTGTTAAGATTTGCATCACAATATTAGATTTGGAGACCATCAATAACAGGCAAGTTGCAGACAGGGGGTTGCAAGCTTCGCCATATGAATTCGACCATCTATAATAGATACTACAGAGCAAGCTGCTGAATAACACGTAGTGAGCAATCACAAATGAGTCACATGTAGTGGAGACCAAAGATGACAAACACACTACTAGTGTGCAACATTCTTCTAAGTCTGTGCGTATCAGTATATGGGTTTTCTGTTTTGGTGATGGTCTTTATATTTGTTACAGTAGAGTGATTTTTTAGAAGTTTTATGTATGGTACAGCACGAGTGTCTTCCTGGCATCTACTGTCTACATGACATCTGCAGTACTATTGTTATCTTAATAACGCGGCATCTTTGCAATTTAAAAAGAAAAAAAATTTAACTTCTACAAAACTATTCTGCCTCAGCTCCTGCATTCCTTAGCTAGGTCTGAGTGCTAGTCACTACGCATATAAGACATGCATGCTGTGACCCTAAAGCAGGGCTGGCCAAACTGGTCCTCAAAATCTTCCAACAGTTCACGTTTCCCCGACCACCTAGCTGGTGCACAGCTGTAGTCATTACTAACTGTCACATTTTCAAACATGTGCTGTATTCATTCCTAAACTCATTTCACAGATGGCCTGGAAAACATGGACTGTTGGTAGATCTAAAGAACAGTTTTGGTCACCCCTGCCCTAAAGCGTGCGAGGTGGGGTTGGTGTCAAACTATGTATCTGGAAGGCGATGGCTTCTGTTTATAAGACAAACATTCACAAGGGAATTTTTGCATTAAGTACAAAAGAGAGGGTAATAAGCATGAACCTGACTCTCTCATTAAGTGTAGATTACAATCATACTTTTACATTTCAATAAGTGTTAAATATACAATTCGGTACTTATGTAATATCTGGGCTCCCGTTTTTCTTATGAGACCGCGGCCGCTCGCCACGCTTCGGGCACAGTGGCTCGCTGCGCTCGCCACACTATATAAAATCAACTCCATGCGTAGTTGGATAGTAGGGGTATCAAAAAATGGGGTGCATTTAACATGGGAGCCCAGATAATACATAAGTACCGACAATTCAAACGAGTGCACCCTTTTCCTATTAAGCAAGATCTGCTGTTAATGACCTATGCCCTAATGCTTTTTTTCATTGAATTTCTATTGGGTTGACAAAAGGACTACGTTCCAACAGTGGCATATTCAGTAGAACGATGGCACTGCTATCGCAAGGTATAATAGTTGCCAGTTAGTATTCCCAGCCTGCTTCTTAGACACAGATTTGTAGTGGCACACTTATTGGAATATGGTGTTAATTATTCACCAATCACAATGCAGACAGGGTTTAAGGCTCTGTTAAACAGCCTGCCCCGATGACCCCTCTGGATCAGTCATTAACTCAACACACAAAGGACCAGAGACGTCACTTTCCAAGCTTACTGACCTATAGAGGAATAATGTTAACATATTTAAACAAATGCATTCACAAAATCAGTAAAATCTCATGTAAGATAAAAGCCTTACAATTAAATGATCCACCATCTGACATCAGTGCAAGGTCACATACTGTATTTTGGTTTGTATGTTTAATTTTTTTTTTTTTGTTTAAATCTTTAACCAATTGTTATGAAATAAAGTGCATCAATGACCTTGCTCCTTTGCAACCTCCGGTAAGTACGTGGCGGTTCTTTTGGATCCTTTTTCATTGATGAATTCTATTCTAATGCCATGTACACCCACCTGAAAGAAACCGGTAGTTTGGTTAGTACATTTCAGGAAAGATAATACAACAATAATTCTAGAGAGTCGCGTGGAAGGTCACAGAATTTGGGCCCTTTTTTTCCTGTGCTTGTCCTGTGGAAGTTAATGCTGCAAAGAAAAAACAGAAGGGAGTTTTTATGTTAAACTTGTGGTACAACAATATTGAGGCCAAAGTTCTACCGAAAGAACAGATGTAGAGGGAGGAGGGAATTTAAGTAACGCATAAAAAGGTTTAGTAGAGGTCAGCATTTGTGGAGACAAAATTCCGTAGTCAGAAAGTCATTGTGCCGAGCAACCAGAGAGAAAACGTCTGCTTGGCTTGCAATAATTAAACTAATGAACAATTCAGACAGGAATGGCATTTCAGTACCAGCCTAGAATAACAGGACTTCACCTCCACCTTGCACGCTAATGTTTTGTTTGTTTGTTACTGAATATAGATCAGCAGCCTGTTTATACGGTGCCGCCTGGGGACATTGTACAGCGTAACCGATCTCTACACTGAATCATGAGTAGCTGTAGGTTTTAATCCCAGGAAAAACAAAGAAACTTTGGCTGCTGTGACAAATACATGGCTGAAAAGAATAGACAGCATTTATAACGAAAAAACAATGGGTAATTAAAGTTGAGACAATTACGAGTTTCATGAAGATCTACAATGCTACTAAGAAGGCATACACACATACATATATATATATATATATATATATATATATATATATATATATATATATATAATATCATACAATGGAAAAAGCACTCTGGAGACTTGTATATGCAAAAAACGTCTGTATTGAGGAAACTTTGAACGTTTTCAAGACCTCAGTCCCGTCATCAGAAAAATCCAGCTGTAGGATTTTTCTGATGACGGGACTGAGGTCTTGAAAACGTTCAAAGTTTCCTCAATACAGACGTTTTTTGCATATACAAGTCTCCAGAGTGCTTTTTCCATTGTATGATTGTACTTATTCTGAAGTGGCACCGGAGCAGTTGTACCATCAGAGTGCCGACAAGGGTGGACATATATATATATATATATATACACACACACACACACACACACACATATATATATATATATAAATAACTTCAATAGATACGCAGCACTCCAGCCTTGAACAAAAGTGCTTTTAATCGTCACAGCACAACACAGCAACGTTTCAATAATAAATGTATTTTCCTCAGGCATATATACACATATACACACACACACACACATATATGTTCCTGCTAGGCTGTTTTAGCGGGGCGCTGCGCCTTGCCCGATTTTTAATGGGCAAAATGCGCCCCGCTAAATCAGCCTGCAGTCTGTCCCGCCGGAGTGCCCGGGCCGTCGCATCGCTGAAGGGGGCTTGCCCGGCCATGGCTACGTCCCGGCAGCTCAGTGACGTAGTCATGGCCGGACAAGCCCCCTTCAGCGATGCGGCACCCGGGCACGCCTCCTGTAGTGATGCGGCGGCCCGGGCACGCCTCCTGTAGTGATGTCGGCGGCCCGGGCACGCCCCCCGTACTGACTTCGGCGTGCCCGGTCCGCCCCTCCAGCGCCCTGCCTCAATTCGTTCCTAGAAGGAACACTATCTATCAACATACTTGTCTCACAGGTTTCATCATCCCCTAAACCTGGGGTAGCCAACCCTAGTCCTCGAGAGCTACCAACAGTGCATGTTTTGCAGGTCTCCTTACAGAATCAGAAAAGAAAGGGGTGTTGAGCTGCGCTTGGTATAATTTTGTAAAAAGTGAGGTAATGAAACCTGTAAAGTTGGGTGAAAAAAATGAGGGATTGGTTGATCTAGTACAAAAAGATTTAATGTCTAAAATACATATAGCCAGAATAAATTGATAATTCTCTAAAATCACATAAAATTCATATCTCACCAACCAAACTGGGGAAAATGTATGGCTTGGAGAGTCCCAAGAGTCCTGTATAGGGCTGAGATGTAAATCGTCCTGTATGGAGCTGCAATGATATGCCCAATTGGAGCAGTAGGGAGGGAGGACCAGATGTAAGAATAAGGAGCGGCTTAAGTTACAGAATCACAAGTGAGCTAATTAGCTCCACCTGTGGATCTTTTAAAATGTGTCAGTGATTAATGAGTGCAGCAGCTAGGTTGTCTGGAAAATGTGAACTGTTGGTAGCTCTCGAGGGCTAGGGCTGGCTACCACTGCCCTAAACCAATGGTGTCAAACTCATGGCCCTCCAGCTGTTGTGGAACTACACGTCCCAGCATGCCCTGCCAGTTTTAGCAATCCATTTAGCAAAATCGGTGGCAGGGCATGCTGGGACGTGTAGTTCCACAAAAGCTGGAGGGCCATGAGTTTGACACCACTGCCCTAAACTGTAGCCGATGTGAGGCCACACAACCAAAACATAGGCAGAGTCCATCCATAGCCCCTGGGATGACATGACTGTCCTTTTGTGAATTGGAGAGTAATCCCAAAGTCCCTCTGATGTCTATTCCTCATGGATGTGGGTGTGTTCAGCTTTGGACCATTTTCCATCAGGAAAAGGTTAAATCCTTACTTCATAGAGAAAATGAGTCACTTGTGAGGATCTGGAAGGTGATGTGGGAATTGTACTTCATACTTTCCAAAATGAACACACCTAATAGTGTGTACAGGCGATATGGCTTCCGATGTTCCTGATATAGTGCACATCGGTAGCCATATCGCATGCTTTAGGGCTTGCGAACCCGATGCGCGCTCCCGTATGAGCGCAAAATTAGCAGTGAAATAGAGAGGGCAGCCAAGACTATATAGTGCAGATCTGCACTATATAGTCTAAATTGTCCCTCTGCATGGCATGCCGCGAGATGAGTCCCGATACGATCTGATCGTATCGGGACTCGCATCTCACGGCACATCCTGCCGTGTGTACACGCCTTAAAAGTTACATGAAACAATTTACTCAGTATCCAGATGCCTGACATACAAGGTCCATGTCAACAGCCAATGGGTACACCATGCACAAGGCTGACAAATGGTTTATACGTGAAAAGGTCAACCCTTTTTCTTTTTCATACTAAACCATTTGCAATCTGAGTATGTAGAGCACAATGGTAGCACCGGTACCTAACCTGAAGCATGGCAACCAAAGTAAGCCATATGAAACGTGGGTCCACATGCAAGAGTGTTTACATTCACACCCAAAAAAACAAAAAGTGAAAAAACTCACTGTAAACTCTTGTCAAAGATGACCTTATGACTATGGACCTAGACATATATGTGCTACACCACACCCAATTTACTCATACCTGACAAATGTTGTACTGGATATTGTAGCTAGTATAAAGGCTCAATGTTCCACTGGAAATAATGGAAGTACATTATGGGTTTGTACACGTTAAAGGACAGCCATGAAGAAAACTCTGCAGAATGATGCATGTCCAAGTTCCTCAAGCTTTTATATAAGCGCAGACAAATGCATAAACTTTTATACTTCATAAAAAAGGACCAATGCTTGTAAAATACTGCCACGTCTGCAATTATTGCCTGAACGGTGTGTACACTGCCTGTGATACAGAACAGGTCTACTATTTTAATCAGTACTACTGCCCATTTACAAAAAAAAGAAAGAGGACAATGACCGAGCTGGGACCTCTGCAGAACAGTCATCGTGGAGAGAAAAGCAGCTGGCAAGTTTCTAAATGTATATCAGATGAGATTAAGCCAAATCCCCTTTGAATCCATGAGCACAGCATACGTCAGTGAAATTATTCAAGCTGTCAAGTTATTTCTATGGCCATTCCTGGAAATCACAACGGTTGCAGATATTGCTACACCTCTAAAAGCAGAAAGTCAGAATTGCTGATGCAGAAAAAACACCAGTACACAGCCAGTCTAACCCAGATATGTATGAGTGCAGTTCATGTTCTCTATCAGAAAGTGGATACCAGTGACTGCCACACTCATCTGTATACATATTTTCTATAGGTCCTATTGCCAGGAATGCTTTCACGCTATCACACTGTGTAACCGTGTAGAATACATAACTACTGCTGGGACATTGACAGCTCCGCCATAATTGGTTTTGTACATGTGGCAATAATGACCTTGCAGCTATTGTGGAATGACAGATCCAGAACACAGACTGAATAAGCATACTGCAGGCATGGCCAAACTGTGGCCCTCCAGCTGTTGTGAATACATCCCATCATGCCTTGCCATAGTTTTAGCATTCCCTAATAGCAAAACTGTGGCAAGGCATGATGGGAATTGTAGTTTCACAACAGCTGGCGCTCCATAGTTTGGACATGCCATCAGTATGCTTTTTCAGGCAGTGTTCATGCCTGACATACTGGGACATACATATATATATATATATATCGATAGTGTTCACTCTAGCACCTGCCATATTTGAAAATGCATGCCGTTCCTGTTCCCTGCCTGGGGTGTCGCTGTCTGCTGTGGTGTTTCTAGCACATGTCTGGTTTGCATATCAGTGCTGATATACAGACCACACTGTGCTAGAGGCACTACAGCAGACAGCGACACCCTAGGCAGGGAATATTGCATGCATATTCAAATATGGCAGGTGCTAGAATGTACACTATAGATACATGTATTAGTGAGATGTTTAGTGAGATAGATAGAGAGCTATGTAAAGCGCAACGGAATCTGCTGCGCTATAGAAGAAACTGTAAATATATATTATATATACACACACACACACACTCTGGGGGACGCTTAACAACGTTTCCGTTTACTTTCAAAACTGGTTTCAAGTTTACAGAGTTAGCGGGGTGGTTACATTCTCCAATATGGTGGGAATATTAACCTGTATGATATGCAGTAACAAGTTTACTCCAAATTCTACAGCATAAGTCACTTGTGAGCAATGTATGTCACCGCAGCTCAATAGTGCTTCACCACAGCTTAGTGGCCTTTCATATGGGCTAGCAGCATGAAAGAATGCTGGAGACGGTCTCATCACAACCTTCAGTAAATACTTTGCATACCAAGCAAGTGCCGCAGGATTTATCGGTGCACACTGCTAGGGTGGATATTCTCACACCTACTACAGGGACGTCCCACAGGTGGCGCTAGTTGCCATTGCACCTGACATTGTGTCCCCAGAGCAGGCTGCTTTGGAAGATATGCTTAAAGCAGCCTGGAAAAAACATTTTAAATTGTCAAAGCGTTTTAAATCAACCTTCCCCTTCGATCCTTTGGGTAGGAAGGCGTGGGAGGAGCCTCCAGCGGTAGATGCTTCGGTGTCCCATCTCTCTAAAAAAAGGTAGTACTCCCTGTACTGGGGTCTCCCACCTTGAAGGATACGGTTGAGGCAATTTATACTGCCAGCGGCGCATCTCAGCGCCCAGTGCTCGTTAGCTGCTGGTTGGCTAAAGCTGTATTTACATGGGCTACCCAAATACAGGAAGGGTTGCTGGTGACATGGACGTGACTCAGGTAGCTGAGAAGCTACGCCACATCCAAGATACGGCAAGAATGCTGCGTGTGCCGCAAAAGGAGCTAGGTGCCATTAATGCACGTAATTCAGTCATGGCAGTATCGGCCTGTAGGGCCTTATGGTTGGGGCATTGGGTTGCAGATGCAGACTCCAAGCGCTGTGTGGAGAATCTTCCCTTCATGGGGGATAGATTGTCTGGGAGTTTTAGACAAATTAATTTCAAAGGCCACGGCCAGCAAGTCTGTCTACCTCCCACACAAGTAAAGCTGGGTACACGTTTTCTTGCGACGGTTCGACCGTACAGATGGGGTAGGTCCCATCTTGGCAGGGGATGGCGCTGGCGTCGCCAGCCGCCATCCCCCGCCAGCGCCATGGCGATGGTGAGAAGGGGACGTGCGCGCACGAGAGGCGCGCGTCCCCTTCCGACGGCGCTTCCATCCGTTCCCCCGGGTCCCCACGGTAACCCGGGGTCCCCGCCGCCTGCCCGCATCCCCCCCTAATCCTCCTTACCCTGTCCGTCTCCCTGAGGCGGAGACGGACAGGGTTTCCGTTGCGCTGGCGACGGAGACTGAGACGCGCGTGCGACCCACGCGCGTCTCAGTGTATTCGCTGGCGCGGCTGCTGGCGGGTCGCCAGCGCAGACGTTCTGGCGATCCGCCAGCCAGGATGGGACCTGCCCCATCTGTATACGCATCGGACCGTCCACAAACAGCCGATACGCGCGTACACACTTGTACAATTTTACTTGCAATTGTACCACCGTACACACTCTCGATTTGGGCTTTTGACACGATAGATACAAAACAAAAATCATAATGGGCTGGGTTAAGGGCATACCAAAACAAAGAGGCGTGAGCACAGAAAATAAACAAAAGTGATTTCCTTTTTTACATCAGTGCAGCACATACATTCATTCCGTTTCATTTCTACCACTTTCATCATGAGCTTGAGGATAAAAAAAAAAAAAAGGTTCGTGCTCGCATTCTTGCTGCTATGGCCACCTTTGATAAAGCCACCAGGAGTGGCGAAACGCATAAGGGAGCCATTGGGGACCCCCCTCTATATTGACCTACTGGATCGAAGTCCGAACCAACCCCTGGATTTACAAACCCACCCTTTCCATCAAGGACATCACCTCTATGTGCCTCCGTCTTAAGAACAGCCCTTTGGTAACATACCATCTACAATTTACCATCTTGGGAGCACCCGAGCATTACAAAACCACAAACCGTCGGTGATTTGAGCCAACTTTGGGCCGACTCGTGGACACTCGGAGGACGACATCTATACCCTACTAAGGGTGGTAAATATCATATATCACCATATTCGTCTAGGGGTAACATAGGAACGGACTCTCCAGTAACATTTCCACCCTACAGGGGTCCCCCCCATATTGTTTTATGCACCTATCCATTATGCTAATTCATTTCAGCCCTATCATGTTTTTAACTTTCATGCATGTACATTGATTTTATATGTTGATTTTTTATTTTTTAATTTTTAATTGTTCAATAAATTTTCTTTATTCTTCGATTCTCATCACATGTGAGCTGTTCACATTTGCTTTTCCTTTTGTTTTTCTACACGGGACCAACTACCCCGTTTACTGAACAGCTGCTGGTCAAGCCACTCTTGACAAGCGCCCCCAAGTTCCGACCCTTAGGTCCGACCCTAAATACCATTTTTCTCATGGCCACAACATTGCAGTATATGAGAAAAAAAAAAAAAAAGGAGCAAGAATGGCTGCTATGGAACGCCCAACATGGGCGTTCAAGCGTATCGATGGAACGTCCTGTCGGAAGAATATTAAACAGCACTAAACCTTCGACCGACCGTGTATGGATGGACAAGACTGTTTTTGGACGTTTATCGCTCGTACAGAGGGAGTCAGGACAGCGTACACACCTATACAATCTGGACGGCCGTCGTCCCAGAACGGAAGAATAGCCCAATGATTGTATAGATGTGTACCCAGCTTAAGACGCCCTTTTCAGGGAATACCCAGCAGTCCTTTCAGTCTTCAAGGTTTAAGCCTAAGGCCATAGGTGCTCATGGTAAGCCCAGAAGAGCAATGACCTCTCCAATATTGTGACCGCAGCACAAGCACAGCTGCGCCCAAGCCCTTAGCATGAAGCGCTTTCCCCACCTCGGGTTACAAGCTGGTGTTCGAATAACAGCCCCCTCACAGGTTGTTCAGGTCAAAACTCCCGGCAACTGCGGAGGATCGCGGGATTCTCAGACAGGCCGTATAATAGTACAGCCTCCGGTAATTATACTTATACCGGGGTACTTATATATGTTAGTTGGGCGCCCACAAAGCTATTTGCTTAGTTTTCCGCGTCACCTCACGGGGCTCACTACGCTGCGGGCTCGGTGGCTTGCCACACTATATAAAATCAACTTAATGCCGACATGGAAATTGGGGGTATGAGCGTACTAACTATAGTGGGCACCCAACTAATATAAGTACCTATACCGGTTCTAGAAAGAAGCCAGCGATACCTCTCCAACCTATTTGTAGTATGGCCGGATGGCTCTGTCAGACCGATTCTCAATTTAAAGACGTTGAACCCTTGGGCTTTAAATTCCAGATGCAATCTTTGAGAGAGATGATTACGGGGTTGGAGGAAAACGAATTCCTGGCATCCATCGATGACAGATGCTTATCTTCACGAACCGGTGTGGGGCTCACACCAGGAATACTTAAGGTTTGCCATACTGGACGAGCAGTTCCAGTTCAGTCCCTGCCTTTTGGCATGTATACCGCTCCATACGTCTTCACCAAGGTAATGACAGAGATGAGATTCCTTCTAATGACCCAGGGGATAAATTACCCCATACCTGGACGACCTGCTCCTTATAAGGAGTCAGCGACAAGGTTACTCGGAGCGATAGACAGACACCACCAGACATCTCCTGTTCAGAACACGGATGGATACTGAACATACCCAAATCCTCTCTGGTTCCGACCTAGAGTCTCCAATTCTTGGGGATGATATTGGATACGGTAGAGAGGAGGGTGTTTCTCCAGGACAAGATGTCCGTACTTCAACAGTTGTTGGTGGAAGTGATTACCCAAAATTGCAGGTGTCAATTTAACAATGCATCAGGTTGATGGGCAAAATGGTAAAATGTGGTCTCCGAGGCACTTCAGTCGGGAGTTTTCCATGCCAGGGTGTTCCAAAGGACCAGCTGAGCAAGTGGTCTGGGTCACACGTCTATAGTCACAGGTTAATTACACCTGTCAGCTCGGACAAAACAGTTTTTACAGTGGTGACTTTACTCACCAAAATCTCCTTCCGAGACGGAGATTTGGAATCCAGGACTGGATTTGGTTGACAACGGACGCCAGTCTCCAGGGCTGGGGTGCAGTTTCAAGGGAAATGGTCACCCTGGGAAGCTCCGCTCCACATAAACATCTTAGAGCGGTATACTATGCTCTACTGCAGGCTCATTCCCTCCTGGAGAATCGGGCGATCCAAGGTCCAGTCGGACAACGCAACGACCGTTGCTTATGTAAACCGACAAGGAGAAGAGCCTGCATGAGAGAGGTAATCTCCTGGGCGGAGATTCATGCAATATCTGCCATCTTCATCCCTGGAGTGGACAACTGGGAAGTGGATTTCCTCAGTGGCCACGACCTTCACCCTGGGGAATGGGGATTGCATACCCAGGTAATTGCACGCATGGTGGATCTGTCGGGAGCGCCGCAGATAGACCTTATGGCCTCCAGAGTCAACAAGGTGGTCAACAAGTATTGCTCGAGGACAAGAGATCCTCAGGCAGAGGCAGCGGATGCTCGGACTACAATGTGGTCGTACGATCTGGTGACCCTGTTCCCTCCTCTCCCGCTGTTGGGAAGAGTATTTGAAAGAATTCGAAACCAAAGGGTGGAGGCAATTCTGATAGCCCCAGACTGGCCTCGAAAGGCGTGGTACGCAAGTCTGCTGAACATGCTAGTAGAAGAACCGTGGTGACTGCCTCTCAGAAGGTATCTTCTGGTTCAAGGCCCATTCGTCCACAGAACTTAGGGCGGCTTTGTTTGATGGCCTGGAAGTTGAGAGGCAGATCTTAGCTCAAAAAGGGATTTCATTCCAGTCATTACTATGACCAAGGCTAGCAAGTCGGTGACTGTCACACTATCACAAGATATGGCGTAGATACGTGGCATGGTGTGAGCAAAGAAGAGAGTTTTCCCACCAGCAGATTTTAAACTGGACCGTTGTCTGCATTTTTTGCAGTCTGTTGGATTTGGGCCTCCATCTGGGGTCCTTAATAGTCCAGATTCAGCCCTTTCCATCTTTTTCCAGAAGAAGTTTGTTGGTTTTCCAGTAGTCCAGATTTTCTTGCAAAGTGTTCTACGTATACAACCTCCTTTTGTGCACATTGGGACCTGGAAGTAGTTTTAACCTTCCTTCAGTCATCCTGTTTTGAACCTTTGGATTAAAACGGAGTTTAAATATCTCACCAGGCAGTTGGTGATGCGGTTATCTAAGCACTCTTTCCTGTAAGAGCTACTACCTGATATTTCATCAGAATAGGGCAGCGCTTAGGACAACAGTTCCTGCCAAAAGTTGTGTCGGCATTCCATTTGAACCAGCCGATTGTTGTGCCTTCCAGCTTAGGGCACCAGGATATTCCTGAATCCTTAGATGTGGTCAGGACCCTTGTGGCTTACGTCAAGAGGACTGCCTTTATTAGTAAGACAGTGTCTTTTTGTGCTTTATGACACACAAAGTAAAGGCTGCCCGGCTTCCAAGCAATTGCTTGGTGGATCCGCTCCACCATACAGCAGGTCTATGGGGCAGCACAATTGTTGGTACCGGCTTCTGTGAGAGTTCACTACACAAGAGCGGTCGGCGCACCCTGGGCGGCTGCTCGGGGTGTTTCAGCATTGCAGCTAGGTAGTGCTGCCACTTGGTCAGGTCAACATTTAACAATTATCACATTTTATAAGTTTGACGCTTTGGCCAAGGAGGATACCCAGTTTGGGCAGGTGGTGTTGCAACAGGTTCCGCACGTTCCCGCCCTTTCTGGAAGCTATGGGACATCCCCAATGTATTGAGACCTCAGTATCCCACCATATGAAGGATAGTGAAAATAGGATTTTAATACCTACCGGCAAATCCTTTTCACGGAGTTCATATGGGATACTGACCGCCTGCCTCAGTGCGGTGCCCTTATTGCAATTACTGTGATCATATTCCAACTGTTCTTGAAAATTGCCAGACAGTGACTTCGGTACTCTGTTTGTACCTTACATGTCCGTTGACCCGAGTTGGAGCGTCTGAGTTTTAGGTTACTTTTTGCTCCCTATGAATCACAGTGATTTTTTAATGTTACAATAATGGGGTTAACTCAATTTAGTTAAGTGTGTTGTTGTGGTGTGCTGGTGCGAATCTCACCACATTACTTGTTCACGTTAATCCTACCTCACATACGTTCTTCCTTCCAGGCAGTTTCTTTACTGACTAGTAAGGGGAAGTAGAGGGAAGAAGCCAGCACACTTTGGTTGAAGAAATTTATGTGCCTGTCTCCTGTCGGATGACCTCTGTTCCCCAATGTATTGAGAACTCAGTATCCCATATGAACTGAAAAATATATACCGGTAGGTATTAAAATCCTATTTTCAACTATTGCCCACCACTGTCCGTACACAGGTGTGTCCAGAAATGGATATTGAGACAAAACACAGATCTGCCACCTATATCTACACTGTCTGCAATGTTCCCACTGTCCAAACCGCTTGCGGTCTCTCAATGAGGGAGGGATCACTGGCTGCCTTTCATAGTATCAGCAAATCACTCTGATCAAAGGTAGTCACCGATCTCCCTCAGTTTGAAGAGAACAAACCAAATTAGAAAGCTCCCTAGTGCATCAGCATAGTGGAAAAAACATTACAGAAATGTAAAATTAAAATATACAATTGTCCAGCAACCATCCATGGAGTATAAAGGTGTCCTCAATGCCCAAATATTAATTTCATAAATGCGAGGTTGCCATATGCACATGTGTAAAAAAAAAAAAAAAACTATAGATGGCAGAGCAGTCACATATCACCACATTGAAAATGTGACGTCCAGGCAACTATTAGTGACAAGATGATATAGTGACAGTCTTTGCCAATTTCTTTCCCTAGACTAGAGATGGGTATACCTAGACAGGAGCCTATAAACAAGCTAAGAAACTCGGCGCTGCAGTGGCAGTACAGACTGCGTGCTGCCGAGATGGGGCATCAACTAGTTGACTTTAATGAAGCGGACAGACTTGGAGGCATCTCACAAGGAAGCACATTTTTACACAAGGGCCTGATGCACTGCGTCAGGTCCTTGTACACTACAGTACTGTAACACAGCGGGATAGAGATAGAGATATATATCTCTATCTATCTATCTATCTATCTATCGAGATAGAGAGATAGAGAGATATACATATATATATATACATACACACACACACACACACACACATACATACATATATATATACATATACACTTATATACATATACACACACACACCCACACATACATATAAATATACATATACACACACACACACACACAATTCCTGGGGGTAACGGACTGTCGCGCTGCCGGAACACAGCCGGGCATGCATACAGATTCATATGCATGCCCGGCTGTGCCTTGGCAGCTCGACCGTCCATTCCCCACGGAATTTCATTTTACCAGGTCTACAGCTAGGTCCATGCAATAGCATGGGTAGAAAGGAAAGTTAATGGGGCAAAAATACTAACATTTTGGGCTGATAAGAGTGTTGTCTTGTGTATGTAGTTTGTGGCCCTGGGACAACGGAATCTAGGCTTGAATGCAGCAACTGTGATCCATGTATTCACACCAGTTCAGGATACATACTGCATATTCAATGAAAAGGATTGCCAATTTAACATGAAGTAATTCACACATCCAATGGCTAAGACAGTGAAAAGCTTTGTTCAGCTCATCTTACCTCCCAGTCCAAGTAATCACATACATCTTCAAAATTTGTAAGCAGAGACACTGAACAGAATAACCGTGGCAGCTCATCCCTCGTCATTGGGGGAAAACGGCTATCTTTAAGGGCACTAGGGAGAGAAGAAAGAAAAATGGATTAAGTTTTAAGCAGCTTTAATAGAAATTATGAATTTTCTTGACAATTATTCCAACACTCTGTGGGAACATTTTCTTAACCTCAAAAGCCTTGGCATTACATGCAGTTATATTAAACAGATGAATGCGATAACTAGCCAAAAAGAAAACACAAGGAAAAAATAAAGTACTTTAAAACCATTGAAGTTCAGTAAAATGTTTTTCCAATCATGGTGTATAAGTAAAAGAGTTCCCCCCTTCCCCAACCCACCAAGTAATTAGGTTATGCAGTTGTCCCATAGTAATGTTGGCATCTGGCCAAAAGTACTCAATCTTAAAATAAGATTTTTTTTTGGTTTTGTTTTAACTCAATATGCCAAAATATTAAGACACACACTAGTCTTCGTGCTGAGTAACTGAATTATTGGTATTCTATCAGTACATGCCAAAGCACATTTACTGAATATATAAATATCCCTACTACATACGAACTTCTGTTACCAATAATTTGCATGCAACAAATCTATAAAAACATATAGGGGTATACTCAATTGTTTTTGCGATCTGTAACAGCGAGCAGTGCTCGGTATTTACAGGGAAGGAAACTGTGCGGCCGCTAAAACAGCGAGGCTCACAGCTACTATGTTATTCATGGTAATAACAATGAAGTAATAAAATGCAGTTTAGCATCAAGCAATATATAAAACCTATCTCCCCCCCCCCACACTTTACATTAATAAAACCCTGCTATATCAGATACAAGAGTTCAATACCACAAAGGCTTTTAGAAAAGAGCTATTTTTTTATCTACTTGTTTTAGCCTTAAGGCATTTAAAACGTCTACCGGACGGCAAGAGTGTGAACAATCTGAGCCGTGTGAGTCAGATCCTTCAGAATACTCCGTGCCCATCGTAAGCAACGTTTCTTCTCAATATCCACAAACTGCTGGAAGAAAAGTCCCAAAATTCCACTCAGCTGTCTTAACTAACCGCTGAACCATCCTGCGTGGTGCTACTGTACAGCTCCCATGCCGTACCGTAGCGCAGCTGTGCACAGCGATAGAAGTTCTTCAATATCCGACAGGGGAGATGGCTGTGGGGCCCTAGTCAATGCGGTCTTCCTCGACATCATTGAACAGGGGTTCTCGGCAGAACGAGCACGACATCACAAGCTGTTGGGCTAGTTCTGCCGAGAAAAGCCGGAAATAGGCGAGCTCCTGGCCGGAGCTCGTCTATTTCTGCCCTCAACTCGCGGCCACGCCCCTTTCTCGGCGCTCGGGACATTGAATCCCGACCGCCGAGCTCAAGTCGAGCAAAGCGAGAACGGGACAGGGGCACGGCTGTCGAGCACGGCTGACTAAGAACCACATTATTGTCATTACACCAAGTAGCCAAGTGATGCATCTCCTCCCTGTAAGCTGTCTCATCATTATTACTAAGGAGACAAACAGTTGTATCAGCAAATTTGACGATGGAGTATGATCGCTAAGTTGGTATACAGCAGGGATGGGGAACCATAGGCCCTCCATATGTTGATGAACTACATATCCCAGCATGCCCTGCTACAGTTTTGCTATTTGACCATACTAAAACTGTTGCAGAGCATGCTGGGATACGTAGTTCAACACCTGGAGGGTGAAGGTTTCCCATCCATGGTATACAGTCAGAGGTGAAAACAGATTAGAGAAATGGGCTTAGCACACAACCTTAAAGTACATCTGTATTAAGTATTATAGTAGACGAGCGAATGGATCCTGACCTCACATCCTGGGGTCTGTTTGTCAGGAAATCCATGATCCAGTTACACATAGAACTGTTGATTCCTAAATCTCAGTTTGGTAATTAATCTTACTGGAATAATGGTATTAAAGGCAAAAAAATAAAAAACCTATAAACTGTAATCTAATATATGAATTGCCTATATCCAAATGTATTAATGCCCAGGGAAACTGCGTCTTCCGCGCTTCTATTTTTAATATATGCAAACTGGTATGGATCTAGAGCAGGTGAATGGTTAGCCTTTAAATGCCCTAAAACCAAATGTTCAAAACACTTCATAATGATCAGGGTAAGCGCCACGGCGAGATAATCGCAGCAGGCTCACAGAATAAGCAGCGAGCCTTGCTGTTTGGGGGAATCCTCACCATCCTCCGACAGCGAGGGTTCCACTGGAACATTGAATAGGATGAGCGGGCCGGTGTGGGGGGTTAAATCGAGAGGTTTAACCACCTCGCCGGCCTCATTGAATACAGCCCGTAGCCAGTTTCTTAAATCCCTATTATAGGACTCCGGCATATCAATTATAAAACACACAGTCTGATCTATTTCCAATATGGCCACACATCCATAATCCAATTAACTGTAAAAAAAAAAAAAATTCTAACAAGCTATCCAATTGGACCGCCTGATATAAGACCCATTAGGCTGCGAACACTGACAGGTTCACTAAAACCACTGTGATTTCCACAGCACACGCTATATTATTGGGGATAATTAGATAGCCCCGGGCGACCCTATTACCCAAGATCAAAGCCAACAGAATTTGATGGCAGATTATAAAATAAATTGGGCATACTAAATGGGCCAAGAAGTGATTTCAGTCCTGTTTGTTCCTCAGTTCTTTGTAAGGATATTCTTATGCCTAACCAAAGTGTGTTTAAAATTGCTGTAAAAACTTAGCCTCTACCTCCACTGATGGGAGGCTACTCCACTTATCCACTACCCTTTCAAATGTACTTTGAACCTAATTCCCTCAAGTTCCACGGCATGTCCTCATGTTCTATTACTTTTCTTCAATTGAATTAGGTCTTCCTCCTGGAAGCAGAGCAGGCACAAAGCAGAATAAAATGGTCTGCCATCCCATTTTGTTAGCTGCAGAGGTAACATCTCTTCTTGCTGCCTTAATAGTGTCATTACTTCTATTTACCTGCTACAAATTTCTACCCCTTTTATAAATAGTTATTAATACCAGTTATATTATATATTTATTAACAGTTTCTTATATAGCGTACTGCCCTATTCCGCAGCGCTTTACAGAGAACATTTGAACATTCAACTCCATCTCTGCCCCGGTGTAGCTTACAATCTATATTCCATACCACAGGTACACACACAGACAGACATTCTAAGTTTAAATTGTTGGGACCCAATTAACCCATCAGTATATTTTTGGATTGTGGGAGGAAACCAGAGTACCCAGAGGAAAACCCACGCAAGTACGGGAATTATATACAAAATGCCACACATTTATGGTGGGAATCAAACCCATGTCCTCAGTGCTGTGAGGCAGTAATGCTAACCATTACACTGCCCTATGCAACTAAAAATCTGACTTCTCATCTATATATTTATCAGCTAAGTCAAATGTCACTAAAGCAACTACTCCGTAAAACAAAACTCTCATTTTCATGATTCAGGTGTCATTCGATATAGCAATGAAATAAGCTTTGATAATGTGCCAAAGTTGTGATCTAAAAAAAAAACAAAAAAAAAAAAAAAACACATTCTTGATTCAATTTTAAGCAATGAGGTTTACTAGTTCCTTTATTACATTGCTTACAAGGCTTCATGTCATCTGAAATAGTGACTCCTAAATCCCCTTCCTCCTCAGTAGTTACCACTCTAGTGCCCTTCATACTTTTAGGTCTTTCGGGTTTTAAGACCGGAGTGCATGTTTTGTGTTCTTTGTTTTTTTTTTTTACCTTTAACTGTAGTTCTTCTACAGCCTCAATATTTTTTTAGCCTCCTGGCGTGTTTACTTGTGTCATCTGCAAAAAAGCAAACTAACTGCAATGTCAAAGATATTTTAAAGCACTGCCCAAGTACAGCTTACTTGAGTACTCTACTGCTTAATTTTCCCTCCTGCGAAAGCACTCCACTTACAACTCTTTTTTCGGTACTCTTTACCTAGCACGGCGCCCATCGCGGGCATCGCGGCCATCAAATGCACTAAAAAATTGGGTGCGACGCGATGCCCGTGATTTCCCATAGGGATCAATGTTAAAAGTGTGATTGGACGCGATTTTACTGTTCAATGCCTCAATGCCCGCGATTTTGCCATAGGAAACAATGTTAAATGGGCCACAGAGCCCTAATAGTCCCCCTGAAATGGCCCCCACAATTGTTAGCGCCACCCCACGATCAACGTGAACCCGAAGCGTGGCGAGTGCAGCGAGCCCGTGAGGGGCGGCGGTACGCGTCCTCCGACCTTTTCATACCCCCACTATCCACGTCGGCGTGGAGTTGAGAATATAATAGTGTGGCGAGCGCAGCGAGCCCCGCGAGGGGACGCGGATACCTTCACAGGTAAACGCGTCCCTTCGCGGGCTTCACAGGTGTCCGCGTGCCACACTATTCTATTCTCAACTCCACGCCGACGTGGATAGTGGGGGTATGAAAAGGTCGGAGGACGCGTACCGCCGCTCGCCACGCTTCGGGTTCACGTTGATCGTGGGGTGGCGTTAACAATTGTGGGGGCCATTTCAGACTTCAGGGGGACTATTAGGGCTCTGTGGCCCATTTAACATTGTTTCCTATGGAAAAATCGCGGGCATTGAGGCATTGAACAGTAAAATCGCATCCAATCACACTTTTAACATTGATCCCTATGGGAAATCGCGGGCATCGCGTCGCACCCGATTTTTTAGTGCATGCGATGGGACGCGATTTTTTACCCCCGATGACCGCGATGGACATCGTGGGCGCCGTGCTAGGTAAAGAGTACCCTTTTTTCTATCCTGCAATTAAGATCTCATCCAATTAACTATTTTAGGGAGAGTTTTCAATTGTTTTTGAACACCCAATCGCACATCTAAAAGTGGATATCAGTTAGTTCAATTAAATTCTCTTAAATCGAATTACATCCAGACAGACTGGGTTTTGTTGGTAAAAAAGTGCTGGGTGCAATGCAAAAAGTGCTGCCTGTGTGCACCCTTTAGTGACAGGCATCCATTAAACAATTGAATTCCTCCCTTAGAATCCAATCCCAAACTTTCAAGTTTGTTAGTCTGCAATGTGGGACCATGTAAACAGCCTTACTAAAGACTAGATAAGCTAAATCTACTCCCTCCCCTTGTTTATCTATTAGTCATTCAGTCAGAAAACTCAGATATTCCAAAACTTTATTTTAATAGTGTTTAAATTTTTCACCTACTACTGACGGAACACGCTCCCGAAATGTTAAATGGCCCAATTGACCCGATTTCACATAGGGAACAATGTTAAATGGCCCACAGACCCCAAATAGCCACCCTGAAGTGTGAAATGGCCCCCCCAATTGTTAATGCCACCCCACGATCAACATCAACCCGAAGCGTGGCGAGCGCAGCGGTACGCGTCCTCCGACCTTTTCATACCCCAACTATCCACGTCTGCGTGGAGTTGAGAATAGAAAGTGTGGCGAGCCCAAAGCGTGGCGAGCGCAGTGAGCCCCCGAGGGGACACGGATTACTTAACATGTATTCCGCTGCGCTCGCCACGCTTTCTATTCTCAACTCCACGCAGACGTGGATAGTTGGAGTATGAAAAGGTCGGAGGACGCGTACCGCTGCGCTCGCCACGCTTCGGGTTGATGTTGATCGTGGGGTGGCGTTAACAATTGGGGGGGCCATTTCACACTTCAGGGTGGCTATTTGGGGTCTGTGGGCCATTTAACATTGTTCCCTATGTAAAATCGCGGTAATCGCGTCGGTCGCATCGCATGCGATTTTTTGGCGCATGCGATGCGACCGACGCGATTTACATTTTACCATGCATTTCTATGTAAAATCGCGGCCATCGCATCGGCCGCATCGCATGTCATTATAATGGCATGCGATGTACATGCGATGACCGCGATGGGCGCCATTCTAGAAAACAAGTACCCCCGCTAGTTATATCAGTGCATGCAGTCAAAATCTAGTCAAACTGCTTAGCAAGTGACTGCAAATCACTCTGTAGGTACATAATGAGCGATAGTGATCCAAGTCATCTTGAAACACTAATCTGCCTTTTTTTTTACTTGAGTAAAATCACTTAGCACACATCCCTGCATGTGTGCGAGCTCTCTATGGACAATATGGACACCGGCAAATATCCTACCCTAAATAGCTTCTCAAAAATGCTTAGCACACATCAACGTGTGTATGCCCCTTTACTGACCTTAGGTTTGCTACATTTGATTGGCACCTTTTGCTGGTGGGGGATATAAACATGAGGCGCCAAATTTTGACAAACCCCTCAATACCATGTTGGACTATCTTTTGCCCTTAATACTGCATGGGTTCTTCTTGGCATGGACTCTACGAGATGTTGGAAGGTGGTATGAGAAATTTGAGACCATATCCGATGAGCTGCACTTTCCAATTCCTTTGATTTGATGGTACTGGATCTAGCTTCGATCTCATCCCACAGATTCTCGATTGGATTGAGATCTGGTGATTGTGCAGGCCAACTAAGCAAGGTAAAGTCTCGGTCATGCTCTTCGAACCATCTGCGAACAATGCCAGCTTTATGACAGGGAGTATTGTTCTGCGGGAAGTACCCATCCCTGGCAGGGTTCACCATTACCGTAACAGGATATACTTGATCTGCGATAACACTCAAATACCCTTGGCCATTCAGGCGTTGTTACAAAGGAATCAAAAGGTCCCATAAAATGCCAAGAAAGCATCCCCCAAACCATAATATTGCCTCCACCAGCTTGAAGTGTTGTGGCAACGCAGTTGAGGTCCATGCTTTCGTGCTGTTTTCTCCATATTTGCACCCTGCCATCTGCATGGTGTAATTGAAAACTCGATTCATCGGACCACATGACCCTTTCCCAGTCATCTACTGTCCAATCCTTGTGCTCCTTTGCGAACTGGAGACGTCTGCTCTTGTTCAAGACAGAGGCTTTCAAACAGGTTGTCTGCTTCCATAGCCTATACTGTGTAATGTTCAGCGAACAGTTCATTCAGAGGCCTTCACAGTTGCTCCTTGACTAAGATTCCCCGCAATTTAATGTACTGTTGCTTTAATGTACTGTTGCTCTTTTGATGGACTTGACAACTCAGGCAAGTTTCCCTTCTGATCGAGCATTCAGTCGCCTGATGTTGAGACCCAGTTTTATGCTTGGTAGTCCACTCTCTGTAAACATTAATAACTGCTGCTCTTGAACACTTCACATGTTCAGCCATTTTTCCGATTCTGGTTCCGGCGGTTTGAGCGCCAACAATCATCCCACGTTCAAACTCAGTTATAGTAAATCCCATTTTTTGCCCATTTCCTCGCAAGCAACACCGTGCAATTGATGCTTCACTTGTCCTGCATTCCTTTTTATACCTCTCATTTTCTAGCAGCAACATCGTGAAGTTATGGCCGATCTGCGGATAAGTGTCAAGTGGTCATAATAATTTGGCCACTCAGTATATATTACTACAGAAGGACTGCATTTGCATTACAACCACTAAACTCAGGAACATTATGTGTCCTCAACTCACCTTTACGAGAACACCTGGACAAGGCCCACCACTGCCCCCAGACCTTCCAACAAAAAACTTGAATGTGCAAACCAGTTTCTCACAACCACCTGCACTGCTCTCAGGACATTTAGGACTATGAAAATAAGGTTTCCTACATGTTCCCTCTTTCATCAGTCCCCAGCAAAGGTGTTTTCATCATGTCTATTTTTTCCTGTTACATCCACCATACCCCACAATGTGATATTCATGTAATGTGTACCTCCACAAATTGCACACCCTGCCAGCGGTGACCTATGCAGTGTACCAAAGATGGTTGCTTCAGATGGTTCCTCTGTGGGCAGTAAGTGCTTCACAAGGATGTTTCCATGCAGGGTATATCCCTTTACTACACAACCATCTGCTTTCCCTTATATGGCTCACCGCCCACCGTGTAAACTTCATAGTGTGCCCAACATGCCTCATCTGCTACACTTGTGGATGAGGTGAAAAATACATGGACCTGATTGTCTTGTTGGGACTGGGATTCTACACTGAAAATCACCCATTTTGTGTAATTTATTTTAAGAGTAAGCTATTCCACCCAGGGTAATCATATGCAGTGCGCACCCACAATGGCTGTCTCATCTGATACCTTGTTAGGGTGGAATACACAACCCATGGAAGTTCTCCAAAATGCCTTTACTATTCCTGCATTATGCTTAATGTCAATGTTTTCTCTTGTCTGTTTGGACTTATCTATTGCTGTACTACCTAAACACTGTATTATGTGTATTGCTTGAGTTCTGTTGGAGAAAGATGCAAGAAAAACAGGTGTAGCAGCGCACAACTGTTGGAGAAAGGGCGCTAGATAAATAACGTACTATAACGCACCAACATATGACATGGTGCTGTACATTGAACTGTACTTGTACTCGAACAAAATATATTCTACAAACTGATAGTGTATTACAGTGGAATACGGATATAACTCAGTTAAAATATTACTAACCAGCTTTACTTGGCATCTCACCTCACGGTGAGTCATGTGATCCTGCCCTGTGAACACAGACTTCTGGGCTTCCCTGTGTTTGCCAAGTTCATGGCTACAGTTGCGGGGAGGGAGGAGTGATGACACTTGATGAGCAAGTGCTTTTCCTGGAACATTTGAGCTGAATACAACACATAGGAAATCATCCTACCTTGCAGACACAACACAGTCTGTAACTTTACAGGAAAGTCAACAAAGCCAAAAGCCTAACCTGAAGTGAAGTATGCAATTAAACAGTGATATAAAACATATTTCTTTAGTTACAGATGTAGATCCATTAAGTAGTCATTGGAAATGCATTCAGCTAACAAACGGATTCTTTTAATAGAAACCACTTTCCACGGAGGGCAAAAGTCCTCTGTATAAAACTCAAAGGAATTGTGCAAAAAAACAGCTAAGCTGCCTATATGAGGTCAAGGACACTCAGCATCTCCTCTGACAGCAACTGCTGTGCTCCAGATTCTTGTGCTGAAACTTCCAACTAAAGGATTAATTTCCATATTCAAACTTAGAATCTCAGCACTATATATGACTGACAAAAATCAATCATCTTGATCTGAGCGTAGGGAACAGAAGCAAACAATTACATTTTAAACAATGTAGGATGGTAAAAGGTATCTGCACACATAAATTAACCACAGCCATATAAATGTATCTAGCAATGTAATATACTGTGCTGGAGAATGAACTTTGAAGAGGAACCCGTTACCATCTTCAAGATAGTACAATGGTCTATTAGGAAATGTTTACAGTCCGAAAAAAACTAGACATGCGAGAAGGTTATAGAGGTATCTTGTTTATACCGAAGGAGGGTAAGAACCGACACAAAACTTTGCTACATATAGGCCTATTCCCTTCTATAATGTATGCCCAAATGAAAAGGACATTTTTGCTTGTAGTAGCGTAATCACAGTGGGTTAATACGTTTGTGCCATTATCCAATTTCTTCGCACAGAAGAGGAACATGCTTCAGAAAATGTATCACATGATAAGGGCTAGTTACAAAGAGCAGTCTCGCACAGTGCACAAAATTCTGGTTGTTGCAAGCCGTGTACACACGGGGCAATATGATCGCTGGCAATATATTTGCTCAGTGTCCCAGTTTCATCAGCGACCAGAGATGGTCACAGATGAAAAATGACACACTGCCGGGAGAAGAGGTCGGTGCACACTCCAAACGCTGGCAAAATGGTCGCTCAGCGTGTACGCACCATTAGCGTTATGAGACGGGAAGCATCAAGGACTTTCCACAGCCCGGGCAGGTCACCAACCCGGTTTTGATTTTGGCTGTGGAGGATCTCATTTGTCATCCTTCATATAGCCTCGATATCTTCCCATCTCTTCAGCGCCTTTAAAAAGAAATAAACCACTGAAAGGTCAACAGTTCATCTGTGACAAGGAAGTTCAGGATAGTGTGGAAAACTGGATCCATTAGCAATCCAGGAGTTTTTACACTGAAGCCATCCGCTCCCTTGTTTATGTCCCAATACTCGAAAATCCTTCGAATACCCATTCAACTTCTAAGTATTCTACCAGTAAAAACTTCTCACCTGTATTGCTGCTCATTTGTGTTTTTTTTACTATTTCTTTGAGCTTTCTAAATAAAGAATTAAAAATATATATATATATATATATATATATATATATATATATACACACACACAACCCAGAACAAATGAGGCGGCACTTGGAGACTTCTTAGCGAGTGAAAGCAGTGTATTCAATTACAGCGTGCATCTACGTTTCGGGGAACACACTCCCCGTCATCAGGATAAATACATAACAATAAAGTGCAATTTATATAGTGTGTCTTACCACACGTGCAGGTCATCAGGTCCAAAGCGTCGCCGCCCGCAGCCCCGTCGCGTCTGTGACCGGCGTTGGCCTTCCACTTCCGGTTCAGCTGACGTCGGCGCGCCCGGCGGCGTTGCCTAGGGAACCCTGTAATAACAATAACAACAACGTGAAAACAGTGCAAAAAATACAACGGACGATCCCCTGTAAAAAAAGAGACAGAGGAAATAAAGTGCATCGTGCATATGAACTTATCATTGCTATAGCAAGATAAACTAGGTACAGTGCTATTTTGGACATACAAAATACGTAAAAACATTGCGGATAAAAACTGGTAGACTAAAAACCAGGGCTGGATCCCCAGCAACAGACGGATATTTATCTAGGAAGGTCCCCCCTCACTATAATAAAGGGAAAGAAACAGCATGTTCAATGGGACTAAACCCCTGCTGTGTTCTCTGTCACAACATGACAACTAAAGCATGGCTAGAACTTCATGCTATGTGTGTAATAAATTTACAAAACAGATTTTTTACAATAAAAATTTTTTACAAAAAATTGATAAGGCCCAGAGACTCGTTTAACCCTCTGGGTCGTAGAGTGTCCAGGCGGAATATCCACCTGGACTCGGCTTGCAGCAGTTTTTTTGCCCTATCCCCCCCTCGGATTGACTTGGGGATATGGTCAATTATTTTGTGCTTCAGGGTGGCCATGGAATGTTTGGCCTCGGCAAAATGCCTGGCCACGGGTTGATCACCTGTACCTGCAATTAAGGCTGTGCGGATCGCTAGGCGGTGTTGAGCCATCCTGATTTTAAAGGTACACTCCGTTTTGCCTATGTAATACAATCCGCAGGGACAAATGATAACATAGATGATGAACTTCGAACTACATGTTAAGGGCCAATTGATGGTATATTTTCTGCCAGAGTGGGGATGACTGATGTAATTTCCCACTGACATGTAATTACATGTGGTGCAACCCAGACATTTGAAGCATCCATTTTTACGGGATAAAAAATTCTTCTTGGGGACCATTTTTTGTTCATTGCTATTGACCTTTACCAGATAATCCCTGATGCTCTTACCTCTCGTATAGCTCGGGAGGATTTTGGATTTACGTAGTGAGCTTAGATCAGGGTCACTGGAGATCATGGGCCAGAGTTGTCTTGCTCTTTTGGCAGTGGCTGGGCTGTTAGGGTTATAGGCATTGACCCATGGGAACACGGTGTTGGTAGGGCTTTTTGTGGCCTGTACCGGGTGTAATAATTCTGCCCTAGGTTTAGATACTGCCCTCTGTTTGGCGTCCCTTAAAATGTTATCAGGGTAGCCTCGTGCCCAAAATTTTTCTGTCATGATGGTCAATTGCCTATCTCTCTCCCCCATATCGCTATTGGACCTACACACTCGCAGATATTGCGAATACGGTAGGCTTCTGGTGGTAGCCACTGGATGGAAACTGTTGTATCTCAGCAACGTGTTTCTATCCGTGGGTTTGGAGAAGAGGCACGTGGATATCTGTCCTTCTGTTATACTGATTTTAAGGTCTAAGAAACAAATATCTTTGGTGGAATGGGACAGGGTAAGCTTGATGGGGTGAGCGGACATGTTCTGGATCTCCACTAATTTTTCCAGATCTTGGATGGGATTGGTCCAGACGATGAATAAATCGTCAATGTAGCGATAATACATCGCTATCCCCCTAGCTATAGTGGGATCTTGAAAAAAGAGGTCCTTCTCGGTTTGCCACATGTATGCGTTTGCTAGAGATGGAGCAACCGGAGACCCCATCGCACAGCCATTAAGTTGTTTAAAAAACTTGCCGTTGAACAAAAAATAGTTATGTGTAAGAGTGAACTCTAACAACTTGAGGAAGAAATCAATATCGGGGCCAGAATACAGAATATTACCCACTAACAGCTGTTTAACTGCCTCAAGGCCCGCCGAATGAGGTATACACGTATACAGACTGGCCACGTCAAGCGTGGCCAGGGTAGCATCCTGCTGGACCTGAGGCATAGTCGAAAACACTTGTAACAGGGTGGTGGAGTCCTTTAAATGGGTTCTGGTTTTCTGTATGCAGGGCTGCAAGAACGAGTCCAAAAAGATCGCCACAGGTTCGCACAGAGACCCCCTGGCCGAAATAATCGGACGCCCCGGGGGCCTCTGTGCGTCCTTATGGATCTTAGGAATGCAATAAAACACCGGTGTTACCGGGTGTTCTGTGTAGAGCATACGGTGAGTCTCAGCAGAAATAATCTGTTCGTCTACCGCTTGTTGTAGAATACGGCCAAGTTCTTTTTGGAACTTGACCGTGGGATCCGTCTGTAGTGAACAGTAGGTGTTAGCATCGTTTAGTTGGCGGTTACACTCACTGATGTAGTCCTGGGTGTCCAATACCACAACCGCACCACCTTTGTCCGCATTCCGGATAGTGATGTCCTCTCTTTTAGACAAAGCCTTCAATGCGGCAAATTCTGCTTGTGACAGGTTGGGGCGGATCGGAGGGCTAGGAACTTTTCCTGCTCCCTCTAACATCCTGGAGAAGGTCTTTATGGATGGGTTTGTGGACACCGGATCAAACCGTGATTTTTTCTTCAATTTGTTCAGGGTGATGGCTGTTGAAGATTGAGGTGGTTGAGGCATGGCCTTGTCAAAATGTTCTTTAATCTTGAGGCCTCGATTTAGCTTATACATGTCCACCTTCCATTGGAAGTGGTCGGTTCCATGTGTTGGGATAAACGACAGGCCCTTGTTTAAAACCCTCACTTCATCCGTGGACAGAGGTGTGGACGATAAATTGAAGGTTAGGTCCTCCTGCTCCTGGGGGGCCTGCCTCCCCTTTTGCCTTTTTGTTTGTCCACCTCGCCTTGTTTGCTTCTGCCGCGGCCGGAGGTGATGGCGCGCGTCGCAACCCCTAAAGGGGTCAACTGTGTGCGAGGGATGGATACATTGCGGCGATTCTCCTCAGATTCACTCGCTGAGGTGCTGGTGTAATACCCTCTGCGTGAACCAGTGTGAGGGCCGCTTCTTTGGTAGGGAGCTTTTTGTCCAGGACCTTTCGGGTTGGTATTGAGCCAGTTATAAACAGTATGTTGCGCATAATCCTGCTGTACTCGGATCAACTTGCTCTTTTTAAATTTCAATAATTCGGTTTTGTATAGATCAAGATCATTCTGTAGTTTAATCTGTGTAGCAGATGCTGCTGTGAACACCTCATGAGTGCCATGCTCGTCCGTGAATTTCTGTATTTTCTCTTGTGTGCTGGCGTGCTCTTTGGTGGACTCTTTGATCACCAGGAGCATCAAGTCCATGGAGCACTTGTTAAGGATCGAAATCCAATTTTTACAAAATTCAACACTGTGACGGCCAATGGTGGGCATGTTATGTACTCTAAAGCCCCTAGGGATCTGCTTGGCTCTGTAATAGTCCGACAGGGTTCTACTGTGGTATAAGAAATCGAGTTCCCTCTTGCGGAGCTTGAAGATCTCTTTAAAGATATCCTCATCTGAGGCTGTGTAATCTTGGTCAAACGTGGGTTCTTTATGGAGGATATTGTCAGCTTCTATGTCTGAGAAGCTCAGCACCGCTGTGTTGTCACATTGTGCAGAGAATGATGTCAGCATGGGGTCCTCTGTTGCTGGGGTAGCCATGGTGATGAGAGGACCCCACGCTGACATCATTCTCTGCACAATGTGACAACACAGCGGTGCTGAGCTTCTCAGACATAGAAGCTGACAATATCCTCCATAAAGAACCCACGTTTGACCAAGATTACACAGCCTCAGATGAGGATATCTTTAAAGAGATCTTCAAGCTCCGCAAGAGGGAACTCGATTTCTTATACCACAGTAGAACCCTGTCGGACTATTACAGAGCCAAGCAGATCCCTAGGGGCTTTAGAGTACATAACATGCCCACCATTGGCCGTCACAGTGTTGAATTTTGTAAAAATTGGATTTCGATCCTTAACAAGTGCTCCATGGACTTGATGCTCCTGGTGATCAAAGAGTCCACCAAAGAGCACGCCAGCACACAAGAGAAAATACAGAAATTCACGGACGAGCATGGCACTCATGAGGTGTTCACAGCAGCATCTGCTACACAGATTAAACTACAGAATGATCTTGATCTATACAAAACCGAATTATTGAAATTTAAAAAGAGCAAGTTGATCCGAGTACAGCAGGATTATGCGCAACATACTGTTTATAACTGGCTCAATACCAACCCGAAAGGTCCTGGACAAAAAGCTCCCTACCAAAGAAGCGGCCCTCACACTGGTTCACGCAGAGGGTATTACACCAGCACCTCAGCGAGTGAATCTGAGGAGAATCGCCGCAATGTATCCATCCCTCGCACACAGTTGACCCCTTTAGGGGTTGCGACGCGCGCCATCACCTCCGGCCGCGGCAGAAGCAAACAAGGCGAGGTGGACAAACAAAAAGGCAAAAGGGGAGGCAGGCCCCCCAGGAGCAGGAGGACCTAACCTTCAATTTATCGTCCACACCTCTGTCCACGGATGAAGTGAGGGTTTTAAACAAGGGCCTGTCGTTTATCCCAACACATGGAACCGACCACTTCCAATGGAAGGTGGACATGTATAAGCTAAATCGAGGCCTCAAGATTAAAGAACATTTTGACAAGGCCATGCCTCAACCACCTCAATCTTCAACAGCCATCACCCTGAACAAATTGAAGAAAAAATCACGGTTTGATCCGGTGTCCACAAACCCATCCATAAAGACCTTCTCCAGGATGTTAGAGGGAGCAGGAAAAGTTCCTAGCCCTCCGATCCGCCCCAACCTGTCACAAGCAGAATTTGCCGCATTGAAGGCTTTGTCTAAAAGAGAGGACATCACTATCCGGAATGCGGACAAAGGTGGTGCGGTTGTGGTATTGGACACCCAGGACTACATCAGTGAGTGTAACCGCCAACTAAACGATGCTAACACCTACTGTTCACTACAGACGGATCCCACGGTCAAGTTCCAAAAAGAACTTGGCCGTATTCTACAACAAGCGGTAGACGAACAGATTATTTCTGCTGAGACTCACCGTATGCTCTACACAGAACACCCGGTAACACCGGTGTTTTATTGCATTCCTAAGATCCATAAGGACGCACAGAGGCCCCCGGGGCGTCCGATTATTTCGGCCAGGGGGTCTCTGTGCGAACCTGTGGCGATCTTTTTGGACTCGTTCTTGCAGCCCTGCATACAGAAAACCAGAACCCATTTAAAGGACTCCACCACCCTGTTACAAGTGTTTTCGACTATGCCTCAGGTCCAGCAGGATGCTACCCTGGCCACGCTTGACGTGGCCAGTCTGTATACGTGTATACCTCATTCGGCGGGCCTTGAGGCAGTTAAACAGCTGTTAGTGGGTAATATTCTGTATTCTGGCCCCGATATTGATTTCTTCCTCAAGTTGTTAGAGTTCACTCTTACACATAACTATTTTTTGTTCAACGGCAAGTTTTTTAAACAACTTAATGGCTGTGCGATGGGGTCTCCGGTTGCTCCATCTCTAGCAAACGCATACATGTGGCAAACCGAGAAGGACCTCTTTTTTCAAGATCCCACTATAGCTAGGGGGATAGCGATGTATTATCGCTACATTGACGATTTATTCATCGTCTGGACCAATCCCATCCAAGATCTGGAAAAATTAGTGGAGATCCAGAACATGTCCGCTCACCCCATCAAGCTTACCCTGTCCCATTCCACCAAAGATATTTGTTTCTTAGACCTTAAAATCAGTATAACAGAAGGACAGATATCCACGTGCCTCTTCTCCAAACCCACGGATAGAAACACGTTGCTGAGATACAACAGTTTCCATCCAGTGGCTACCACCAGAAGCCTACCGTATTCGCAATATCTGCGAGTGTGTAGGTCCAATAGCGATATGGGGGAGAGAGATAGGCAATTGACCATCATGACAGAAAAATTTAGGGCACGAGGCTACCCTGATAACATTTTAAGGGACGCCCAACAGAGGGCAGTATCTAAACCTAGGGCAGAATTATTACACCCGGTACAGGCCACAAAAAGCCCTACCAACACCGTGTTCCCATGGGTCAATGCCTATAACCCTAACAGCCCAGCCACTGCCAAAAGAGCAAGACAACTCTGGCCCATGATCTCCAGTGACCCTGATCTAAGCTCACTACGTAAATCCAAAATCCTCCCGAGCTATACGAGAGGTAAGAGCATCAGGGATTATCTGGTAAAGGTCAATAGCAATGAACAAAAAATGGTCCCCAAGAAGAATTTTTTATCCCGTAAAAATGGATGCTTCAAATGTCTGGGTTGCACCACATGTAATTACATGTCAGTGGGAAATTACATCAGTCATCCCCACTCTGGCAGAAAATATACCATCAATTGGCCCTTAACATGTAGTTCGAAGCTCATCATCTATGTTATCATTTGTCCCTGCGGATTGTATTACATAGGCAAAACGGAGTGTACCTTTAAAATCAGGATGGCTCAACACCGCCTAGCGATCCGCACAGCCTTAATTGCAGGTACAGGTGATCAACCCGTGGCCAGGCATTTTGCCGAGGCCAAACATTCCATGGCCACCCTGAAGCACAAAATAATTGACCATATCCCCAAGTCAATCCGAGGGGGGGGATAGGGCAAAAAAACTGCTGCAAGCCGAGTCCAGGTGGATATTCCGCCTGGACACTCTACGACCCAGAGGGTTAAACGAGTCTCTGGGCCTTATCAATTTTTTGTAAAAAATTTTTATTGTAAAAAATCTGTTTTGTAAATTTATTACACACATAGCATGAAGTTCTAGCCATGCTTTAGTTGTCATGTTGTGACAGAGAACACAGCAGGGGTTTAGTCCCATTGAACATGCTGTTTCTTTCCCTTTATTATAGTGAGGGGGGACCTTCCTAGATAAATATCCGTCTGTTGCTGGGGATCCAGCCCTGGTTTTTAGTCTACCAGTTTTTATCCGCAATGTTTTTACGTATTTTGTATGTCCAAAATAGCACTGTACCTAGTTTATCTTGCTATAGCAATGATAAGTTAATATGCACGATGCACTTTATTTCCTCTGTCTCTTTTTTTACAGGGGATCGTCCGTTGTATTTTTTGCACTGTTTTCACGTTGTTGTTATTGTTATTACAGGGTTCCCTAGGCAACGCCGCCGGGCGCGCCGACGTCAGCTGAACCGGAAGTGGAAGGCCAACGCCGGTCACAGACGCGACGGGGCTGCGGGCGGCGACGCTTTGGACCTGATGACCTGCACGTGTGGTAAGACACACTATATAAATTGCACTTTATTGTTATGTATTTATCCTGATGACGGGGAGTGTGTTCCCCGAAACGTAGATGCACGCTGTAATTGAATACACTGCTTTCACTCGCTAAGAAGTCTCCAAGTGCCGCCTCATTTGTTCTGGGTTGTATGTTAGGACTGCGGTCCACAGGAGGGCACGGGAGCACGATACCCCCACGGGGGGCGGGCAGCGGGAGTGCCGGAGCCCACACGACGCATATATATATATATATATATATCTCAAACTTAAATATTTTTGTTTAAGAATTGGTCATAACACTGCTTTCAGAATGCCATAGAAAAATATTTTTTTTTTCTGTTTATCTGAATTGTCTTGTACTATACACAAAGAGCAATCTCTGCATATTGGCCCAAAATACAATATATGTGACCCCCAGAAAGTACAAAGTGCTTGACTCAGGATAAAGACAGAAAGCAACTGTACAGACCATGCATCAATGTAAGGGCTACAAATACACTTTTTTAAATGTATTCCACAAAGGCTGGAAAGCCTCATAATTTTCAACAATGCAACTCAGATAAGAGTTTGGATACACCCCACCAAGCGATAGCCTCAGGTTAGATGTGCTGCAAATCACTTGACACTGCATGCAACAACGGTAGTGTGCATAAGGGCAATACCCACTTAACCATATAGGATATAGGAGTTCTTCCGATGCGATTCGCCTAGCAAAACTTCTTGTCGCTCAGTGTGTAACCAGGATGTAAAAATCAAACAAACAAAAAAAAAAACTCTGCATACATTACCTCTGCCCCATCTGCAGTGTAGCGTGACTTTAACCAAGTGCACACTTGCTTCTTTCAAAAGCTGGGTAAACACACTACACAACGCATGTACCCAGCTATAAATAGTACGACGGGACCCAGAGTGGGTACCAGCATCGGCAAGTGCATACACACTAGCAGCAGTGTGGAGTGGCAGTATTCTGTATGATGGCCCTCGATTCATGCAGGACTACAGAAGACATAGTTTGAGATCCGCGAGAGTGCACAATTGAATTCCCCCTATGTTATATTTTAGTGTAGCTCTTTCTAATAAGCAAAGAACAGTGAATTCCCAAGAGGATGAAATTGAAGAACAAGTACCTGACAGCCAAGCCTGGTGCTCTATATCATGGATAATTCCAGGGAAGTAACTGTGCATAGGTTTAACTATTCTATACAGAAGGTGCCATGGTTCAAAACAATTGTTAAGTAGAGACGTAAACCTACACTATACTTTCATATAAAGATATCTCTGTTGCCATACTGGGCATGTAAACTAACTGCACATCAGTGTGAATATATTATAAACCTTATTTAAAAAAGGCAAATGGGGATGCAAATAAGCATTAGTCATGCTTGCATCCCCATCAGCATGCTAAGAGGCTTATACCATAATGTTATTTGTTTTATTATGCTGGGATTTGGGTACATTTGGGCACCAACCACATTAACACAAGAGAAGACGCGTTCTCATTCTCCTGATTGGCTCTAGGTCACTCTAGCTCCACCTAGGCCATCTGCTGCATGTACAACCAATGGTAGAATGAATAGAATAGCTTCACAGGCTTTAGAGAAGGATATCAAGGTTTTAAAAACCAAACTTCTGAAATCGCACCATCATAATAAAGGATACATCCTTTTATTTAAGTAAAGAAAATCAGTGTGATGCCTGAAAGCGATAGACAAAATTATAAGTGTAATGTCATGCTAGTAAAATTACACACCCACGCAGCATGAGATCACTTGTGTATTAGGTTCATATTTTGGCAAATAATATTTTTTTTGTTTTGTTTGAAGCAGCACATTATCTACTTCTCATGGGATGCCTCCAACCTGATCTAATACCCAGCACCCACACAGCAGATGAAGTGATAAAGGTGACTGCCACCTAGATCATTTCAGGAAATTAAAGTCTGAGGCGATTCATCATAAACTCAATGGATTTCCTGGTCCAGTGCTGAATTCTGTCCTGTTTCATAAACACTATCTTATGACTTGTTAATTAATCTACTCTGTTACACAGACTAGGACATTTCATTATTTCATACAGTTTGTAAAGAAAAACAATTACACACACAAAGCAAAATAAACAATCATACACGGTTATATATGATGCAAGTGAAATGAATATATCCTACATAAAAACAAGCAGGAAATAAAGGAAAAACAAAATGAACATTGCAATATATGGTTAATTGAAAGAGCTTTCCTAATGATTGCCTCAGTTCCATGGCTGCTGGAACCAGGGGATCAGTCACAAACAAAGAAAAAGGAAGCCAAACCGTGTGGCAAACACAGTGAGCCTGCAAGGGGCTTTTTACACTCACTGCCGTCGGAGGACAGCTGGGATTCTTATGTCTGTATACGGACCATCGGGATACCGTCCGTCGGCCAGTTACACACACAGGAAAACATGGACTCTGATTGCTACATTGTTTTATTTGTAGCAAGATCTCTTGGTCGGAACTATTACTATGTAAGCCATAGGAAAAACTGCCCATACACTAGGGCGATGTAAATGTGATTTGGTCACTTTTCATGCGATTGTTGTGATAAATCACATGAAGTGTCTAAACTGCATATGATTGACATCAGAACCGATGCTATGCACAGTCCAGTGCGCATCACATCGGAGCCGGAGGATCGCAGGGGCTGCAGGTAACATAGCGCATGGCCAGCCAAGTCAGACAGGCTTTGCTGGAATTGCATACTATACCCCTTATGCAAAATATCTGCACACATATGCGGCTAAAGGGGTGGTGGCGTGTGACTTCTCCCCTCGGATTAGTTGCACAAGTGTTAAATGGGCAAAGCCATGAGCACTGCGGGTGAGGCAAATGTAACTTGTGCAGAGAGTTAGATTTGGACGAGTTAAGCTGTGCACACATAATGTGATTTTGGCTGTTGATTTTTGAAAAGTTGGAGCAGGGCCCTCCTACATTTTGACTGTCTGTAAATACCCTGTTTGTTGTATCACTGTCCCCTTTGTAAAGCATAACGGAATATGCTGCGCTATATAAGAAACTCAATAAATAAATCACATAGCAAGTTAGTAAAAATTGCATGTTCAGCTGCATACAATCCCAATGCATGGCCCGGCGGCGTCTGTATCACATGGCTAAATAGACTGTGCAGGCAAGCCTATCTGTTTAGAATGTATAGCATGTATTTGGCCTAGGGCCATATAGCAAGATAGTGTAAATCTAAAGTAAATCTTAAGTGCAGTTAACCAAAATCGGTTAGACGAATACTGCCCATTAGCCTAAATCTCACTGTGTGTACACACCATTAGTTTGTTTCTGTGCAGGAAAAATACTGGATAACTGAATTCTGATTCACAGATTCAAATCAGGGACCACTCATGGCGGGTTTAACGGGCTCCATCAGAGCCAACTTGACCGAGTACTGAACCGAGAAAAACATATGGGGTGGGCCTACTCACAGATGGAGCAGAGGCCACTGTGTTCCCATCCACACTCAGGTACAACCCCTTCCCTGTGCAAGTCTGTGCTGCCATCCCTCACCCAACTGGCGCATGGCATATTATGGCGGACCAAGTTTTACACCTGAGCATCTCCACCACAGATTTCACATCACAAACCTCACTTAAGTCACTAAGGACCACCAACTCTAACAAATGGTCTAGTATAAAAAAAAAAAAAAAAAGCTTAAAATAGTCAACCCTAATCTCCCGATGCTATTAAATGCAAATAAAGAAATAGGGAACCTGTGGCTGCATGTGAGATTAAGCCAACAAAGCTTGTGAAAAAATATATACTCAGAATGTTTGTATCACTGAGATTTTGAGAGATAGGGACATAGATAGATATAGGTGTATGTGGAGATAGAGAGATATAAATATAAAGATAGATAGATAATATTTTATATTGTGATGCCGATACCCACTGTGTCCTTCAAGGAGACCCCACAAAAAGGTTTAAAAAGGAACAGACTGAACTTTTATTACAATACAAGGATGTAAATATTCTATAATCGGATGAGCTGTTCCAAGTTTTGATTCCAGAATTCCCTATAACACCACTGATATATACTCTTCCAAAAATCCACAAAGGGGTGGTTCTGCCCTCTGGACGTCTAATTATATTCGCGAGAGGATCTCTTTAATAGCCAACTTCAGCGTGTTTGGATTCAATAGTGTTCACGTTAGGCTGATTTAGTAGGGCGCCGTGCCCTGCCCAATTTTTAACAGGCAAAATGCACCCTGCCTCTCTATCAGGGGGCTGCTAGAACAGCCTGCTGCCCTGTCCCCACAGGAAAGCCCAGCACCCCTGTAGATGCCGGTGCTTCCTGGCAGTTACTTTAGTGGGGCTTAGCCCGCCACCCTTTGGTGATGTCGGTGGGCCGGACCTACCGCCTTTGGTGATGCCGTGGTCCTATCCGCCCCTTTCATTCTGCCCCCACCCTGCTCAGTTCCTAGAAGGAACACTATTCAAAATGACAGCCCTTGATACAGAGACACCCACATTTCTTATTAGATACTACAATGATTCTGAACAAGCTGGATACACTAGGTACACTACCAGCAGTTGTATGTTTGGTGTGTCTGGATGTATCCATCTTGCATACCGTTACACCATATAACCTGTTAAAAGATTACTAGAAGTTGATGGTGATTTCTCAGACTTGATTATTGAATTGTTTTTACAGTTACTGATTTTTCTTTTGACAAAAAAATAATTTTCCGTTTAATGGCAAATATTTTTAGCAACAACTAGATGTGCAATGGAGTCCTCCGTAGCCCCAAGTTATGCAAATTGTTTCATGTTCATGGTGGAAGATTACATTTTTTTTCAGACCCTCAAATAAGTTCACATTATATTTTACACCCGTTTCATAGATTTGTTTCTTATATGGAATGGTAGCCAGGACAATTTATTTTCATTAATTAACAGTCATAATTCTTCCACACATTAACGTTCAAAAGTTTGGATCGCTTTCCAAATGTCCTTATTCTGTAAAGAAAAGGGTACTTGTGTAGTTTCACGGTGGCAGTCCATGTCAGAATCAGCGTAGTGTTCGAGCGGCCAGCATCGTCAGCGTCCCTGTCAAAATCAGTGTAGTGTTCCCGCGGCTCGCTTAGGTAGTTAGCGTAGTCACTCAAGCATCCTTGTCAATATCAGCATTGGGTACTTATGTAGTATCTGGGCTGCCGATTTTTTGATTGTATGTCTTAAGTTAAGGCATACAATCAGATGCGATATCGCATCGCATGCGACATCAAATCGCATCGCATACGACCATATCGCATGCGATGCGATGACCCGATTTTTCCATAGGATTCAATGTTAAAATGGACTGAGTCCATTTTAACATGGAATTCAATGGGAAAAAGGGGTCCTTTTCATACCCCTACTATCCAAGTGGGCATGGAGTTGGATATAAACCTGTGGCGAGCGTAGCGAGCCCGAAGCGCGGCGAGCGAAGCGAGCCCCGCGAGGGGACGGTATTCTGTGTCCCCTCGCGGGGCTCGCTACAGGTTTATATCCAACTCCATGCCCACTTGGATAGTAGGGGTATGAAAAGGACCCCTTTTTCCCATTGAATTCCATGTTAAAATGGACTCAGTCCATTTTAACATTGAATCCTATGGAAAAATCGGGTCCATCGCATGCGATATGGTCGGGTGTGATGCGATGGACCCGATTTCAAAATCGGCAGCCCAGTTACTACATAAGTACCCAGCGTTGTGTTCCTGCCTGTTCGCGGCTAGCTGGAGCTTACTTAAGTTAACCTTCCTGACATGACAGGTGTGAATGTGTTCCATAAACACCCCTACTATCCACACCAGCCGGAAGCGTGGTGAGCGTAGCAAGCTCCACGATGGGACACGATATGCGTCCTCCCGACTTGTTCATACCCCCACTATCCTCGTCAGCGTGGAGTTGATCTTATAAAGTGTGGCAAGCGCAGCGAGCCACCGAGCCCGAAGCGTGGCAAGCCCCACGAGGGGATGCGGAATACACGCCATTTAATCCGCTGCGCTAGCCACACTTTGGGCTCGGTAGCTCGCCATGCTTCAGGCATGAGTGAATAGTGGGGGTTTTAAATGGAGGCATTTGTCAGACAAATTGCCTAGAAATTTTGTTTGTTTTACTAAAAGGCAGGAGAACTTAAGGCCCATACACACTGGTCAACTGAGCTGAAAGCAGCTCAGTTTTCTTGTCTGAGCGGCTTTTAGCTCAAAAATCCACCCAGTGTCTACAGGGCGGAGATGAACAGTGAATGCTAATGTGCACTCCCACATCATCGCTGACCCTTCCGCTCATCTGTTGGTATTCCCATCAGATGAACGGTGGAGTGGACGGCTTTCCATAGCATCCTGCTATGGAAAGTCGTCCACCCCAGGTAAAATAAAGCGATTTTCCCAATCACTGTCCATACATGCTGTGCAAATGGACCTTAAGTTAAACTGCGGGAGGCTGTGCATATGATATTGTTTATTTTGTTTATCACTACCATTACATTCCGTGATATACAGGAATTCTAATTTACAAGTAAGACTAGTGCAAAAACATTACTAAGGTTTCCGTGTGGTGGGATATGGGAGACTGTCTGTTGGAGGGTGACCCCATGAGTTACTACATCGGGTGAAACCAACCCTAGTGATGCTTCTGATTGTGTGCCTTGTTTCGATGTCTGTAAAGTGGTTTGAGTCCTGTTGGAGAAAGTGCTCTATTTGGAGTCCGAGCTGGACCTCTTTGCTGGTCCGACCTCCGACGCAGGCAGCCTGCTGCAGCAGGAAATGCTATCGCATACCCTATCAGATGCAAAATTACTGCATGTGCTATATTGCATGTGATCCTGCTGCATGTGAGCGCTATGCAAAGCCGTCCTGAAAGCCACTCATCTGCTGGTATAACCAGCAGATGATCGGCTTACCGGGCAATGTTGAGGGAGCGCGCAGCAGCGCTCATCACCGGGCCATACACACTGGGGGCTTTGAGCTGAAAGCCGCTCAAACCTCCATCTTAAGATTGCAGATCTTTCTAGTGTGTGGGCACCTTAGGATATAAAATGAAAAATGCATTTATGGCCTAATCAAGCAAATGCATTAAGCATATCTAAAATGTTCCCGATCCACTGAGCAATCACAAGGAAACAAAAATACTCAGACAGCTATGGTTTTTCATTAAGGAAATAAAGACAACTTGTTCCAACCTGAAAACCATAACAAAGTAGCCTGGATGTTAGGACTTTAAATCTCTCAGTAATGCAAGAGGCTTATTAAGCTAACCTCTCTGTATATACACATCTATACTGTATATGGCCATTCTGTACTATAGGAGTACATACAGGCTGTACTACAGGACTGTGGGATGGCTAGTATTACTGCCTCACAGTACTGGGGTTATGGGTTTGATTTTCATCATGTCCCCCAACTGTGCGGAGTTTGTATATTCTCCCAAAGCTTTGGTGGGTTTCCTCTGGGTATTCTGGTTTTCTCTTACAATCCTAAAATATACTGGTAGGCTAAGTGGGTCCCAACTAATTAACCCTAGAATGTGTGTGTGCGTGTACATGTGGTAGGGAATATAGACTGTAAGCTCCCCTGGGGCAGGGACTGATGTGAATGTTCAAATATTCTCTGTAAAGTGCTGCGGAATATGTGTGCGCTATATGAAGAACTGGTTATAAATACTACTATAAAGAAATATAACATTTTATGTACCATTTGATTTACATCCACCAAAAAAGCAGCCCATTGTGGCCATGCTAGCATTCCCGCTAGAACAACAGATTGACACAAGCCACTTGTTGACATTAAAAATGTTGAGATGGGATTCACACTTATTTTTTTAACATTTTCATACTTTGTTACCCACGTGGACTCTGACTGGGAACTGTAAGGTGTGTCCAGTGCAGCGGCAGGAAAGCGGCAGATGCCGGAAGCAAGCTATACAGTACACTAAATGGGGGTGCTGTGTTCCAAACTGGCAAGCAAAAAAACCATGAAAAACTCATGTTCACCTTTTCATGAGCCAACCTTTTTCCCCTGTCCACTTTTTGGGGTTGACCCTATGAGGCATGCCCATTCAGAGACAGACAGGAGGGCTGTGTTTGCCTCTGCCCACCAGGGCAAACCAAGTCCCCTCGGTCTCCAAATGGCAGAAAAATCGGGACAGGAGACTTCACTGAGACACCGCAATAACTAGCTCATCTACAGCTACAGTGGAAATATGGGGAGAAAAACGTGTATAAACCACCACACATACACCTTTACCCCGCCGCATACCTCAATGCCACATGCCCCACACTTCTATTATGCTGCATGCTATGCCCCAAAATATTTATTCCACATGCCGCGCCCTAGATTCTATAGTGCCCGATTAATATACACTGAGTGGCCAAATTATTATGACCACTTGATACTTATACGCAGATCGGCCATAACTTAACGTTGTTGCTGCTAGAGGGTGAGATAGCTATAAAAAGGGAATGCAGGACAAGTGAAGCATCAATTGCACGGTGTTGCTTTTATATTTATACAGATGCATACATTAGACCTAGGGATAGGCTGAAAGCAAGATGGGACAGTGGAATTTGAGTGACGGCATATTCTGCTGCTGCTCCACCTGCCCCATTGTTAATCCGGCCCCATACACCCTTCATATCTTTTATTATTTTGTCTAGTATGTACACTAAATAGTGTTAATGCTGCTCGCTTCCGCACGTCACTAACCAGCCTCTCGTGTTTGCTGAACATGCAGGTCAATTAGACTATACATAGTTTGCGTGATCAGTGGTTCCCGCTGATGTCACTGAAAGATATCGTTTAGTGTGTATGCGGAATATCGGCGACCCGCAAATGATAGTTAACTATATCGGTCGTGGCCATCATCGTATAGGGTGTATGGGGCTTATCTGAGAGGTGCTAAGTGCAGAACATTTATGGCCTATTTTAATATGAATACAGAGTAAGGAAAACTAGATACCGGATTTAGAAATGTGCTAATACCAGTTTACTCATGGACACACTACAAAGCTTAATTGGCTGACTACAAAAGTGGAATGCAGACTTAAAGCCATAGAACCTAATTAATAGGCGTCACTAATAATGGTATATTATAGCAGCCCTACCTTAAATTAGAAAAAAGAAAACACTAGCAAATTACCAATGAACTCACAAAATAGATCAGATACACACAGTAAATATAAACCTCATGGTCACAGAAGGATGTCAAGCACAAATGCAGCTGCAGTAGCCAAGCTCATACAGTGGGAACTGCTTTCATACAGTCCATTTGGAGACCTTCCCAGCAACTTCTTAACCACAGAAAAAATACATTTAACTGTATTCACAGCTTAGCATATTTATTCCAAATTAATTTTAGAGAACAAATATTATAAACTTTAGTTTAAATTTAAAAGTACAATTATAAGTGCCTTGTAGGCTTGGAAAATAAAAAAACTATTCGGAAATGACAAAGCAGCATTCAGTGGCATGCTCAAGTCTGCAAGAGGATCAATGCTTCAATAAAAAAAAAAAAAATATACGGGCACCTATACATTAGTCTATAAAAACACACACAGGGGCTAGGAGCACTGCATTTGTGTAAAATGCTTATAGAAATCCAGAGTGGAAAAAAAAAAGATCAAATAAGTGTTATTAACAATAGGTGGTCACTGGTCCTCCCAACATATAAGATCAGAGGTACATTCAGTGAAAAAAAAAAAAAAAAACCCACAGTACCATAACACTGATGTAAGACCAGGGCAAAGCTGTGCACACTCGATGCAATTTTGGCTATAAAGAGTAAAACTGCATAGCAAGTTAGTCAAAATCGCAGAGTGTTCAGCCGCATGCGATTCCACAGAACCGGTATCGCATGGCTAAATACACTGTGCAGGCAAGTCTATCTTGACCATGCCACCTGTAGAATGTATTTGGCCTAGGGCTAAATAGCAAGATAGCGTAAATCTTAAGTGCAGTTAGCCAAAATCAGATAGTCAGAATTTACAAAACAGTGGGGATTTCCAAGTCTCTGGCGCAATACTTGAATGAAGTGAGTTTGAAGGTCTTTCGTCTTCAGATATTTTCACACTTTTTCAAGAATATTCTCAATTGTGCATAAGAAGAAAAGATCGATGGTTATATACAAATCGGTTTTAAATAAAAGGAGATGATGTGTGGACAATAAATGTAAACATATGGGCGTACCCCCACTCACGGTAAGGCGGGAGATGTACAGACACGTAGCGGTTTCTTTTTATCTCTTTCTCTCTTCTTTCTTCTGTTGTCGGTTTGTCTTCTTTTTGGTGATTGATTTCTCTCCGTGAAGGATGGAAGTGAAAAGATGGGGGTTAATCAATAGGTCTGTGAATAATATCAAAGACACCCCGTGCAGATCGGATAGAGAGAACAGTGAAGATCGTACCTTACTCACCCAGGGATAGAGCAAGATACGCATATAAAGGTTTCTTTATTAGGATAGATGGCCTTTATAATACACCAAAGTGGAAGCAAGGAATGTGTGCGTACCGCACTTACGTGGATAGATGGTGAGTATATGCCCGTAGCGTGTTCTTTTCTTGCATGGGACTCTATTCCACCATGGAACAAGGTTTGTCCTCAGATGTAAATATTTTAGGCAAAGAAAATAATAAAATTTGAATATTAGTAACTCTTGTGGACTTTATATATAAGGTGCTTTTTAGAAAATTTCAGTGCAGAAAGGGGTACTGATGGCGTACCGTGACTCACACTTTGATGAGTGGGGAAACACGTATAAAGGTTTCTTTATTGGGATAGGTGACCCTTGCAATATACCGAAGTAGAAGCAAAGAATGTGTGCGTACCGCACTTACGTGGATAGATGGTGAGTATATGCCCGTAGCGTGTTCTTTTCTTGCATGGGACTCTATTTCACCATGGAACCAGGTTTGTCCTCAAGTGTAGGTGTTTTAGGCGAAAAAAGTGATAAAATTTTAAATATTAGTGCATGAAATTTAATTATGACTATTGTATCTAGAGTGCCTTTAGAAAATTTCAGTGCAGAAAGAGGTACTGATGGCGTACCGTGACTCACACTTTGATGTGTGGGGAAACACCCAAAAAGGTTTCTTTTTAGAGGAGATATTCAACTTCACCGCGTGTTACACCCCAAAAGACTCAATAGTAATTATACCCAAGGTTTTATAGGGATCGGTGATATGCGTACCAGAACTTACAGAAATGTAAGTAGTTTACCACCTATAATGGTTTCTTTTAATTCTGAGTGCTTGACCCGTAGGTGTCTTGAAAAAGGTGTCTCCATACACCGAAACGCGTCGACAGTTCTGTGGAGTGTGAGCAGCCATCACCTTTCTTTCCGGACACTTTGGATGTACTGTATGTATCATTTTTAAATTTTTTTATTTTTTTGGATTTTTTAATATTTTTTGCCCTTTTTCTGGTTTTACTGTGGATATTTGGGAACTTTGTTGTGATCTTTCCATTGTTGGGATGGAAGACATTTTATCTGCTTTTTCTATGGATTAAATAAAAAATTTTATGAAGAAAAAATTCCCCCTTCTTCTGGTTTACAAACATATGTTGGGAGGAACACCAGCTCCACCTACGGGTCAAGCACTCAGAATTAAAAGAAACCATTATAGGTGGTAAACTACTTACATTTCTGTAAGTTCTGGTACGCATATCACCGATCCCTATAAAACCTTGGGTATAATTACTATTGAGTCTTTTGGGGTGTAACACGCGGTGAAGTTGAATATCTCCTCTAAAAAGAAACCTTTTTGGGTGTTTCCCCACACATCAAAGTGTGAGTCACGGTACGCCATCAGTACCTCTTTCTGCACTGAAATTTTCTAAAGGCACTCTAGATACAATAGTCATAATTAAATTTCATGCACTAATATTTAAAATTTTATCACTTTTTTCGCCTAAAACACCTACACTTGAGGACAAACCTGGTTCCATGGTGAAATAGAGTCCCATGCAAGAAAAGAACACGCTACGGGCATATACTCACCATCTATCCACGTAAGTGCGGTACGCACACATTCTTTGCTTCTACTTCGGTATATTGCAAGGGTCACCTATCCCAATAAAGAAACCTTTATACGTGTTTCCCCACTCATCAAAGTGTGAGTCACGGTACGCCATCAGTACCCCTTTCTGCACTGAAATTTTCTAAAAAGCACCTTATATATAAAGTCCACAAGAGTTACTAATATTCAAATTTTATTATTTTCTTTGCCTAAAATATTTACATCTGAGGACAAACCTTGTTCCATGGTGGAATAGAGTCCCATGCAAGAAAAGAACACGCTACGGGCATATACTCACCATCTATCCACGTAAGTGCGGTACGCACACATTCCTTGCTTCCACTTTGGTGTATTATAAAGGCCATCTATCCTAATAAAGAAACCTTTATATGCGTATCTTGCTCTATCCCTGGGTGAGTAAGGTACGATCTTCACTGTTCTCTCTATCCGATCTGCACGGGGTGTCTTTGATATTATTCACAGACCTATTGATTAACCCCCATCTTTTCACTTCCATCCTTCACGGAGAGAAATCAATCACCAAAAAGAAGACAAACCGACAACAGAAGAAAGAAGAGAGAAAGAGATAAAAAGAAACCGCTACGTGTCTGTACATCTGCCGCCTTACCGTGAGTGGGGGTACGCCCATATGTTTACATTTATTGTCCACACATCATCTCCTTTTATTTAAAACCGATTTGTATATAACCATCGATCTTTTCTTCTTATGCACAATTGAGAATATTCTTGAAAAAGTGTGAAAATATCTGAAGACGAAAGACCTTCAAACTCACTTCATTCAAGTATTGCGCCAGAGACTTGGAAATCCCCACTGTTTTGTATGTTTTGTATTTAGAGGGTTATTCGGGTGATAACCAGGGTTTAGTACAGTTCTCAGGCAGCAGTGCGCCACTTCAGGTCATATCCTAAATTTTGTTCCTAGATAGTCAGAATTGTCCGTAGCCTGAATATCACAGAGTGTACACACCATTAGATGCTATAATAAATAGTGGGGCTAGTTCAGTCTCCATCCCAATCACTAAACTTACAAACATGAGAAAAGTGCAGCAAGATGCAGCAAGAAACAAGTGGTTTAGTAATTACAAGTCACTGTACAGATACTACATACAGATATGTCCTCATAAATCTTTGCTGCAATCATGCCAAAAAGCTAATCTTGACATGCAAGCCCGTGTGAGACTTCTAGCGTCAGGGATCTTCATTTACCGGAAATGCATTATATACTACATGGCTAATACGCACCTGGAGACTGTGCTGTCCATATATGACACTGGCATATCTTTCAGCGACAGACTCAGCACTTCAAGAATACAAGTTCTATTCTTAGCTCTGTATATAGACCCCATACACACAATGTACAAGTGTCACATAATTGAATAGGTACAGTCCTCTTGTGCATCCGAAGTCATACTTGGGCCAATTCAGGCCTGTTTGCAAAGGTTCGAATTGGGACCCTCTTCCGATGATGCCTGCACATGCTCACAGCCTCCAATGCACATGTGCAGGCACCAGCTGCAAGTGTCTTTGGCCAAGTTTTCCTTCACCGAGGTGCTCGCCGCCTGATTGACTGGCAGGGGAGGGGCATTCCGGGTGGGAACCCCAGAGTTTCATTGGAATGCTCGGTGGGCCCCAGCAAACCAAAGGATTTCGCCTCTGTGCAGGTGCCAGCGAACATCCGTTCGCAACCCTGCGCATGGGCCAATTGTGTAGTGATTAAGACAAGTTTTCTGCTAAAAGAAAGATGGCTGACATTAGTGGAGTTGCATGGGGCCTGGCTGCTCAGTCATGCTGGGCCTCTCACTCAGTCTGGTATAATGAGGCTACAGATTTAGAAGGACACATCTGTAACTCGATAGATAAATAAGTACATAAAATAAACTAATACAATAAAACAAAAAAAAAAGGCATCAAGCAGGAAATACGTGAGCAGTTACCTGGTAAGTGTGTACTCCCTGAGACCAGAATGCAGGTTCATGGCAGAAAAGGTTCCTATGCATCCACGCAGCCTTTTGTCCCGTCCTATCTTCCATGTTACAAACAGTGGGCTTGCAGAGAAAAGCACAAACATGTATTAGAACACATACAGAGATAGGATTAATAAATTAAAAAAAAGAGAGCAGGATATATATTTGCAGTTTCACTTACAGTAGATTGTTATTCATATTTACAATGTACTGTAAATAATATAGATTTTATATATGAAATCATTTGGACCATAAAAATCATGTTCCTGATTCTTCCACTTAGCAAATAATCAAAAAAGGTGTCCCTAAAATATTAGGGCAGTATTCAATGAGGCGGATTCGCCAAGTTCTACGGCAAATGTGTGCTATGTTCGTGCTCTAAGGTGAATCTTTTTACTGAAAAACTGATTCGCCCTATTCAACATGCACTATTCGCCAATGGCGAACAGTGAATGACAGACAATTCGCCGTCTGATAGTCGCCGTAATACGCTGCGGCTTTTTCAATGTGATTTGCCGCGAGTGTATTCAATGATCAGACGGCGAATTGCTTTCTAAGTGATTTTCGCTGTGTGTCACCGTGTAGCAATTGCCATCTTTTTATGGTGAACTGAACTGTGATCTTTTAAAATAAAAGTTTTTTTTTTTTATTATTTGGTGTAAAGAAAAAAATAATTTCTGTGAAGGGGCAGGCTCATGAATATATATTTAATCTTAAATGTATTTATTTTTTACACATAACCACCAACAGGGGTCCAGGAGCTGCTCATTAAATATTCATACAGGTTGAGTATCCCCTATCCGAAATGCTCGGGACCACGAGCATCCGGATAGGGGCATTTTTCGGTTTTTGGAATATTTTTTTTTTGGCATACTTACCTGTCCCCTGATGGCGTTCCGGTGGTCCCTCGGCGTCCACAGCAGGCCTCCGGCATCTTCTCTGGGTCTCCAGCGGTCCCAGGAATGCATTGCGCGGGTGTGCGCGCGCACCGGTGACGTCACCGGCGCGCGCGAACACCCGCGCAATGCATTCCTGGGACCGCTGGAGACCCTGGAGAAGATGCCGGAGGCCTGCTGTGGACGCCCTGGGACTTGTAAGTATGAAAAGAGGGTTAGGGGGAAAAAAAACAAAACAAAATTATTCGAATGATTCCAAAAACCACGGTTTTTGGAATAATTCGGATAATGGATGTCCAGATACAGGATACTCAACCTGTATATTCACTTCACACTGCTCCCGCTCATTACATATGTACGAGCAGGAGCAGTGCAGCGGCTCCCTACCCCAGTCCCCTGCCAGCTCTCCCAAGGGGGCAGCTTCTGCTGCCTGTGTCCCCAGGAGCCAAAACTCACAGTCGGGGGCAGCGAGCCCCTGTGGCATTGAATACGGCGACAGGGAGGGCTGGCAGCAAATGCTCCAACCCTCTGGAACACGGCGATTGTGCAGCGAATCCTGAACAGGATTCGCTGCACATTGAGATTTTTCACATTGAATATTGCCCTTAGTTTAATGTTCACATATTGATCTTCACCAATTCGGTCTCTTCCTTTCTTTTGATCCACTATGTATTTGAATCTCAATAGCACCAAGGTCTCCTGTAGTCTTGCCCACCTGATTTAGCCAGGCAGCATTACCCATCTACAGTAGGGCAGTGATTTTCAACCTTTTACCTTGCGGCACACTAAATAAAAGATTTGGAAAATTGCCAAGGCAAACCAGGAGATCCCCACAGGGCAAACACTTTGGCCCCCACAGGAAAAAAAAAAAAAAAAAAAAAACTATTGGCTCCCATATAAAAAACAATCACACTGGTCCCCACAGGTAACAAAAATAAAATACATTGGCCCTTTAAATAAAAAGAAGAGACCAGTAAATAACAGTTGGACTGGTGGTGGCTGTAAACTGGTTTGGGCATCTCTAGATCTGGGGGCACACTTGAGAACAGCTCAAGGCACAGTGGTTGAAAATACTGCAGTAGGGGGTACATACTTGGGTACTTGTTTCCTAGCACGGCCACAATCGCGGGCATCGTGTGTCATTTTTAGTGGTATACGGCGCGACCGACGCGATGCCCCCGATTTTCCCATTGAAAATAGTCAAAATCGCGTCGGTCGCGTCGTATGCGGCTAAAAAAGGCTTAAATGGTCCAGACGCGATGCCCACGATTTCCCCATAGGAAACAATGTTAAATGGCTCAATGTACCCGCGATGCCCCCGATTTCTCATAGGGAACAATGTTAAATATCTCAATTTCACCAAATCATCATAGGGAACAATGGTAAATGGGCCACAAAGCCCCAAAAACACCCCAGAACAGTGAAATGTCCCCCCAAAAGTACTTTACGCCACCCCACGATCAACGCGAACCCGAAGCGTGGCGAGCGCAGCGAGCCCGCGAGGGGCGGCGGTACGCGTCCTCCGACCTTTTCATACCCCCACTATCCACGTCGGCGTGGAGTTGAGAATAGAAAAGTGTTGAATTAAATTGACCCATTTAACATTGTTTCCTATGGGAAATCGGGGGCATCGCGGCTAAATTGAGGCATTTAACATTGTTCCCTATGGGGAAATCGTGGGCATCGCGTCGCGACTATCGCACCCGATTTTTTAGTGCTTGCGATGGCCGCGATTTTTCCTCACGATGCCCACGATCATGATCGTTGTGGCCGTGCTAGGAAACAAGTACCCATACTTGTAATCAGGTGAGCAGAACTAGTACACAGGAGACCAAAATCAGATAGCAAATTAATTTGGGAAATAAAGGATTAAAATAAACATTGGAGGTTATTGAAAGACTGTCAATTAGATCAAGTAATACTGATCATAAATCTAAAAAGATTTATGGTCTAATGTGGCTGGTAGGAACGGATATCTGGTAATATATGGGTGCAAATGACAAATACAAATTTGCTCCCAAAAACTGAAAGACAAAATGGTCAATCAGGCAAATTGAATTTAACCAATTTGTATGAATGACCGAGTCTGTTTTCTGGCATTTCAGAGCAAATGGTCAATTTTCATTTGCTCCCATATGTGATCAGATTTTTGTACCCACAATAAAGCTTTACTCGCATTCGGGAGTGCCAGTTGACCCAAACTTTCCTTTAAACTGGGAAATATTTAGAAGCCTGCTCAAGGCTTGCCTGCCATCTAAGCCTGCATCTCAAGCATATCATCTGAAGCACAGAGTTAAGGTGTGTACACACGGCAGATGCTGCCGTGAGATGAGAGTCCCGACGCGATCAGATTGCATCAGGACTCGTATCTCACTGCATGCCAGAGGGGCACAATTTACACTATGTAGTGCAGATCTGCACTATATAGTGTTGCCTGCACTCTATCTGGCTGCCGATATGCACTCACAAGGGAGTGCGCCTCGGAAGCCCTAAAAAAAAAAAAACAGCATGAGATTTGCCTTCCGATGTTCCCTATATCGGGAACATCAGAAGCCAAATCTAACAGTGTGTACACACTATTAGGACTGGAGTCGGACTGTATTTGGACTTAAACCCAAACACTGCTACATTTTATTTTTTCCCCAAATAACTATATCTCACAGCCTTTGAGCTAATCAAAGCTATGTATTACTTTTTATTCACATTTCTTTACCATAATTTGTATCATGTACCTCCAACCCCACTGTATGCAAAGCATGTATGCTGTACCTTCACTGGTGCACACCATGCCAGCAACAACCTGTGTAGTGCACCTCAGATATTTACCTCTGTGTGCAGGATGTAGTGTGCATTCTTGCACCCTGCATGTTTTGGGGCCTATGCTGTTTCTCTTTCCTGCGTGGGGTTTTCCGCTCTGCCTTTGTATATCTGATGTTCCTTGGCCTGTCTCTCAGCATTGAGGTGCAGGCCAGACTGCGCTGGAGGCCCAATGGTGAAGAGCGGCACCCTGGGTGGGGGTCATGGGTTTAAGAGTTGCAGGGTGCTAGAATGTACTACTTGTGGATCTATGAATGCAAACGTAATCAGTTTTCCCATATGTGCATTGCGTCCATGTGTGGTGTAACTCATACAGCATAACCTTCGTAGTGCACCCAAAATGGCTGCCTCCTTTGGTATGCCCGTGGATAGGATGAAAAACACAAGGACCCGATGGTTATGCTGGGACAGTACCCCTAGCACTAGGACACTGAAACAACCCATTTTGTGTCCTCTTCTGGGCATGACCTATTCCTCCCAAGGCAATCCTACGTTGTGCGCCCAAGATGGCAGCCGCGCCTGGTACCTTTTATGGTTGGAATATATAACCTATAGAAGTTATTACCCAAAATGTCTGCACCAACCCTGCAGTTGGTGCAGACCTGCTTATTGTGCTCTCTACTTTAAGCTAACTATCTCTGTTTTTCAACTTCATGCAATACTAATGTCTTTGTTTAATGTACCATGTTTTTGACGTATTTTAAGCGACTGAGTTCCGTGGGAAAAAAGCGCTATATAAATAAAGTTATTATTATTAGGTGCACATAAAGTACTCCTGGAAGGGTTGTGGGGCCTTTGGTGACATTTGCATGCTGTTACAAAAAACTCACTCCCCTCGCATCTGATTAAATGGACCCCTTAATGGTTACATTGTCAGCTTTGGGTTGCTGAGGGCAGGTTTTACATTTTATACGCAATATATTATTACGGCTACATAAGCGATGCATCATGCTTAAAACAAAACTGATAAACTTACTGATTAGGTGCAGGATACTAAAATGAATACAGAGGGGCATTTCCTATTAGCAGCAATGCTTTACCACTGCTAATTGGTAAATCAGGGATATTCTATTAGCTCGCGATACCCACTGTTATCGGGTATTAGGCTTTCCATAATCCCCAATAAGCAGCTGCTGAGACCTACTTTCAGCCGATAAAAAGGCTGCTAATTAGATGCAACAATTATGACCACGAATCACCGTTGCAATGTAACTAAAAATAAAAAACAGGGTACTTGTTTCCTAGCACGGCCACACCGATTTGCATCGTGGTGGTCGTGTCGGAAAAATTGCGTCGGTCGCATCGGACCGACCCGATTTTTTAATTGAATGAAATGTGAAAAGGGTCCCTGGGACCCGATTTTACATTGGATTCAATGTAAAATATTCCCTAGACCCCCAATTTTACAACCTCAACGCCACCCCACGATTGACGCGAACCCGAAGCGTGGCGAGCGCAGCGCGCCCGCGAGGGGCGGCGGTGCGCGTCCTCCGACCTTTTCATACCCCTACTATCCACGCCGGCGTGGAGTTGAGAATATAAAGTGTGGCGAGCGCAGCGAGCCCCGCGTATAACTTCACAGGTATACGCTGCGCTCGCCACACTTTATATTCTCAACTCCACGCCGACGTGGATAGTAGGGGTATGAAAAGGTCGAAGGACGTGCACCGCCGCTGCGCTCGCCACGCTTCGGGTTTGCGTCAATCGTGGGGTGACGACGGGGCCATATACAATGTGAAATGGGTCATATTGGCCCATTTCACATTGTTTCCTATGTGAGATGGACTTAATCAAGTCCATCTCATCTTGTGCTCCCGATTTCAATGTTAAAAAATATTTTAACATTGAAGCCTATGGCAAAATCGCGGGCATCGCGTCGGGGGCAATGTTAATGGCCGCGACCGACGCGATGCCCGAGATTTTGCCTTTGCCGGCAAAATGGACCTGATTTCAAAGGAAATCGGGTCCATCGCGGACCTTAACTTTAAGGTACACGATGCCCGCGATTGTGGCCGTGGTAAGAAACAGGTACCAAAAACAGCTGTATATTATGAAAGCAATCACCATATTTTACATTGCAAGTCAAAAAAAAAGTTTTTTTTCTTATGTTCATGTAGAAGTGAATAAAAAAAAAAAAAAAAAAACCTAGTAGATTTGTGCCACAGCAGAGACACCTGTATGCACAACCATTTATATAAAGCATGTACTGTAGGTGGTCTATATAAAGCATAAGTGCATGAATGCATATTCCAAATATATGTAACTAGAGTTTAAAGGTCCATACACACTGGGAGACTGAGCTGAAAGCTGCTCAGTTTACTTGTTTGAGCTGCTTTCAACTCGAAAGCCGACTAGTGTGTGTATGGGGCAGCGATGAGCGGTGATGTGCGCTCCCGGCATAAATCGCTGGCCTGGCCGCTCATCTGCTGGTATTACCAGCAGATGAGCGGCAGAGTGAATGGCTTTCTATAGCGTCCTGCTATGGAAAGTCACCCACTCCAGGAAAATCACTAATAAAAGGCAAAAACGCCCAATGTGTATGGCCCTTTAGAGCAACAGCTCTCATTTTTAGTCTATTTCAGAAACCTGGTTTATTCAAACAATGCAAAGTTTTAAAGCAATAGATCAAATACTATGCTGTATGGATTATACCCCTTAACACTGCACTTATAGAACCCTTGTTAATGCCAGGTTGCAGCCTGGTTAACCAGGGTGGAGGTGCAGTGTGGATGCACCAAACCTATTAACCAAGGTCGATCAAGCCAGCAATCCATAGCAGGTTATAAGAATGGTTAAACCTGGGTCGTCCTGTATATAATGGGTGGCCCCGTGTTTAGTGTGAAAGTGCTCAGTTTTCTCAGGTGCCAATTGACCCACCATTAGTTTTATATTGCAGGAAGAAAAATGTGAAACACACACAAACATGGGGAAGATATACAAACTCCACAAAGGTGCGATTAGTTCTATGGTGGGAATCTAATCTAGGACCTATAATTTTATATATATATTTATAGGTCAGGTAAGGAAAAGTACAAGACTGAAGAGTACACCATAAAGATTGAATATTGCACCCAAAGGGAGTTGGAATGAAACAGGGAAATCTCTTGATTCCAGGAAAATTACATTTTGACAGATGGAGCTCTGATCGGCAACAGATAATTGTAATGTTGGGGGGTACAAAAGAACACACAATATTACATTGCAGTATTAAAATTATTTTTATTTTTTGATTCCATGATGTGGAAAAAAAATGGCAGTAATAGCAGTTTTGCCCCATCCACTGAGGAATACTTGTATGGTGGTAAGCAGTGGTGTGTGAGCTCCAAACTAATCATACTGCACTCAATCCAGAATCCACTTTTGAATCCAATAGTACCAAGGTCAGCTCTTTCTAGTAAGCAATTCTTTAAAAGCTTTTTTAAGTCATTCCTATTAAGAAGTGGCTTTAATGTGAGCAAGTGGCTGAGGTAAACAGGCATGGAGTGTCTCATTACTGAGAAGCCTCACAACACTGAGGTCACTGGTTCAACTCCCACCATGATTGCCTGGGTTTCCTCCCACACTCCAAATATATACTGGTAGGTTAATTGGCTCGCAACAAAAATTAACCCTAGAATGAATGTGTTTGCTTGTTTATGAGTTAGGGAATATAGATTGGAACGGATGTGAATGCTCACCTATTCTCTGTAAAAGGTCTGTGGAATATGCACTATATAAATAACTTATTAATTCAATCGGTAGTTGCTTCTGAAAACTGGCTCTGCCTAGCAAATTTTACTGTTTACGTATTTAACACTTTAATGATTGTTTGGACACCATTTTAGTCCATGCGCTACTTTCTAGACCAGTGGTAGCCAACTCCAGTCCTCCAGAGCTACCAACAGATCACATTTTCCAGACAACCTAGCTGCTGCACAGGTGCACTCATTAGTCACTAACACGTTTTTTTAAAGAACCACAGGTGGAGCCAATTACTTCACTTGTGATTCTGTGAGATCTGGAAAACATTAAAATTTTGGTAGCTCTCGAGGATCGGAGTTGGCCACCTCAGTTCTAGACAAATGCTGGGTACACACCAGGACGACCCACTCACGATGCACATCGTGAGCGGGTCCGATCAGATAGGGACCCGCACCCTGGAGTATAGTTGTTTCCAGATCCTACCTACTGCAGGTAGGATCCTAATAACGACCAACCCGCGGGACCGCGCATCAGATCAGCATCAGACCACACCAGGACAGAAAAGGGCCCAATCACCACACAATCTACATCCAATCGGTCGGAATTGGATCTAGATTGATGGGATCGGACCCTTGTCGTCCTGGTGTGTACCCAGCAATACACGGATAAGATTTGTGCTCCTTATTTAGTTCAGTTTAACTTGTGAGGTCAGGGGAAGCTGGAAGTCACTTAGAAGAGGCCTGAAACTTAACCCCTTGAGTGGCAACATCTGAGGACACAAAATAACCTCTACAAATGCCATCTTCGCTCACATTTGTTAAATAGTATCAAATACATTTTTGTATAAAAAAAAAAAAAAAATTATAATTCCTACAGAAGGTAAACATTACAGGCCATTATGATGAATAAAAATGTTTGCTTGGCAATTTACACATCTACTTAGACAAATTCACTTGGCACTCAAAGGGTTAAGTATCCAAAGTCTGAATGACAAGCCAATGAAAACCCTTACATCTGCAGGCCAACAGCTGCTAGCCAGCTTCAGAGGGAATATATGGCACACCCAAAAAACTGTTCAAACCGAAATCATGTTAAATTTTAGGATACATTTATATAATGTATAACATAATACAGTGGTTCTCAAACCAGGTCTTCATGGTACTCAAACTTTGCAGGTTATAGAAGTATCCCTGCTTGTGCATAGATGGTATATTTAAATGGACTAAAGTTCTAATTAAGTCACCTGTGCCTAAAAATGGATATCCTTAAATGCAACCCATTCCAAAAGCCCCACTGTTTTGTTAACCACGAGTAGATATGGCATATGAAAGAATTACACAGTAAACCTAATCCGCAAGCTTCCCACACATGGATTGGGGGGGGGGGGGGGGGGTCAAATAACCAGGGTTAAAAAAATAAATAAAAAAAAGTCAAACCGGTAATTTGCTGAAAACACAGGTTATTTGTGTAGTGTGAAAAAACAAAGATGGTACAATATGACCGGAAGTTGTCATAGTCAGTCGCCGCTGTTATGCGCTTCACATACACTTCCTTGTTTGCGTTCCAGCAGTTATATCCGCATATTCTTCTTCCTCTTTCTTGAAACGCATGGACATTTTGAGGTCCGCTGAAGCTCAAGGTCGGATCCTTTAACACCTTCACTTCAGGAGGATTTTCTGGCTCCGGTGGAAGGGCTATTCTGTCACCTTTTTAGGGTGCTCTTATTTCTACATAGGGATTGGAAATTTGTGTAAGCTGTGCTTACAAATCAATATATTGCCATATTTTGAATTGTCAAATAATATAAAAAAAAAAAAAAATTGCTTGAGAAATGTAGCTGTAAAATGTTTTTTTTTCCTTTCTTAAACCTACTAAAGTTAAAAAAAAAAAAAAAAAATGTGAAGGTCAAGCCCTACATATTACAAACCTTACAAAATGTCCATGCGTTTCAAGAAAGAGGAAGAAGAATGTGCGGATATAACTGCTGGAACGCAAACAAGGAAGTGTATGTGAAGCGCATAACAGCGGCGAACTGAATATGACAACTTCCGTTTTTTTGACAGTGCGATACGTCACATCCGGACCAAGCGTCCGGAAACAACGGCTGTCCTGCATTGAATGTTGATTACGAACGGGGGATTTAAGAGCCGCCCCGTTCGATGGTGACATTATGCGTCTGAGGAAGGGCTCTATCAGCCCGAAAGAGCGCTCAAGCTTTTTGTCATCACCAAACGGACCGGACCAGGAATGGGTGATATGTTTTTATCTTTTTATTCATTGTGAGTGCACCAATAAAATTGTTATACTTTATAATTAGAAACTGCTGGCAGAAACTGAAAACAAAGATACAATATTAGGGGCCAATTCAATTACAGGCCACACCAGTGATTTAGTGCACGAGTATGCCCCACTAAATTCCACACGTATATATGAGCCCAACATGAATCTCTCGTCAAATGCGCAATTGTTTAGGCAAAAATCGGCAGTTTGGCTTGCGTTCTAAAACTGTTGCAATGGCACATGGCGGGATTTACAGCCAATTCTCCAGTACTTGAATTGACTCCCAAAGGGTGGTCTCTACATTATCGGCATGCAATTCCTTTATAATGCAAATGTCCATTTAAAAAAGCAAGCCTGTGTCTAACTACAGTAGATGACTTGGCATACGTCTCATCTAGTCTGCACTTATGCTTACACAATTATAATAAAATAAAAACCTCTTCAATCCACAAAATAAGGACAAGCTAATTACATAAAATCTCAGAATAGCATACAAATGCAATAACCAGAATTGATGGCATAGGGCTGGCTGCAGTTCCCACCTTTGATGCCCTGCAACTAGTGTGCTGCTGCTGCTGCTTATTAGTCCTCACTTAGCGCTCTGAGCCTGCTTAGTGGGTCTCATGAGAGCCAGCTGGTGCTTTCACATTGCTCTCCCAGCTGCTAGGCAACAACGATGTTCATATCTTCACATGGCAGTTCTGATCATCATTTGACAGTAAAATTACATAGGAAATAATGTCAACATGAGGGAGAGGAGCGACGGACAGTTGCTCTGAGGAAGGGTGGCCATGTCCTTATGCTGTCCATACATGGTGCGATGCGCACTGTGCGTTTTAGACTAGATCGCAATTAGCTCAAACCCCACGCAATATGCTAAAGCAGCGTGCATTTTGAGGCCATCTGTGCAAATGGAGATGGCGATTTACATTGCTGGAGGCGGGTCGAGCACATGGAACACCCAACATTTTATGAGCATTTCCATGGTAATTCAGCTGTGAAGCGGGTGCCGGCAGCGAACGTCATCGGATGTCAGCTGCCCGCCCTCTTCCCGTACCGGAGAGGGACTTAGATTTGCGAACACCTTAGAAATCATTAGATGGTCGGCAAATTATTTCTGCCCTGCATGCAAGCTGCGATGGGATGTTTATGCAAAACATCCATTCACATTTGTGTGTGCAATCGTGGGTTGTTTCAAAGAGATCTTAATACACCCACATCACCAGTTTTTCCTTCACTATGCAGACAGAGTTTACGTTCTTAAAATTAAACTTAACAAAGGCTGCCAACACCGATATACTGTATGAATTTGTTGCACAATGCAACTGCTGGAGACACTGCCCAGGTGCCCCGGAATATACATCTGACAGCTGGGTTTTTACTAAGCGGAAGCAGCAACTCATGTGCATACTTCCATTGGCAGGACGCCAAATCTAAGGACAAAGTCAGCTGTGGAAGCCTGGGCTATGAAAGTTAATTAGACGCACTGCTCAGTGAGGTCTCAATTCATCTTTGCTGTAGCTCTTGACCAGTGTGGCAGGTAATATTCCCAGCAGAAACACTAACCACTTCTTGCATAACGCAGCCCAGCATCAAAGTCTTTGCTAGAACCTTTATTTCGTGGGAGAAGCTTTCCCATTTCAACAATATATGTCACTTTCTTTGCAGTTTATGGTTACAGCCAGGATAATATAAAATTCTACTACTTATTTGATTTCTATAGATTTTATATAAGAACTTTGGCAGTGCTGGCTGCACTTATAATGGAAAATGTCCAGTTTTCTTACAAAAGGTTATTTTAATTATTAATAAATAATTCCAAATAGTATTTAATAATTGCAGTTAATACCATGTTGCCCTGTTCTGACTCTGAATATAGTAGTAAGAGGTACACATGTGGGCTAGTAAATAATGAATGCAAGTTCTACTTCCAAATCTAACCAAAGAGAAATGTTTTGCTATATGCAAGGGTGTACTTTGTCGCACACATGGAACACCCTGGATTTTATATGTAAGGTAGACCTTTAGAAGTCAATCATATAGGTAGCAATACTTTTATTACTAACCCAAATTAACTAGAAACAAAAATATATTATATATATTAGATCTGTGTTAGTCTGAATTTCAGGTATAGCGTTTCAGAGATAATAGACATGCCTACACAAAGTCAGTCCCTGGTGACATTGCTGGGATTTCCCTAACAATGCAGAAAGGACATCTCTTATAAGCTGGATGCATACTAGACAACTTGTGAACAATAGGATTTCCCTTGAACTCCTGGACAAAAGTTAAAGCACACACACTATCAGCAGCCATGTCCAGGCGTACACAGTCGTTAACGATATTTACAAATCTTCCTACATGTTCTAAAGATCAGAAGTAGCGACCACATAGTACGGCACATAGTGCCTAGTACACACTGGGCAATTTGAAAACCAGTTCTAAAACCATCTCATCTCCTATTTTACAGGTACATGAATCCCATTTTGAACATCTGATGCTTTTCATTTAAAGAACAGTCTGCATTGTGAATTGTTTTGTTACTTGGAGCCTGCAACTTCCCCCTTCCACTAATTAGCCTGTTGAGGAATTTGTGCAAACACCAGCCCCTCCCCCTGTACCAGCTGACCCAAACTTTCCTTTAAAATTAGAAATTTTTGGAAGCCTGCTTAAAGGCTTGCCTGCATCGTAAGCATGGCATCTGAAGCATGAGTTTGACTGGAGTTTGGAGTGGATTTGGACTTACACCCGCACATGGCATCATTTTATTTTTCACCAATTACCATATCTCTCAGCCTCTAAGCTGATGAAAGCTATGTATTTTCTTTGTTTATTGTCTCTTTACAATGATTTGTACCATGTACCTCCATAACCACTGTTTGCAAAGCCTGTATGCTGTACCATCACTAGTTGCACACCCTTTGAACAACAAGCTGGCAGGGTGTGCCAGCTTTGGAAGAAAAGTGCTACATCCGGTCGAACTCATGCTTCAGTTGCCATGAAAATAATATTATTACTGCTGCCTTTGAGCGGCATGATCAAGATGGCGCCACTTATGGCTGCCTAGGAGCTGTGCAGCTCAGCCAAATATGTTCCATGTGTGATAACTGTACTGTCTCTCTGTTTGTATTGTTACCTACCTGGCTGTTTCAGTGACCAGTGGCGCCGCTGATGGCTGCCTAGGCGCTGTGCAGCTCGGCGGGTATGTGTTCCCCACATGTAATGTCTTAATGTAATGTATGTAATGCCTTCACCCCCCCACCTTCATCCCTGCTTGATGCTGCACTGTAAATCCACAAAAAAATCCTAGTGTGCGCAAGCATACATGGCCAATAAAGTCAATTCTGATTGAAATCTTGTTCTGGTCAGTCGGAATAGCCAAAATTGTTCCAAATAAATAATCAAGTGTGTACCCACCTATAGTGTTAAAGTCAAGGTATTACTGCAAATACAAATGGTTCTATAGCACACACAATACTTACCTACTCCATAACTATATTACGGTCGGTTTACCCTATACCTGGGGTTGAAGCAAGTTGCCATACAGCCTGTGTCCATCTAGGAGTGTTTGAAAGCCTGTCTAAAAGGACAGAACAGAGCACAGCCATGCTCTGCTGAAGCTCTAGGTCGGATCCTTTAACACCTTCACTTCAGAGGATTTTCTGGCTCCAGTGGAAGGGCTATTCCGTCACCTTTTTAGGCTGCTCTTATTTCTACATAGGGATTGGAAATTTGTGTATGCTGTGCTTACAAATCAATACATTGCCATATTTTGAATTGTCAGATAATATAAAAAAAAAAAATGCTTGAGAAATGTAGCTGTGAAATGGTTTTGTTTTCCTTTCTTAAACCTTCTAAAGTAAAAAAAAAAAAAGTGAAGGTCAAGCCCTACAGATTACAAACCTTACACAATTAGAATAGGTGTGTCCGCATGCTGACCACGATTTAATGTCCAGGCATATTTCACTTTAATCTGTAACCCAAATTGCCTAGATCATGTTGTGTACTTTGTGTAGAGACAATTTGCCAGACAGGAAAGGGATTACATTAGAATTTTGATGTACTATTTCTTATTATTACTACAAGCGGTAATTATCTTTGTGACCCTCTGACAAAAGAACAAAATTGTGGTGGAAAAAAAATAAAATTCTACTTTCATTCCAGTAACTATTTGGAACTTCCCCAATACCTTCTACAGTTTTTACGTTACTAGAGGTCAGTCAGTTCAAAGTGAAAGGAATGCAGACATAGGGCACGATTCAGACCTGGTTGCAGTTTAGCAAAACTGCAGCTCCCGGTGGTAGTCACCAAGCACAGGGCAAGGCTGCATGCCGGGTTCCACAAATATTTGCAGGCACATTGCTGTGGAGTGAAGTGCTCACACATGATGGACAGCCACATTAGCGGTGAAGCCAGTGGCAGCCCAGCCATATTTCGGGTCTCAGTGGCTGCGTATCACTTCCCACAGCCCAGAGATGCCTGTCGTATCCTGACCGCTCCTAGAAAAGGCTCGAGCCCACCCCTCTACCAGCATATCGCAGCCCCCTGTTGCAACGTAAATTCCAAATCAAGATAAAAATGTAGTTTAAATTCACTCGCACGCATTAACAAAATTGTTGAGTACTCTGAATTAGCCTCTTAATGCAAATATTCAAATAATTATGTATTGGACATTTTTGCATAACTAATTGCGGTCATGCATTCTAGATCAGATAACAAGGCTGTACTATTGGTTTGTTTTTAAGAACAACATTATAAAAATACCAGTTTGTCAACCGTACAATCAAATGTTCTTTATTATGCACATTATTGCAAACAGTACAAAAACAACATTTATAGAACACAATGTTATTGGCAAAATGTTCTAAACCCTATTTTGTGCGACAATTTCTGAGATAGAGTGGGTATGCAGTATACTGAATGGATGAACGTTGCCACCACTGCTTCTCAAACATCTATTAGGAGCCTTCGTTTTTCATGGCACTCCCTCAGCATATTAGAACGTGCTTGTAGTAAATTACTACCGGACCATCTTTGCTGCTATCGAGCAAGCTATGTATATTATGAAGTCCAAAAGGTCTCTCACGATGTAAATCTGTCTGGAAACAAAAACAAAGTATCTTTGTCCATTCCAAATGTTAAAGCCAAATGGTATATAACGATCATAACACTTTCTACAGGTTGTACACCACAACTGGTTTATTTCCAATATTTTTAGTATACCAGAAAGTACATAACATCTTGGGGTAAGGATTCAATTAGCCATGAAAAGTTTAGGTAGTTGTAGAGGGGGGTATTCAATGTGGGACTCCGACTGTCAGAACGTCCAGACAGTCAGAATCCCAGGCCATTTTCAGCGTAGCCTGCCTGCAGCTCGACAGGCAGAATTCCATGTTCTGCCTTTCGAGTGGCAAAAAGTGGGGGTGTCGGCGAAACCGTCCGTGGATTGTCGAGAAACGGGCATGAATTCAACATCTGTTTTCAACAAAACAGATTGACTGGTTTTAAAGTCTGATCGGTTTAATCGAAATCCGCCTTCAATTTCCTTTTCGGAAATAGCGCCCAATATTTTATACACCACCTTATGCTTTTTGCACCCAAGGCTATTTGTCTCCCTTTTTTACTCAGCTTTATTAACCCTTTGAGTATGAGATGTTCAAAATATCCACTAAAAATTCCGTCATAGCTCACATTACTTAAATGCAAATAAAAAAAATGTTGTGTAAAAACAGATATTTCTCAAAAGAGAAGACAGCATGCTCTTGGAGTGTGCATACACAGAGCAATGTGCTCCGTACTTTTTTGTAGTAGATCCGATTGCATCTAGTACAAAAAGCATGGAATGTGCTACAGCAGCGTGCTTTTTGTGGTATACGGTCAACATGGTTTTTTTTTAGGACAAAAACACCAGGAGCAGAATCTCCTGGTTTAAAATTAAAAGTGGAAACCACTTTAGGCAAAAATATTGGAACTGTTCTCAAAACAACCCTTTCTACATGAAACACCAAAAAAGAAAACTTGCAAGACAAGGCCCTTAATTCAAACACACATCTAGCCGAAGCAAAAACCAATAGAAACACAAGTTTTCAGGTCAGAAACTTAAGGTCAGCCAACCTTAATGGTGTTTTCTGCAGTACTGCCAAACCAGTGACAGATCCCAAGGTGCCACTGGTTGTCTATACGGAGGTTTAAGGCAAGTAATCCCCTGGAGGAACTTACAAACCTCCGGCAACAACAGCACCGTTAAGTATCGTAGGCTTAACCCAGTGGAAAATCCAGCCTGGAGAAATACCAGAAGTCTAAAACTCTAGAGGCGTGAACTTGCTGTCTCACCACCTTCCAGACTAATATTTTGCTGCTAAAAATGGTTTCCGTGCACTAATCATAGATTAGATAACGGCCTTCAAGAAACCTTTCTTCTTTAACAGGAAGGTTTCAAAAGCCAGGCTATCAAATCTAGATAAGCTAGGTCCTGATGAAGAAAGGGACCTTGCATGAGAAGGTCTGGTCAAAACGGAATCCGCCATGATGCTGTCAACCAGCTCAGTATGTCGGAATACCAAGACCACCTGGGCCAATCCGGGGCTATTAGAATGACCTTCACCCCTTGTGTCCTCAATCTCTTGAGGACCTGAACAAACATGGGAAAACAGTGGGACGACATATACGAAGCTGAAACACCCTGGAACTTTGGTGGCATCCACTGCCCATGCTATGGGATCCCTGATTCTCAAAACAGAACTTGGACACCTGACAATTGTGTCTGGACACCATCAAGTCCACGTCTGGGAGCGCCCAAAGGGAACCAATGTCCTGGAACACCTCCTGATGTAACGCCCATTTTCCTTCAAGCAGGTCTGCTCTGCTGAGAAAGTCCGCTTCCACATTCCGGATCTCCGGAATGAACACAGCAGATAAAGCTGGAATATTTCCTTCTGCCCTCCAAAAAAAAACAACAACAATAATTCCGAGAGACCTCTAGCCTCACCATCCTGCTGTGAGTGCCTCCCTGGTGGTTGAGATATGTCACAGTCATGGCATTGTCCGACTGCATTCGAATGGGAGTATTCTTCAGAAATTCCTCCGCCTGCAGAAGAGTCTTCCAGACCGCACGCAGCTTCCAGAATATTGCTCGGCAAGGACTACTGTGCACTGAACCATAGACCCTACAACCTTAGGTTCAGGGTTACTGCTCCCCAGCCTGAGACCGGCATCGGTTTCGACAACCAAACCCATGACAGAAGGGGGCCGCCCAACTGGAGGGATTCCAGATCCTACAAGCACAGTAACGAGTTCAGAGTCTTGTGAGACAGGAGAATGGTTTCCTCCTTCATGGACTTCGGATTGCCGGCCCAACTGGAAAGTATGTTAACTTTGGAAAGGCCTTGAATGGAACCTTGTGTACTGAAGGGTCTCGAAAGTCGCTATTATCTTGCCCAGAAGTTTTAGGCACTGCCATAGCGATGAACTGGGTGACTGAAGAATAGGCAGCACTAACAGACGAACGTCCCTGGCCTACGTCTCCGGAAGGAAAAAAACACAAATGTAGGTGTGCGTCCAGAATGACTCCCAAAACTGCAGTCTCAGAGTATAACACAGATGGGACTTCGGTAGACTTAATATCCACCCATGACTTTGCAACGAATGAGTTGCAACTGAAAGAATTTCTTGCAACTTCTCTGCTGATTTTGCCTTGAACAAGAGATCGTCCAAGTACGGAATAATCACAATCCTTTGAGTCTGAGGGACGCCTCCCTGACCGCCATCACCTTTGTGACACCCTCAGTGCTGTAGCCAGCCCAAAAGGGAGGGCCTGAACTGTAGATGCAGATCGCCTATTGTGAAAACGCAGCATAAACTGATGTTCTGCGCAAATAGGCACTTACAGATAAGCATCCTGAATGGTAGAAATTCTCCCGGTTCCATATTTAAGAGAACTGACCTTAGAGATTCCAACCTGAAGTGATCCTCCTACAAATGAAGGTTTAACGACTTCAGATTTAGGACAGGTCTGAGAAATCAGTCCAATTTGAAAACCAAGAAATAATGGAGTAAAATCCCTTTTTCCTTTCCTCCCGACACCGGGAGCATCACACCTTTCTCGAGAAAAGATGTTGCCACCCCTAAAAAGGGCTTTTTCTTAAACTAGCTTTCCGTAGTAAGGATATTGGAAGAAATCTCCATGGAGTAACTCCACTGAGACTGATACTGTAACCTTGGGAAACAACCTCGTGACCCCAAGTATTCTGGGTGGAGAGAACCCAAGAGTCCTGAAATCACAGGAGATGACCCGCCACTCTGTTCCCAGAACAGGGAGCCCCCATTTGGCAGACTACTTCTTTGCAAAGGCACCCAAATGGGACCTGGGAGCCCTACCTTTGCCAGAGGGAAATCTTCCCTTACCGGGCTGTCCCCTATCGGCATCTCCTGCCCGCAAATCTTATAAGTCTACATGTGCGATTCATCCGAATTGGGTGAAATCGTGCCCAAATCGCATAGTGTATGGGGGCCTATAATGTGATGTGATACAAAAAAGTTTGGGAACCACTGCTCTAATGTGTACCCAGCTTTACCAAGACCAACTCTGTCTGCCCTACATGTCAGTACAGTAATATTTAAGAAACCAGCATAACATGAGGACCAGGCAACTTTTCTAGGCCTGAGACGTGACCTTATAGGACTCCTAAGCAGTGGTAGAATAGTGTCTTTTACTGGTAAAGCACAATGGAATGACTAAAGAAAAACACAAATAACCTCTGTAAAATATTGAGAAACATGCTGGCACTATATAAATAATGGATAATTGGTTTCAGCCAAAGAAAATGTGCCACTAAATAAAAGGCTGTCCAATATTCAACAATACTAGAGAAAGATTGTGCAGTACAGAAATGCCACACCTTCCACAAATAAAAACACAAGTGATATAGATCTATAGATATATAGATATACACACACATATATACACACACATGCCAAGTAGAATACTCCTACAATGTATCTACATTTTAAACAGATAACCATTTTCTTATAAAGCAGCACAAAGTGTTCAGTAAGAAAGGAGAGCAACCAAGTTTAATGTATGTAAAAAAAAAAAAAAAAAAAACAAAAAAAAACCTCAGCTACAGAAATCTAATGCTGCACACAAAAGGCTATAAAAATTAACAATGTTTCGTGATCTTCCAAGAACTACAGAAAGAACGATGTAGTGCATACACACTATAAAGGCCCATACACACTAGACGACGGAGCTGAAAGCCGCTCAAAACAGCAAGTTTGAGCGGCTTTCAGCTCAAAGCCGCCCGGTGTGTATGCCCAAGCGATGAATGGTGAGCACTGCTGCGTGCTCCTGCATCATTGCTGGGAAAGCCACTCATCCGCTGGTATTACCAGATGAACAGCTTTGAGGATGGCTTTGCATTGTGCTCTGCTATGCAAAGCCGTCCCTCTCCCCTCTGTCGGTGCCGGGCAGGGGTAGAGCCGCTCAGTGTGTATGCACTGAGCGGCTTTCCCCCAGCAATGAACACTAACCATATACCCTGGGCATAGGCGCCCAGTGTGTATCGACCATTAATGGTTTCTAAAGATAAAGAGTTGGCTTTACCACTGACCATGTTGTTTTATGAAAGATTATCTTATTTTCATACATACTGAACAATATGCTTTAAGCCCTGTAGACACTATGTGATAAAGTCAGACTATAAGCATGGTAACAATATTGTTAATGATGTTATTGCACACATCATTCAGAGTGTACCCACAATAAATACGTACGCTCCTGTGGGCAGTTATCGACCTCCCTTATTTTCTGTACATGTGTTTTATGACTAGGTGCACATCATTCAGTGTGTATGAGCTCTATTAGTGCTTTGTTTTACCAACAGATACAGATTTTGATTTCTGATCCTAGTAATTCCTATTAGGGCTCTTTAAAAATTATCAGTTTTCACTGAATGAAAACAAAAGTATAGGCAAGCTTGGTTAGGGTGTGGTATAGGGTTCCGACAGTCGGGACCCCCACAATCATTAGCCCGACAGGCCAGACTCAAGACAGCATGGCGAGCGCAACAAAGCCCTTTACGGGCTTGCTGCGCTCGCCACGCTGTGGGCACGGTGGCTCGCCACCTATTCTATTCTCCCTCTATGGGAGTTGTGGACCCCCACAAGGGAGAATAGCCGGTGGCCGTCGGGAACCCGTCTGTCGGCGTTTTAACAGTCTGGGTCCCAACATCGGGTAAATGGACTGTCGAGACCCCGTCCCACACCCCTTGGTTGCACCCAAACCATTTCCACTGATTTAAGTAACATCCTATTGCTTAAAGAAATTTAACATGCACATAAACATGAGTGTTCATTTAAAATAAATGCATTAATACCTGACTCAATTACAAAACTCGGTACTTGTTTCCTAGAACGGCCACAATCGGGGTAATCGGGTACCTTAACTTAAGGTACCCGATTACCCCCGATGGACCCGATTTCCTTTGAAATCAGGTCCATTTTGCCGGCAAAGGCAAAATCGGGTCCATTGCGTCGGTCGGGTGCATTACCATGGCCCGCGACGCGACCCACACGATGGACCCGATTTTGCCATAGGGTTCAATGTTAAAATATTTTTAACATTGTAATCCGGGAAAAAAAAATGGGAAATGGGCCAATATGGGCCATTTCTCATTGTATATGGCCCCCCCCATTGCGAACGTCACCCCACGATTGACGCCAACCCGAAGCGTGGCGAGCCCGCGAGGGGTGGCGGTACGCGGCCTCCGACCTTTTCATACCCCTACTATCCATGTCGGCGTGGAGTTGAGAATATAAAGTGTGGCGAGCGCAGCGAGCCACCGAGCCCGAAGCGTGGCGAGCGCAGCGCGCCCCGCGAGGGGACGCGTATACCTGTGAAGTTATAGTCGTGGTATGAAGAGGTCGGAGGACGCGTACCAGCGCCCCTCGCGGGATCGCTATGCTCGCCACGCTTCAGGTTGGCGTCAATCGTGGGGTGCCGTTGAGGGGGTTAAAATTGGGGTCTGGGGAGAATTTTACATTGAATCCAATGTAAAATAGGGTCCCAGGGACCCTATTCACATTTCAATCAATGTAAAAATCGGGGACATCGCGTCGGTCGCATCGCATGCTATTTGGTCGCATGCGATGCGATCGACGCGATGCGACCCGATCAAAATCGGTGTGGCCGTTCTAGGAAACAAGTACCCAAAATCCATTACTTTTAAAGTGTCGGAACCTGCACATTACACACATATACAGGCAATCACTCTTAAGTTACATTGTACTAGAAATAAGCTAAAAAGGAAGGAATGAGCTTAAAAAAATAAAAAAATAAATAAAAAAAAGCAGAATTATACTGACCTATATTTTTAAAGAATTAAAAGTGCCTTAAAAGTAGAATCAGTTGTGTTTGGTACATAAAAAAAAAAAAAGAAAAAAACCTGATTCTCTCTACCGTTAAGGCACTTAATTCTTTAAATGATCAAGGTATATTATATATATATATATATATATATATATTCTTCCATTTATTACCATTTTTATAACCATTTTTTTTTGTCTTGTTTGAATGTCATTTCATAATTTTAAGATTTGTAACTAATTTTGAGTTAAAAATAGAAATTCCAATGTTCTGAAAAGTGCCACAATGTTCTATGCAAAACTTGTAAAGCTGAATATTTCGAACTATGTATATGTGTATGTTTCTATTGATACTCTTGAACATTGTAAACTGTATATTAAATGTTAAATTGAATAAAATATATTAATTTAAAATAAAAAATAAAGGTGGGTCAGTAGAATAGGTTGTTAGATACACCCTCAATAAACATGTATCCAGCTGTACCTGTTCAACCAAATTACAATGGTCTTGCAGTGAAGCTCTATAACTGAAGTGTAACATATTATATGGATAACATACAGAGCAAAACAATGGACACAGATTGCCTTTCCCAATAAGCATGTCGGGAACACAGCCAATGGGAAAACTAAGGCTATTGGCAATCATCCTTAAAAGCACTTCATATAATGAACGCTTGTAGGTTGTTCCTAACAACCAAGTTCAATGGTAATGGCAAGTTTCCACAGATAGACATTTCTTTAAGTGACCATAGTTATAGGTTTCTTAAAAAGGCTGAAGCTAAATGCAATTTACACCGGCACAAGCGAACAAATCTCATCCCAATTCACTTGGTATCCTAAAATCTGCATTCACAATTCAGGTTTTCAAGATATCCATGCTTGAACGCAGGTACCTTAATTAGTATGCACGTTCATTTGATTTAGCCATCTGCAGTGAAGCATGGATAACTTGACAACCTCACCTGTAATGGCAGAGTTTGGAAAATTCTGACTTTATTTTTCAGGGCCGAAACGAAATGTTTAATCTCGCCCGGTCTTAGCGACTGGAGATTGCTGGGAAATATTCCAATGGATGTTTTCTTTGGGCATAATGCGCAGCTAAATAATGCCAAATTAATGGACGCGGTCCCATTTGCACGCTCAAACGGGTGACTTTTCACGCATTTCAGCTTGCCACTCCAGGGGTTGGGAACTGAAATGACATCAAAGGCAACCATATGTGCCGAAAGGAGCTACATTTGAATAGCTGTGTTGGGCGACCTCTTGTGGCTGCCACCGGGCGACCTCTTGTGGCTGCCACCGCATAAACAATCTGGCCCTCTGAGTCATTGTGACTATTATACTACTAATTTCATGATAAGAAAAATAGATGACGTGGGTGGAGTGCAACAAAAGCCACTCGACTATATCGTTCTGAATAATCGCAATAAAGAATGATCTGATCATCATTGGGCAATTGGCTTACAAGCCCCATTCATCTAATGACAGCCAAACAGCTTGTTTGGCAACATAAAAATTATACTGTACGAACAAGAAAACAAAAGGGTGTTTGAAAAGCTGTATGCTGTTTTTGGATGTTCCCCACTGACCTGCCATTGACCCTAACCATGCTCTCAGCACCCCCACCTCTATGGGAACTTGGTCCCTCCACCCGTAAGTGTATATGAGTGGGGACTGCAAGCAGCAGTGTGTTCAGGATCTGTACACTGCTTCAGTGGGAGAAGGATGTCAGAAGAGCAGCTATTAGCACTTCATCACCGCACTTATCTTACTATCCATCACTCCTCCTACAGGTATGTACCAAGTACCTATTTAAAGCATGCATTGACGAGGCTTGTGGGGTGGTCAAACACTAAGCATGCGCCCCGTGTGAAGGAAATGGTGGTGTCACCCCTCTATGTGCCTTTCAGGTGCACAGGTAAACTGGACACTTTAAAATGAAAAAAAATTGCCTTGCTCTAAACAAAAACAAAAAATTGGAGTTAACACTAATGGTGTGTACACACTGGTGCAATCAGCATGAGATTTTTTACTATTATAGTCAAAATTGCATGCAGATCGCACAGGTTTTTACCTTGAGATCCCGATGCATACTCTCATGGCAGCACAAATCGAAACCCAGATAGTCAGGGCAGCAATGACTATAGTGCAGATCTGCACTAGATCGTCCAAATTGCATGCATGTTGGGTGGCTTGCCGTGCGATTTGTTTATTTACAGTTTCTTATATAGCGCAGCAGATTCCGTTGCGCTTTACAATAGTAGACAGTGATAAAACAAACTGGGTAACAGACAGACTTGGAGGTAGGAGAGCCCTGCTGCAAGCTTACAATCTATTCGATCCCGTTGCAATCTGATCGCATGGGGATCGAATAGCAACCGTGTGTACACACCATTAGCAACAACTATACAAGTTTCTTGATACACCGTTCCATCTAGTTTGGGAAACTAGAAAAATAAAGACTTGTAGAACCATATGATGAAGGGAGTTTAAAGGCCCATACACACTGGGCGACTGAGCTGAAAGTCGATTAAAACAGCAGGTTTGAGCGGCTTTCAGCTCAAATCCGCCCAGTGTGTATGGCCCGGCGATGAACGGTGAGTGCTTCTGCGCGGTCTCGCAACATCGCCGGGAAAGCCGTTCATCTGCTGGCTATACCAGCAGATGAGCGGCTTTCAGGACGGCTTTGCATAGCGCTCCGCAACACCCCTTCCCCTCCGTCAGCACCGGGCAGGGGGAAAGCCGCTCAGTGTGTATGCACTGAATGGCTTTCCCCCGCAGCGATGAACGCCATCATCGCTGTCCATACACGCTGCGCATAGTCGCCCAGTGTGTATGGACCTTAAGACTACTGAAAAGGTTTTTCTTATGAAATAAATGTCAAAATTTGAACCAATGTGCATAGGATATAAACATTCAATAAACTTCCAAAGGAAGATCAAGATTTAGAGATGTCAATGAATAACACACACACACCTTTGAGCTGGTTGACTTGCATCATTATAGTAACATCACTTTTTCATTTTCCTATTAATGAGAGAAGCATTACATTTAACTTTTTTGTTTTGTTTTTTTTACAGGCCTTTCAGACTTCACAGTCATGCAGCACTGTACAGTAGGGGGAAGTCCCGAAGCACTATTACCTTAAAGAAAAAGAACTCGGATGAAAAGACCCATAATATTCTCATTACAAACATACTGTAGAGCAGCCATAAAAGAAATAAAACATTTAAGCAAGATTGCTCACCACACCCAAACTGTGTAGCTGCCCAATTGTGTGTGGTCAACTGAAGCTTTAAAGGGGAAAATTAAATGTGTGTCTAGGTGAATAGGGCGATGCTCAGTAGAAAGAGGATCTCTATCAGTACACTATATGTGGAAGCATTGTTCACAAATAACCAGTGCCAGGAGCTTCATCCTGCTAGACGGCTGAAATGTGACTTCCTCATGATCTCAGATGACAGCTTTAGGATTTCAACTGTGCAGCCATCACATGATATATGGAAATATAGTGTAACAGGGTGCGGTCTAGGAAACAGGACTCCGAGGCATGTGGAACTGCTGAGTAGCCAGTCTTGAAGAAGTTTTACACTTTCATGATTCAAATGAACATAATCCACTTGCACGCAACTGTGCAGACATTACTGCAGGGGTATCTATGGCTGTGCTGGGCTTTTCCAAAGCACGCCAGCGGGAACAGACGGGCAGGATTTTCTAGCAGAGTCAGGCTCAATTTGCCCTTTGAAATAGCATAAACCTCTCTGGGACCCAGGAAATTATGTAATGTATTTAGGTTGAATATTCAGTGCTGACAGGAATCAGACTGTCAAGGCCCCCATACACAATGCGATTTGGCCATGAATTCATTTCAACCAACTCCAACAGATCGGACCAAGAAATCGGGTGAAATTAGCCCAAGTAGCATGTGTCTGAAGTTCCATGCACATAATACCTGGAGATCATACATGCTGCACTAAGATCTCAGGGTCAGGCCCTCTCCTGTTGCAGGGAGTGGGGATCGCATGCGATACTACCGTCTGGGAAGGTCCAGGGCCGGCTAAAGGGAAATTTTATGCAACTTCTCCTGTAGGAAAAGTCGCATACTGTATGGGGGCCTTTAACATGGACACAAAAGAATTTTTTTTTTGAAGGAACAGTGAATTTATACAAAGAGAGAGGTTTTAGTGCCTTGTGGACCACTTTCGCAAACAACTCTTCTAAAGTATTGTCCAGTTTAAGCAATTTAATATTAGGTCATGACCAAATATAGGTTTGTCGCCCATTAGCATTCTTCATCGCTGTAGTAATTTATAAACCGTTATGGTCTGTACACCCAAGCTTTATGCCTAAGATATGCTCACAAGTGGTTTTATTCAGAGTGCTGACAAATACATAACATTTTAGAAAAGAAAAAGCTTAAAAAAAAGCAAACTCATTTTGTAGTATTTGATAGATGCATCTCTAAAAAAAAAAAAAAAAACGATGTAAAAAGGTCAGCAGCACAAGGTTGCCTTCACAGCTACAATTTACATAGTGTTTTGGAAAGGTAGAAAAAAAAATGCTATAACTGCACAGTGCCTTTAGAAGATAACTGCAAAGGACAAAGCTAAAAATTACAAAACGCTGCAAATTGCTTATTGTACAGTTGCTAGTATAAAGCATCTCTTTAGTGTAGGTTATTTCAATTCTGTCACTGAAGGTGCATACACATGGTACGATTTAGTGTGCAAGATTGTGCACTATCTAGCCAGTTTTGAATAGTATGCTAGATAGTGCACTATATCTAAAAGCACCCACTTACTAGAAAGATCTGCGATCGTAAGATGTGCGCATAAATTAGCCTTGAAATCTTTTGTCCGTCCTAGACAAAAGATTTCAGGCAAGCACACATCTTTACCAAAGATTTTTCTTAAGATCCTGTGTGCGTTCCTATGGATCTTTTGTTAAATCTTCTGATCTTTCATGGCAGCACTTAAGATCAGAAGTTTCAGCTAAAGATCCACGGGTGCGCGCATCGGCCGATTTTCGACTGATTATCGGTAAACATCAGACGATATATCGGTCGATTTATCGGAAATCGGCCCAAAAATCGTTCTAGTGTGTGGGCACCTTTACCGTGTGTATGCACTATCAGACAAGATACGCGCTCCCACAGGTTGTATGGGAGGGAGCTGCTCGGACGAACATGCAACTCAACTCTGTCTAGAAAGCATAAGATAGTGTAGTATAGCTGTGACGTCATATCGTATATATGACAGTGGTAGCCAACCCTAGCCCTCGAGAGCTACCAACAGTTCACATTTTCCAGACAACCTAGATGCTGCACTCATTAATCTCTGACACATCTTAAAAGATCCACAGATGGAGCAAATTAGCTCACTTGTGATTCTGTGAGGAGACCTGCAAAACAATTCACTGTTGGTAGCTCTCGAGGACTAGGGTTGGCTACCCCAGGTATATGATATCTTATGCACATTGGGCCTAGTTCACTCTGACAAAATCCTTCTTAGATGGACAAAACCCATGTACCCTGCAGGTGGGGCAGATGTTACTTGTGCAGAGAGAATTAAATTTGGGTGGGGTTTTACTTCAAAGTGAGATCTATATTGCATTGCAAAAATAAAGCAGCCAGTATTTACCCTGCACAGAAACAAAATAACTCACCCAAATCTAATTCTCTCTGCACATGTTACATCTGCCCCCTGCAGTGCACATGTCTGCCCCCTGCAGTGCACATGGTTTTGTCCATCTAAGAAGGATTTTAACAGAAAGAGTGAACTAGAGTAAGGCCCATTGTACGTTATTTTAAGCACAAATAGTATACTATATCATACGGAACATAAATCGTACCGTGTAAATGCACCTTTAGTGTTTAGCAGTGCCCCATAGTTAAACCAACACAGACCAAGTGGCGCTTAATCCACAATACCAAGTAACCAATTCATATTAATTTAAATATCACAACAAATATATTAGTGATATAAAAATAAAAATGAATGATTACTTGTATTATGGATTATTAAGTGCCACTTGGTCTCTGTGGGTGGAGGCTGGCAACATCCTCCAACGTGGCTGCTGATACACCACTCGCCCTAGTGCCTTAGACCTTTTGCATCTGCCCCAAAGTTATTCAGTTTTTCCATGCAGCTTTTAACAAATTGCATATTAGATTTATTGGTACTTGTGTAGTATTACGGCTCCCACGATGTGCATCGTATAGGAAAAAAATCGCATCGCATGCGATGCCATTTTTCACAGAAATCATTGACGTGTTAAAATCATGTTAAATGCACCCCAAAGGGCATTTGTTACTGTGCAGCGAGCCCGCGAGGGGCGGCGGTACGCGTCCTACGACCTTTTCATACCTCCACTATCCACATCGGCGTGGAGTTGAGAATAGAAAGTGTGGTGAGCGCAGCGAGCCCGAAGTGTGGCGAGCGCAGCAAGCCCTGCGAGGGGACACTGATAGCTGTGAATCCTGCGAGGGGATACTGATACCTGTGAAGGTATCCGCGTCCGCTCGCCACGCTTCGGGCTCGGTGGCTCGCCACACTTTCTATTCTCAACTCCACGCCAACGTGGATAGTGGGGGTATGAAAAGGTCGTAAGACGCGCACCGCCGCCCCTCGCGGGCTCGCTGCGCTCACCACGCTTCGGGTTGGCGTTGATAGTGGGGGTGGTACAGTGTGAAAAATGACATTTGGGTCGCATTTAACATGTTTGCTACTAATTTAAATGCATTTGGGTGCATTTGTGATCAAAATTGCATGCCATTGCATCGCTTCGCATGCGATTTTTATAACAAATCCGGAAAAATCGCATCGCATGCCACTACATATGGCATGCGATGGGAGCCGTGAAGGTATACAAGTACCGATTTATTTAATAATGGGTTGTATTATATGATCAGTCCAGGAGACACTTGAGGTGTAAAATGGCAGGCCATTTAAGTGAAATTAGGCAGCACCTAATTTACATGAGCAGGATAAAGCACCCCATGTTCTATACACCACCAGTCAGATATGCACCCTCTTTACCCATGAGCGCACTACTATAATTTAAGTTTCAGAATAGTATCATACAATTACTGTGTAAACAAGACTCAACATTTTTCTGCAAGTGGCCCAAGTTCTAAAATAAAACAAAAACAGACCATTTTAATCCAGCAACACAAAATTGGAAATGGTAGGATCTACTAGTGAGATGAGGTAATCCAGTCTTCACAGAAAAGTTGTTTAACCCTTTGAGTGCCAAGGGAATTTGTCGAAATAGGTGTGAAAATTGCCAAGCAAACATTTTTATTCATCATAATGACCTGTAAGGTTTACCTTATATAGGAAATAGAATATTTTTTTTGTTTTAGACTTTATTTGGTACTGCCCACTAAGCTATTTGCTTAGTTTTCCGAGTCCGCTCGCCACACTATATAAAATCAACTCCATGCCAACATGGATAGTGGGGGTATAAGGACCTTTTTTTATATGAATTGATAGAATAAATGTGAGTGACGCTGGCATTTATGTATATTTTGAACATTGCTCAAAGATGTTGGCATTTAAAAGGTTCAATTAAGGAAAGCGTACAAGGACACAAAATGGTTGTAAACTTTCATACAAGTCCTACTTCTGCTCAGAGACCTACATATTGCAGCAACTACTAGACTGTTATAGCACTCTAAAGGCACCCATACACTAGGCAATTTAGGCACGATTTCACCCGATTCGTATGAATTGGGCCGTGAAATTGGTCCAAATCCCACATGTAAACATCCCCTCCAACCCGTTGCGCATCGGATTGGAGTCAGGAGTTTAAATGGGCTACAAATAAGATTTGCTAAATCTTATGTGCGGCCCAGAGCCGGGCGGGGGATGCCGGCTACCACAGAGCCGGGCGGAGGGAGCAGGGGGGCGGCGCAGGGAACCAGGGAGTGGGGCAGGGGAAGAAGCTGCCAGTGGCGGGAGCATTGGAGCACTTACACAAAAAAAAAAAAAAAGGCACATACAAATGAACAGGCAGCTATTGATTGGCTGAGACCTTTCAACCAATCAGTGGCTGCCCATTCATTTGTATTCCCCTGCACCGATTTCCGGTTCCCATCACATGCAAAACTTGTCACATGAAGTGCCTAATCGCATGTGATCCCTCCTTAGGATAAGTCGGACTAATGTATGGGGGCCTTAAGAAAATTATCCTGCTTGTATCAGGTCCTCAGCATTAAAACAGCCTGCAATTCGCAGCCAAATACTTTGGCGTCAAATCAATTAGCAGCAGGGGAGCACGAGTTGCTACTGAAATGGTATGGAAACGCATGCAACTAACTGCACTTACTCATAACACCATACTGTGTGATTTATTGTGCTTGACCAAGCGCCCTGTGGCAAGTTGGTGGGACAAACGCCATAGGCAGGCTAGATGAGCGTTGCTCAATCTGTACACTGCAGCTCGTTCTGCTGGATTTTTTAAGTGGCACTTTAGGGCGCAAGACAATCCATTAGTCTGGAGGTATTGTAAATGCGGCATATAGCCTCACTTACACAATGAGCGGACTAGCAGGTAATTGAATTGCTTAGTGTATGTGAACGAAAAGTTAACTACAGTCAAACTGTTTAAGATTATAAAAATCTGTTTATCCACTTAACCCATTTTTTACTAGAGCTACTATACTGTACTTATAGGTTTGTAGCGGTCAATCCATTTGTGTCACTGTCGTCACTAGTTATAAAGAGGTGCCTGTTCAATCCCATTCATACCTAATGTTTTAACCAGCAACCAGTACAGTTTAATCTGTAATCCATGTTACCTAACTATAAACATTTGAGATAATTTGGGGAGGGAGTAAACAGCTAGTCAAAAGAACACACAAAGTTACCAAATTAAATTAAATAGAATTGGAACCACTTTAAAATTAGCAGAACAGACTAAAAACTGATTTCACAGTGGATACTGGCATCCATATATCAGAACCTAAACTATGTAAACATTATTATGTAAAATACTGCTCAAAACAAAATTTAGAGGAAAGCACCTACGTTCTACATATTGCAACTGTCCGGCATCAATTGGACCACCACTGTGCTATAATAACAAACATAATACATAGTGTTCATTCTAGCACCCACCAACTTTGAAAACTCATGCAGTTCCTCTTCCCTGCCGGGGGTGTCGCTGTCTGCTTTGGTGTTTCTAGCACAGGTCTGGTTTGCATATCAGTGCTGATACAGACCACACTGTGCTAGAAGCACTACAGCAGACAGCGACACCCCAGACAGGGAAGAGGAACTCCATGGGTTCTCAAAGTTGGCGGGTGCTAGAATGAACACGAATACGCAAGCCCTAACTACGTTACTACTTCTTAGTACAGTACTAAATGGAGATCCAACATTTAGTTAGTCAGGAGAGCATTTGCACAAGCGACATCCCCAGTTCCTAAAACAAAGGGGACCAGTGAAGCCGCAATGCTGAAATTCATTATGACATGTGAATGTAAAGCAAGTGGCTGCTAAATACAGTTACAGAACTATACTCCTGTTTGCCACCCATAAGGCAGTGGCTCTTGACCCTTGCACCACAAACTCAAATAGCCATTTTGAGTGGCCGCTGTTCAAAGTGTGGCAGGCTTTTTAGAAAACAAAATACACAGCGCAACTGTCTACTCCAGCGGTAGCCAACTCCAGTCCTCGAGAGCTACCAACAGTTCACATTTTTCAGACAACCTAGCTGCTGCACAGGTGCATTCATTACTCACTGACATTTTAAAAGTTCCAAAGGTGGAGCCAAATTACTTCACTTGTGATTCTGTGAGGAGACATGGAAAACATGCACTGTTGGTAGCTCTCGAGGACTGGAGTTGGCTACCCCAGGTCTACACAATAAATGTTACAGTACTTATTAAATCAAGTGTTTTATATGCAGATAAAGTGGGTTTGTTTTCTTGGGAGTGATGGTGCGGTCAGTAACAATTTACATGTTTCCATTATATTCTATGGGGACAGTGTACAAGATTACATGTCCTAATTTATATTCTCATCCATATGCTTAATGTCAGTGAGCAATTATTTATAAACTAAAAAATAAACAAAAAAAAACACTGAAATCTTTTTACTTTGATAGCATAAGAGTTTTTACAGACAAAACAGTACTTATTTGTTCAGCCAGTTTTCCTTTCTAATAGTGGAAGAGTAGCACACTGGGGCAGTATGGATGGTATAGTGGTTAGCATTACTGCATCACAGCGCTGAGGTCAAGGGTTCAATTCCTACCATGGCTCTAACTGTGCGGAGTTTGTATACTCTCCCCGTACTTATGTGGGTTTCCTCCGGGTATTCCGGTTTCCTCCCACATTCCAAAAATATACTAGTAGGTTATTTGGCTCCTAACAAAATTAACCCTAGAATGTGTGTGTACATGTGGTAGGGAACATAGATTGTAAGCTCCACTGGGGAAGGGACTGATGTGAATGTTCAAATATTTTCTGTAAAGCACTGTGCGCTATATAAGAAACTGTTTATTTATAATACTAATAATAGCAAGTATACTGTAACTGCTGTTCTCAAGACAAACTCAGTAGTGATTTAACTTAAACAAGGCTGAACTCATCCAATACTGAGTGAAAGGTTAGAGACAAAAGAAATGGGAGTCATTAAAATACTAAACACATAGGGATGTAACCAACTTAGGTGCAATATCTATTTTGTTTTGTCTAGTGAATAAAGGTGTGACACATTACAGTATAGGTTCACTGTAAGAGACATACCAGAGAGCATTGCATTACTGACTGCCACCTATAGGATTTCCAAACTGTACATTCTGTAATGGATTTCAAAGTTTGATTCATAATAAGACAAACAGTAAATATACAAGCATTCCCCGTATTGTTACGTAAACAAAGCTAGCTATTAATAGAACATATTTGATTGTAAGAAGGTCTGGATTGTTTAATGTATACATACAGCTGCTTCCTGCTAGTGATCCTCAGCCAACCCCAACCCCCCTCCTCCTAGCTACAGCTACCCTTCCCCCCCCCCTTGCGTCCTCATGCTCTGCCCCCCCCCCCCCCCTCCTCCTTCCTCCATAATGTCAACAAACATTCCCCGGCATAACTTATCTACTATATCCCCCCTCCCCATATTGTCTCAGACACTAGACAGCTATGCTTTTGTGCCTAGTACCCACATACCCTTGACAGCCATTACTAGCCCACACCATTAAATACACCCAGCAGCCCTTAGCATGGCACAACCACCCTGGTGCCCACCTGTCAGGCATTACTAGCCCTTCTCATTACACCCTCTGCCTGGCAGAGCCACCCCGATGCCCACTTGCACTGTAGCAGGGCTCCTTTGTTCTCCAGCGCCCATATAGCTATAGTGCACAGACCGGCAGAGGGTGAGACACAGCGTGGCACAGTCACGCCCGGCACCGGTTGTGTTCCCATACACAGGTTGATATCCCCATCACCCTCTCAAGCCCCGCTGCTGACACTTACTATGGGTCATTGGTGAAGCGCGGCGTGCGGGGCGGCTGGTAGCCGTACAGGTGGCAATACAGAACATCGAAGCAGAAGCAGCACATCTCCGCCGACACCACCATCTTCCGGGATCCGGGGCTTAGGCTGGAGCCGCAGCCGGGGGAGAGAGTCCCGCAGCCCGGGGAGAGGCTGTTACCACAACCCAGGCCGTTCACCCGGATGCTTCCGCCAGGCCCGTTGCCGGGGCCTCCCAGCCCCAGCTCCGCCCCGCGGCACTGGCTCTCCCCGTTGCAGTGTGGGCCGCCCGGGCCCCCTGAGCCAGATGGCGGAGAGCTGGACAGCTTCTGCTTCTTCACCCCGCAGCAGCCCGCCGCCATCTTGGAACAGTCTCCCACGCACCGCTTCCGACCCATGCTCCGGGCGTCCTCCTCCTGTGCGTGGTGACGTCGCAGCTCCCGGAGGTCGGAGCCCCGCCTACCACTGCACGCTATGAATGGTGGCCGGGCGGCGGCGGGCGTCTGTGATGGGGGTATCGGTTATGTGCCCGGATGGCGGCTCCCAGCAGCGGTGTTGGAAATCCTGCAGCGGGAGACACAGAGAGGGCGGGGGGTTAGTGCACACAGCTCGTAGGAGGGAGAGGGAAGGTTACACATATACAGCAGTCCTCTTAGGCTTGGGTTGCAATCTGCCGTGCTCTCTGGTTCCCGGCATGCCTCGTTTGGGCTGCACCACATCTAACTCCTGTTTCCTACACTCGGCGAGAGATGGATCAAACCTTCAAAAAGATTCAGGGCAGTATTCAATGGTAATATTCTCCGTGCACGGCGAGCATTTTTTTTTGCTCGCCGTGCACTCTCCGTGTTCCGGAGGGCTCGTTGCCTCTCCTGCTGCCACTATTCAATGTTTATAAGACTCGCCGCCACTCGCGGCGAGTCTTAACCCCTGCAGCGGACGAGCGTCCGCAGCAGGGAGCTGACAGGGACGTGGCATCCAGGGAGATTAAAGTCTCCCTGGATGCCACAGAACATATGTGAGGGTAGGGGCCCCCCCTGGGACCCAGGCAGCACAGGCTGCCCCCCTCTATAGCCAGCGGGGGACCCAGTATTCACTGTACCCGAACGTGCTTCGGGTGCAGTGAATATATGAATATCTAATGAGCGGCTCGAGCGCTCTGGCCCCCTGCTGGCTGCACTGTGTAAAAAAAAGAAAAAAAAAAATGTAAAAAAATATTTTTTTTAAAATTAAATATATATTCATGTGCTATAGGCACATGAATAAAAATAACATGGCCCTCCACAGAAAAAAAAACCTGATTTTTTGACACCAAAATTAAAAAAAACACCCTTTTAGTTTAAAAGTTCACATTCCTGCTCTCCATCAAAAGATGGAGAATTTCTTCACGGAGAGAGACGGCGAGAATCACTAAGAAAGACGGAGAATATTTCACATTGAATAGGGTGGCTCGCCTTTGGAGAAAAAAAACCTCTCTCCACGGCGAAAAAAGCACAAGTTCTCCACAAAAGACGGAGAACTTTTCTCATTGAATACTGCCCATAGTGCCCATAACAACCAATCAGCTTCTTTCACTTATTTATTTTATGAATGACAGCTGGAAGGTTATTGGTTGCTGTGGTCAATGGATCTCCCCGTTATCTGAAGGGCTTGATGCATCTTCCTCGTAATCGTAGTACTACTCAGTTATACAGATGCCACTTAACAATATAATGTAACATACTCTGCTAGAGCCCAGCATTGTCTCCCGGACGCTACAGCTGCCCCTGCAGTTAAATATGGAGATAACAACACCAAAGTGGTCATTTTTTATGTGACTTATTTTCTCTTTGGTCATTAAATCAGCCCCATACACACTACATAACTAGGGCCCTTATTCTGATCTCGGCGGTACGGCCCGCGTGCGGCCGTACCGCCGATGTTTTCACTCTGCACATGCGCAGAGGTCACTCTGCGCATGTGCAGGCGAAATCGCCGCACAAAAAATGTATACGCCGCAAAGGGGGCGTATAGGGGCGTGAGGGGCTTAATAGCCTCATTACCCTATGCATACGCCCAGCGTTTCATGGGCGTTCCCATGCAAACGCGGGGCGTATGCATGGTAATGAGGCTATGACGCCAGTGATGGGGGCGGAAAGCTGACATCGCCGGATGTCAGCTCTCCGCCCCCATACAAGCTTTCACACGGACGATTGTCCGTGTGGTCTAAGCTTGCGGGAGCTGGTGGAGCGTGCGGCCCTGCCTTCGATGGTCGCCGACCATCGAATGCAGGGGGCAGCTCCCACCATGGTGGAGGCGTACGCCCCACCATTTTCATGCGGATCGCCAGCCGTCCGCGTACGGACGGCCGTGGCGATCTGTATTGTAGGCGGGGATTGGTTTGTGCGGCCGGAGCAACGTATGCGGCTCCGGCCGCACAGATCAGAATAAGGGCCTAGGTGAACATCCATATAGATCTATCGGTGGTGCCGCTAGTCAAAAAATATTAAGTGTACGCACTAAACGATATCGGTAAACAATATTGTTCATTGATGTTACAGAGACCCGCTGAACATGCAGGTTGTTGGCTATATAGCCAAAACATTAAAGATGCATGGGAGCCCACATCGTTAATGGTATTGAGTGTACACACTAGACAAGAAATTAAAAGATATCGCTCAGAATGGCCTTTCTGATACCCCTTTCACACTGAACATCAAATCACTCGGTGAAGCAGCTTTACCTGGCAATTTATTCAGTTTAAAAGGGTCAAACCGGGTCTTACATGCTGGGTTGTCGACCTGGGTGGACCCTTTCACACTGAAGAAATACCCAAGTAATACTGAAAATTAACGGGTTGACATTTTTAACCTGGTAATTTGCTTCTCAGTGTGAAAGCGGGTCAGACAGCACCTGGAAAATGACCTGGCATTCTAAATGCTGGGTAATTGTCGGATCGCATGTCTAAAAGTGGTATTAGTGATATATTCTCTTCTAGTGTGTATGGGGCATAAGCTCCAACAAGCTGGTTTGGTGTAAACTGGACAAGTGCAAAACATTTGTGGGATCTTCTACTACAATGTTCAGAAGACTTTTCAATGGTAGAAAGAATGGCACAAGTACAACCAATGTTTGTATCTACTAATAGTGGCTATATCTCCAATTGTTTTATTTGTTCTATGCTTTTATTTCAGAATTTATTAAGTCTTTCAACTGTACATTTCTGGAAAAACTTACAATATTCTAAACCTTCTGTGAAATACTGTATGTACACTCTATAGCAGAGTCTATAAACCACCCATTTGATAGAATTCCCCCTCTGCAGCGTATATTGCTAAAATAATCAGATTTTTTGTAATGATACTTCATTTAAATTAGAGATGTGCAGATCCGGGTCTCAAAACGGGATCTTATTGGCTATCAGCTGTCACATGTTTTTGGCTCCAAAACATGTGAAAACCTGATAGCCAATAAAATCCCATTTTGAGATCCGGGTAAATCCGGATCTGCACATCTCTAGTTTAAACCCAATGTCACTGAGGTTATAGAGCAGTGAAGATGTACACACTACAGAGGATTCCTCATGAATTACATATCTTCTGCCAGATAAGCCTATGGGCAGTATTCAATGCCTTTTTGCGAGTTATGATGGCAAGCAGTGCTGACAGCTCGCAGGTCCGTATTCAACTGACACCCCCCCTCCCCCTGCACACGCCGTTTCCACCTCGCTGAGTTTTTACAGCGACATGGAAACGGTGTGTGTGCGGTAAAATGCAGCAGGCTCCCTGCATTTGCCGCAAACCTCACCATTTGGGGGGAATCCTCACCATCTTCTGACAGCGAGGTATCCCCCAGAACATTGAATAGGGTGAGCGGCCGGCGTGGAGGTTACACAGCGAGGGTCACCGTTTAACCCACTCACCAGGCTCATTGAATATGGCCGTATGTGGTGGCCATCTGAGAGGCCTTTAACATTTGTTCATGTGCTTGAGTAAAAGAGCATTGGGGCCTCTTTTGGCTTTTCAGAATTAATCACGGTGAAACTGAACACCCCCCCCCCACACACACACACACACACACACTCAGCAGAGCTGGATCTCTTGCAGTAATTTAATATGCTTGGCTGCCCCCCACCCCTTTTTATTCTGCTGTGCGATTCACTGAAGATAGGTCAAGTTTCAGGCTGTTTATAAATGCTTGAGATACTGTAGAGTGTATATATAAAATGGCTCAAGGTTTGCAAATCATTGTACAAAACCACAAGTATGGTCTTTCAGACATTGTAGGAGTTGCTTCGTATATTTTTTCTTTAAAACTAATTCTTAAACAAGACATTTGTAGTACTGATATCCCTGTAAAGGAAACCTATTACATATAATGCCATAAAAAATAAGTTATTAACTTCTAGCAATAGATCAGTGGTTCCCAAACGGTGCCCTGGATTGGTGGTCCATGACCAATTCAAATTATATATGACCAATGTAATAGGCAAATGGTGGACAAAGAGAAGTCAATCCTGCCCATTACCACATAACTGTCATGAAAGATGCGATATAAACACAATTAACTTAATATTTTGCTTCTGATTTTTTTTAAAGATTGTAAGCTTGCAAGCAGGGCCCTCCTACCTTTTAACTGTCTGTAAATACCCTGTTTGTTGTATCACTGTCTCCTTTGTAAAGCGCAATGGAATATGCTGCGCTATATAAGAAACTGTTAATAATAATAAAAAATTTTTTTTGAAATATTTGCCCTAGGGGTTCCGTTAAAAGAATTCTGATACTCCTGGGTGCCGTGATTCAAAATAGTTTGTGAACCACTGGATAAAGGGGGGTATTCAATGTGAGGGTCACGGCGGTCGAGCAAGCTCGGTCGCCGTGACCCAATCCCGTTCTCGGTCAGCTCGACCGAGAACATGCAGGCGGGATTCAATGTCCCGCCTGCCGGGAAGCTAAAAGGGGGTGTGGCCGCGAGTTGCGGCTGGAAAGAGGCGAGCTGCAGCTGGCAAAATAAGTCACCCAAATTTAATTCTCTCTGCACATGTTACATCTGCCTCACCTGCAGTGCAGTGTTCTGCCCATTTGAGAAGGAATTTGCCTCTGCGAGTGAACTAGAATAAGGGCCATATTCTCAAGGAATGTTCTATCCGGTCCATTTAAAATGGGAAAACACCTATATCAATCAAGATCAAGAGACACCACTCCCCACAGCAATGTGAATAAGGCACACTACACAGTACGGCATCTGATGCAAGTTCTCCAAAAAGTTTTTTTTTTTTAAAGGAATGTATATATTTCCCTTATTTATATTGGCATATAGCCTAGCCTCATGGGAGACAGGTGCTTACAATGTATCAGTGCGCTAACAGAGCAAGACTTTTGTTTATATTATTTTTGCTTTGTGCTGCATAGTTAGTGTTTCACCGCCTGAAAGATACCGGTCTAAAGTCAGCTGGATCCAATAGTGCCTGTCTGCTAGCTGTAAAATGTTGCATGTACAAATAGTGCTTTTATGCCCATGTGCTGAGACATTATAACATATCCAGCTCTACACCAATTGCACATGTACCAGGTGTACATCAGGTCATACTTGCCTACTCTCCTCGAAGTTGCAGGAGACTCACAGTTTTTTAGGTAGTCACCCACACCAACGGAAGTGTAGGCAAGGAGCAGGCAGGATGGGGAGAAAGTCATTGGAGGCAAGTATGCATCAGTGTATATAAGTGACTGTGCCGGACCTTGGACGCGAGAAAGTCGGCTCCTGATTGGCCGCTAGGCGGCCAATAGAATCATCCGGAGGAAAGGCGCAGAAGATGAAAATCTCTGCGTCTCTCCAGTCCGAGAGCGGGTACCAGCCGGGAGCAGCGCGTCTGCCGGAGAGGATGCCGATGACGTCGCCGGGGACCAGGTGAGTAGGATTTCCTTCCTCAGGTACCCCTGTGGACTACTTCGGATCCTGGACTCCGGATTCTTCAGCCCCGGAACCAGGACCAAGGCCCCGGAACCGGACTCTTCTGCCCTGGAGGCCCGGACCCAGGATCCAGGGACCGACCTACGGGCTCAAGGTAGGTAAGTATCAGTGTGTGTGTATTAAACTTTTATTTTTCGGGGTGTCAGTGTGTTTAATTTAACTATTTTTGTACTATAGAACTACAAGTGTCAGCGGGCCCTTTAATGCCCCGCATGCTGGGACTTGTGGTTCTCCAAGTCCCAGCATGCGGGGTAGGCTTGCTGGGACTCATAGTTCTACAGTAGAAAACAATAGTTTATATTCTTTTTTTTACACTTTACATCAGCCCGATGCCCACCGCCCAGGGGCATCGGGGACAGCCCCGGACTTTCAGCATGGGCTGGTAAGTCCTGGAGGGGGGGGACCCCTTCATTGGGGGGGTCCCCACTTCCCCAGGACCCCTGCCCATGCTGACCAGCCAGGGGGTTAATGTTTTGGCCGCGGGACCTTATATAATAAGTGTCCCCCGGCTGTGGCATTACCCTGCTGGCTGGTTGGGTCTGGTGCTGGTTCTTAAAATACGGGGGACCCCTAGTCATTTTGGGAACCAGCGCCGGACCTTGAGCCTGGTGCTGGTTTCATTAAATCAAGGGGACCCCTATTTGTCGGGGACCCTGATTTTATGTCACCAGCACCGGCTCAATGAGCCCGGGGCTGGTTATGCTCTGGCGGGGGACCCTGCGCTGTTTTTTTTTTTTATTTTAACTGTTTAATTTTTTTTTTACACCAGAACCCTGCACAGAACATTGCGATCTGTGCAGGGTTCTGGCTAATTCGCCCATCAGAACCTGGTCTGATTTTTGGGCGAATTATAGACACACTTTATACAAATCGCATACCATTAAATATGCGATTTGTATACTTTTTCATGTGAAAACATCTGGATGCGATGTGCTGCGAAAAGCAGCCATCGCATTTCCAGTGTGTCCAACTTGTTGGCAAAAATCGCACTTTTTTCACATTTTCGCCGCTCATTAAATATGCGAAAATGGAAAAAATGCGATTTCGGCCGTTTTTGCGAAAAAAAATTGCAAAAGTCTATAAATCTCATCCCATAGAATGTCACCCATAGTGTCTACATGGACTGTGCTGATAACACATTCCTCTGAAATAAGGGTGGTGGGAAATGTAAGTGAGTTTACAAACCATGATGATTATTAATTAAATCAATTCAACAACACAATATTAACTGTCCCTTGATTTAAATTGAAAAGCACTGCAGCCTCAGAACCTGGAATCTGGTCTCATATGTCAGGAATGCCCCAGTCTGTTAATAAACTAAAAACAGAATCTAAAACAAAAAGGTTTCAATGGTCAACAAAGGAGTCATGTAACTACCAAATGCTTTTAAAATGCTGTCACTGTGCAAAATTATAATGTTCCTTAGGCTCAAATGGTGAAATGTAAAAGGGTGCGATTTTTTTAGACATGTTACATTTTTTGTCAAAAACAGTCCAATTTGCACCTTTTCCGAAAATCACACATTTAATAGGGTGCAAATTGTGGTTAAAAAAATTGCACTTTTTACTGCGGAATTTGCACATTTTCACATGGCGATTTTTGCGCACACTTCAATTCGTTTTTGGTAAACATTACCTAAAATCGCCTAAAAATAGACCAGGTTCTGGCTTGCAAATTTTACAGAACTATGCACAGATCAGGTAGATCGGTGCATGGTTCTGTCTTAAAAAATTTGTAAAAGTTAAAATAAAAAATGGCATGGTGTTCCCCCTCCTGAGAATAACCAGCCCCAGGCTCATTGAGCCGGACCTGGTTCAAAAAATATGGGAGACAAAAAGCGTAGAGGTCCCCCGTATTTCTGAATCCAGCCCCAGATTCTTGGACTGGCCCTGGTTCCAAAAATACAGGGGACAAAAAAACTGGGGGTCCCCCGTATTTTGGAACCAGCACCAGGCTCCAACAGCCCACGGACGGGGGACACTTTTTATGTAAATAAAAGGCTCCCCTCACCAGGCTTCACCCGTCCAGGGCTGAAGCCTGGGGCTGTCCCCAGCATCCGTAGGCAGTGGATGCCTGGCTGATACATGTAAAATGAAATATAAAAAAACATTGCTTTTTACAGTCGAACTGAAACTCCCAGCATGCTGGGCATTAATGGGCCCCCTTGGACTTGCAGTTCACCTGTAAAAGAATGTTCAAGTTAAAAACACACACACACACACAAAAGTATAACTTTAATGCATACACTAATTTTACACCAGTATACAATATACATACCATTCCAGGCTCCAGTGGAATGCATGTATGTATGCATTAAAGTTATGCTTTGCTCTGTGTGTGTGTTTTTATTTAAACATTCTTTTTACAGGTAAACTACAAGCCCAAGGGGGCGCATTAATGCCCTGAATGCTGGGACTTGTGGTTCGCCAAGTCCCAGCATGCAGGGGAGGCCTGCTGGGGCTTGTAGTTCGACTGTAAAAAGCAATGTTATTTAATTTTACACATATCAGCTCGGCGTCCACCGCCGATGCTGGGGACAGCCCAAGGCTTCATCTGTCCAGTGTCCCCCGGCTGTTGGAGCCCGGTACTGATTCCAAAATACGAGGGACCCCCAGTTTTTTGTCCCCTGTATTTTGGAACCAGGACCGGTCTAAGAGACCGGGGTTGGTTTCAGAAATACGGGGGACCCCTAAGCTTTTTGTCCCCCATATTTTTGGAACCAGTTTCATGTCTAAAAAATCACACATTATCATTACAAAAAAACCACACATGTCTAAAAATAGCACATTTTTGTTACTAAAAAACCCACTTTTCCTTATTAAAAATCACACTAAATTGCATGCAAAAGTGTTTTGAGTTTTTTAAAGTCTGTAGAAATATAAAATGTCTTGTCTAATAATAATAAGTTAAAAGTTAAGATTGAAAATAAGCTTAAGAGAGATTGCTGATCAAGAAAATGTGTCTTCTTCACCATTAGACCAAACAATATTTTCCCTCTGCATGTGTAGCTGGTTTAGAAGTAAGTCAGGCGGAATTAGCATTAGAACAATTTGTAAGCTAGAAACATGAGGATCATCTTTTCATTACAAATTTCATGGCTTTGTTGTGCGAATTAGATACAGTAGATGAGGACAAAGTAAAGTTATTGTCCAAAAACCCCTTAGAACCTGTGAATATCTATTAAAAAGCCAGATAAATGTTGAGAGAGTTATTTTTACCTGGTTAATGTACTGATGCGATGCTCTCTATAAACACCGCACTTGTTTTCCTCAGAAACCCAGTTTTGTACATAAGAGCCTCAGTACATATTAGGACACGTGGTAGCAGTAATGTGATTGGTGTTCCAGGACAGTGACTGGGCTTGTTATGGAAGCAGTTCTGTACAAATGTTAAACTGCACACCACACGTGATAGCAGTAATGTGATTGGCGTTCCAGGACAGGGACTGGGCTTGTTATGGAAGCAGTTCTGTACAAATGTTGAACTGCACACCATATTCAGAAGGAGGAAAATGCATCTGCCATAGGGCTGATGCAATTGATGGTGTGTTTGAAGACGCACCAATTAGTTTTTCTGCATCTATGGACGTTGACAGTGGGCATCTTCTTGCACCTTCAGATACATGGATCTGCACCAGGGAATTACTTTGTAGCAGCATTAGTATTAAGACTCAGAGACAACTGCGGCAAAAGAAGAGGCTGCATCAGAATTAGCCCCTGTGACTGATATACTATGCACCAAGGAATGCGGTGTACTTTTTCCAACACTTCCAATTTAGTAGATAGTCTTAAATTGAGACTTCCATTGATCAGCATGGCAGGTATGTATTCACTCACCATGGTAAGTGGGAATATTGTGAGTGGGTGTGATGGGCAACTGTCATTGTTGCATGTGTCAATTCAAATATTTGGGGTAGGCAATGTCCAAATCTTCAAAGTGTTTTGACTACACCAGTGGTTCACAAACTTTCTTGAATCATGGCACCCTTGTGTATAAACTTATTTTTCACAGCACCCATAAGATAAAGGTTTTTATTGATACATTTTAAAACAAATTGTTAAATACCTACCGTCATCCTAAGAGTCAGTTCTGTGGTGGTGCACTGATTGTCCACATGGTTTATGATTGGCAGCCACTAGCACTGGTTTTGTCTATCACTTCTTCCTTAAATAGTTTAATTTGGTCCTGGACCACACAGGGTGCCTAGACACACAGTTTGGGAACCATTGGACTACACCCATTCTTCTGTGTGTGTTTCTGTAAAGTAATTGCCGATTTCCTCCAGGACAATTTCAGGTAATCTTGCAGTTGCAGGTTACCTGACCATACGTTCACTGTATTACCAAAACAGTAGGCACCATAGGTCATACATTTTGCTATAATTCCTCTTTACATTGATGTATCATGTGAAATATTTCCAATCAAATCTAGGTGTTGGTGATAAATGGGTCTAAGCATTATTAATGCAGGCATCCCTGCATAATTTAAGGCTTTGGCGTGCTGCAAGTTGAAGCCGGGAACTAAAATACATAGTTCATGATCTTAAAACTAGACCCCCAGGGGCTCAGTGGGCAGCCCAATAATGTCTATATGCTCAGGAGAGGGCAGTGTGTTTGCCTAAATAATTACCTACATCCTTTAACTTCTCTCCATGAGACCAAAAGAGGACCAGATGACAGGATTGGGGATATGGTGCTATCAATAGCACCTTTTCAGCCATGACCCCACAATGTTTTACTGTGATTCCTAGCACTGCATCACAGACACCATTTTTAGCAATTAATAGCAATCCCGTTATCACGTCTCAGCCCAGGTCACTGAAGTAGTGGTGAGATGCTAGAGGGATGCTCATTCTCCAAGGAGCCAAGATAAATTCTTTAAATTCCGATCCCTATGATGCCTACTATAAAACAACCATTCTTTTGATGAAGATGTGTATAAGTTGAAATGCATCAGTGAATTGCTTTTACATCAGCCACCTGGTTCTGAGACTGGAGGACTTTGCTCCACTTTTAATGCTTACACGACTTGTTGATTTAGTGACTTAACATCATACAACTTTTGCATAGACTCCGCTGCTCTCCAATGTCACAACCTTTACAGAGAGCCTGAACACAATTCCCTTGACTTCCGGCTCACATCAGAAGTGCTAAATACAGTATCATTTATACTTCAAACTCTACTGGATTCCTGGTTATTAGGAGATGAGTCTGATATCTAACAATGAATATCTAAGTGGACTAAAATAGTGACTATTCTATACAATTGAAACATATCCTTTTGATGTCACATTCACTGTCAAATTCCCATTTATTACTATATAAGTATATGTTTTTTAAAGCAGCAATAACTTACAAGGCATGGTTTGGCATCCTGCATTGCAGGGACGTGCAGTCAGGGGAGGCAGGGGAGGCAGAGCCTCCCCTGTCACAATGATGAAAATAATAAAAAGAAGATATTTATATATCTTCTTTTACTATTTTCATCATTTCTACCTCTCCGGCTGCCTCCCACTGCTGCATGTGAGAGTGGGAGGCAGCGGGAGAGGTGCCTCCCGCTGTTAACATTAAAACACCGGGCAGCGGGGGGCGGGTTGGGGTGGGCAGGGGGCAGGGCGCAGCAATGGGCTGTAAAAGCCCATTGAAAATGAATGGGGAAGCGGCACTTATACTGATGCCGCAATGACAGCGGCACCAGTATAAACGCACGCCCCCAGATGTGATTGGGCCAGCAGATCCAGTGCTGGATCCGCTGTCCAATCACACATGCAGCAGCGCGGGCAGCGGGGAGTTTGGCCAGCGACTCTGCCGCCGGGTCCCCCGCCCTGCTCGCCCGCTCCCCGATGTGCCCACTGCCCAGCATCAGTACCCCGTACGGTGCCATAAAAACCTTCTCCTCCGCGTTATAGGAAGTAGATTTGGGACAACATAGCAAGGACACATCCGCCCTCACCTGACGTCACTCCCGGGTGCTTACTACTGAGGAGAATAGTGCAGCGGCTGCTGCCTTGCCTTAAGTGACAGGAAGAGATCCGAAAGTGCTTGGACGTCGGGACTCGGGAGGTCAGGGGGGTTGATGGTGTAAAGATGGTGGCGAACAGTATACATGGACTGTCTGCCTTTGTGTCTACCCTATGACCCATGCCAGTGGCATAACTATAAATTTTGCTCCCCCCAGCCAAAAAGTTTGTGGCGCCACCCCCCCCCCCCCCCCCATGGCATTATATATATCTATATCATAGGCGTGCGCAGGGCCGGCGCTACCCACTCAGCAGCTCCTGCAAAGCAGGGAGGCGCCATGCTGAAAAGGCGCTGTCTCCCTCCCTGCTCTGCTAAAGCTGCCTCAGCCCTCACTGTCACTGCCTCCTGCACGCCGCCCGCAGCACCTGTCTGACAGCTGGCGGGCGGCAGCATAAATAGCTGCTCCCTGCACCGCAAGTGCACACACTGTCCTCCTCCTGCGACCTGCCCCCTCTTCCTCACGGACACTTGCGCTGAGGCATGAAGCGCTGTCTGTGATGTCCGGATCCGCTCCCTACCCATTGCTCCCTGCACCTGTCAGCAGTCAATCAAATGACGAACAGGCAGCAGTGCCGCCTCCCCTTCCTTCCCTCTTCTCAGTGTGCTGTGCCAGTGCTACTGCCAGTCCTCAATACTCCGCCCCCTCTATCTCCTCTCCTCTTCTTCCATCTCCTCCATCTCTCCCCTCCTTTTCCCCTCAGTCACGAGAGGGGTGTAATGGCATCCTCAGCATCCTGCCTACGCAGATAGAAGAGGAGGGACTGCACAAGAGTTAAACAGCAAAAGAACAGTGAGTCTTGTATTATACATGTTTATAACAATTTTTTTTAATAATTGTAGATTTGTTTTATATTAATTTAGACACTTTTTTAAATAATGGGCTGGGTTATGTGCCTAAAGGTGGCCATACACGCTGCAATAGCAGCATGAAATGCGATGTGCGCTCCTGTGCTGCACATACTTTTTGTACTGCTTTCGGATCGCATCGCGCACACATTGCATGCATGCCATGCGATGCGATCTAGCACATAACGTATACGATTCTCGCAGCGTGTATGGGCACCTTTAGTGCCTGCAACATTTTGCAGACACAGCACAGCAATGTACATGCACCCGAGATCCTCCATAGGATAGCATGTTGCATACCCTCCCACAATGCTTGCTGCAATGGCAATGTGGAAGGGTGCAAAATGTATGGTTTGCAGGAGGGCGCCGGACACCCTAGCACCGGCCCTGGGCGTGCGCACATAGTGTTAGGGGTGCTGTGCCCACCCTTATATACTTTTGCTTTTTAGAACTGGTATTCCACAGAGGAGCTAAGTTCAGCAGAGTGTCAGCTCTTCCAGCCACATCCAGCCCCCCCACCAGCCCACTCACCTGCTTTAATGAGAGCGTCTATCAAAGATGCTTCTAAACTCCACTCAGTTGGAGATTGCTGCTGTAAGATGGCTTCGGTCTGGTCACTTCTAGAGTTGTTGGACAGCCAGTGGAGTGGAGAGGGATCCAGTGGAGAAAGGAGGAGGGAAGCCAGGAGTGCGTTGCAGCAAATGTGTGTGCTATGTGATAGACAAGACAGAGACATAATCTATTGGGCCTCCCCTGAATACTGTATGTAACCCTATTAGTCACATAGCACATAATGACACCAATGTTGACACAAGACACACTGACAAGACTGGCATACAGACAAGACTGACAGATAATGACACACAGACAACACTGACACACAGGCAGATGCTGACACAGAACAACACTGACACACAGATAGATACGGACACATAGACAATGACACAGACAACACTGACATGTGTACACTGATACAGACAACACTGACACACAGGAAGATGCTGACACAGACAACACTGACACACAGGCAGATGCTGACACGTGTACGCTGATACAGACAACACTGACACACAGGAAGATGCTGACACAGAACAACACTGACACACAGATAGATACGGACACATAGACAATGACACAGACAACACTGACATGTGTACACTGATACAGACAACACTGACACACAGGAAGATGCTGACACAGACAACACTGACACACAGATAGATACTGACACATAGACAATGACACAGACAATGCTGACACGTGTACCGCTGATACAGACAACACTGACACACAGGCAGATGCTGACACATGTACGCTGATACAGACAACACTGACACACAGGAAGATGCTGACACACACAACACTGACACACAGATAGATACTGACACAGACAACACTGACACAGGCAGATGCTGACACACAGATAGATACTGACACATAGACAACACTGACACCACATTCAAACTGACAGTTTCCCTTCCAATTATGTGTGCCCTTTGCCAGGGTGAAGGGGATCTTGTAGAGTGCAGTAACAGAACAACTCCCCTAAGTAAGGGGAACATATGGCAGGGACACGCATTCCCCCCTTCTCCTCCATAGGTGCCAGGTTCATCACCCAAATCCATTAAAAAATGCTCCTTTACCATACCTCCCAACTTGTGTCCGGAGGAAATAGGGACACTCGCGCGGCTTATGCTAATTAGCCGCGACCTCATTTTCATACGAGAATAGACGCTGTGCGCATGCGCACAGCGTCTATTCTACTAGATTGGGGGGTCTCCCAACTGCCACCCCCCGCAGCGGGACAATGCCTGCCGCGGGTGGGACGTCGGGACAGGACCCGAAAATCGGGACTGTCCCGACGGAATCGTGACAGTTGGGAGGTATGCTTTACTAGTCTTCGGTAGCAGAAGCAGTCAGCACCATACATCCTGTCTGCCTGCCACATTGCCAGCACACACATCAGGAAAACAGCGCACCCCCAGCTTACCTCTCCGAGAGACACAGGTGACCATGTAATTACACCTCACTGGTCAAAGACGCTCAGTCTTTGCTGTTGGGATGGGGGTTGGCGCAGTCTGCTTGAAGTTCCCGCTGGGTGGGAGTCGGAGAGTGAAGGCGGGAGCCTGGATTGGGTGTCAGCAGGCCACTTGATGTCCTTAACACACACAGACCCCGCTGGCGCTGACAGGATTCTCCTCCTGTGTCAGCTCATCAGCGGGGCGGGCAGAGGCAGCGCAGCCCAATGTCAGTCCCCAGTGCAGGTGCCGGCGCACACACAGAGACCCAGCTGGTGCTGACAGGACTCTCCTCAGGCTCCTGTGTCAGCTCATCAGCGGGGCGGGCAGCCCAATGTCAGTCTGCTCTGCAGCGCAGGTGCCAGCGCATACACAGAGACCCCGCTGGCAGCGCAGCCCAATGTCATTCCGCCGGGCGGGTGCCGGCGCCCACGCAGACACTCGCTCCCCCAAGCGGTGGCGGGGTCTGCCTTACAATAGTTACGCCACTGACCCATGCGCAGCAATTGAATCCCCCCCCCCTCCTCTGGTGCGGTGGCTGCTGTACATGACTGGCTGACAGCACGTTGTGCATCTATACAGGAAGTCAGCAGCAGGTGAGTGTGCGGAACCCAAGGTGATAGAGTAGTACAGTATGTGACTGCTCCGGCTGGTGTAATACAGCAGCCCCTTATGGTGTGAGTACACTGCAGGGGAAATCTGATACATGGATCCCAGTGATTGTGTGAGAGACTGCGGGTCATATCCCATTCCCACCGTGATACCTGGTGGCTTGTTATTATTTATGTGTCGGGCAGCAGGATTCTCCAATCAGTATTTGTAGGACTGCAGCATATGTCATTGCTACTATGGTGCACAATGGGTATATAGAGTGTGTGATGCACCCAGGCCCCAGTAGCCAGTATAACTGTAATGTGCCCCGAGGTGGCCTGACCCTTAAATTAGCCAGTGGCAGGCCCCGCCTCAAAAGCTGCTCCTGCTTGTACCACCATCAGCATTATTTACTTGTCTGGAGAGGTCCAGCAGCGCTCTGCTGTCATGAGCCAGCCTTATGTTAGGTAGTATAATTTTGATGCAAGATAATTTTATACCAGTGAAATTTATTATACTTAGCGCTTTGCTTTGTTCTGGTTACCTCTGTGCCATCTACATAAGATGGAAGCTGTACACATGGACAGTAACCCATCCAATAAGCTGATGAGGGAACGACTGTAAAATGCAAGAGCTATAATTGTGGTTTATCATTATTAAACATATGTGGCTGTGACAGGCAGCGCAGGCAGCTTTCGTGTTCCAAGCACACCTCATTGCTAGCCCACGGCATCATCATGGGTATGGTTCATCATCCCATCATCAGCCCCCTTTTTCTCCGCGCAAAACCCTACTACAAATCAGGGGGGGGGGGGGGGGAGAGGGCGCGAAACATGCCCTTGCTCCGGGCACTGTGGCACCTAGCTACACCACTGGTCGCATATACCGGCGGCCGCTGCATATGTAGCACCGCCGGGGGGGGGGGGGTGTGTGGTGGTGAGGTCAGTGCCTCCCCAGGCAATGACCTCACCGCACGTCACTGCTGCATTGTTAATCAGGCCGTGAGCACTTGGTCTCATCCTGATACCCATTGGGCTGTCAGTGGCAGGGTAATAAATTCAGTCAAAAAAATAATTTAGATCTACAAGTTCTATCAAGTACTGGCAACCATCGACTTAGGTATACTGATGCTTATTGGCTGACAAAGCTTGCTGATCATTGTGGAGCTACAAATACAGGCAGCCAGGAGCATGCACTTCCACAGATGTACCTAATATTTAAAAAAAAAAGCCACACACCGGAGGTTCTATTATTTTATTTGAAATACAAAAATCCATTTATTACTTTATTAGACGCCTACATCCATTGAATGATCTTTCTTCTGTACTGTCAAGTCAAAATGTGAAAAAAATTGGTTAAAGAACAATGATGGCTTACCACCTTGACAAAGCTGCAAAGCGAAATGCGTTCGTAACTGCCTATTTGGACACCCACCCATTTGGATTACAATATGTTGCCAATACAGTGACCGTACCAGCCTTCCCTCTTCCCCACAGCCATATCCATATCGGTATTTGAACAAGCCAGCCTTCTGACAGACGGGACACCTAAATCAGGCACCCCCATGGCTGGAGAACACAGTTTATTCTCCCTAAACAAATCCACTCTTGGCTCATAATCTCTGGAAGTACATAGGAAGGCACCCTAGGAACAGACATTGGACACAATCTAGATGGGACTATTTGGTGACTATATCCGCACATTCATTTACTCCATATATGGTATCACTGATTTTTACAGTAAAAACTTTTTAAATATGTTTTAATAAATTCCCTTTACTTTTTACTTACACCTGTTGCATGTGTTTTTAGATATAGCGCAGTTATATCCTTTTCTGTACCAGTTTTTTCCTTTGTGGTTTGACAACCTCTGACATATAACTGCAGCTCTGCAATCCCATTCCTCCCTAGGCGCCTTCATGGGACACCTGGTGCCCTACCCTCTCTACCACTTACCCCTAGCATGCCTGCGTCACCATTTAATTTTATTTAATTATTCTCATTTTGAAACCCTCATCAAGATGTTCATGATGATGACTGACATGTCTTCACTCTGGCTGTATATACTTATACTGTATGCAATAACTGTATGTTGAGTTGCCTGTATTATATTGTACACACATAAGGCCACAATGTTTTTGTGGCAATAATTCCACTGTTAGGTCTGGGGAACAGTACTGTAACTTATTCAATATCGGGTTCTTAATAGATACATTGAGATTTTGATAATTGCCAAATCCCTTTACAATTCATTTTTCCTAAAAACTTAGTATTTAACACAATTAAGCTGCTTAGATGGACCATGCTGGAAAGCTATTATATTTTTTTAATAAACATATTAATAACCATTACTTTATTTTTATTGCCCATTTATATGCTGCCACCATATTCCGAAAAACTGTGCAGAGAATATTTAGACATTCAGGTCAGTCTCTGTCCCTTTGGAACTTACAGTTTAAATTCCCTAACAATTAGATGTACCAGCTGAAATAAAAACACAGTTGTCATGACAACAAATAAAATGCACGGAAATGTCATTTAGAAATATATATATATTTTAAACATAGTACATATCTAAGATAGTAACGGTATAAAGCAATATTTAAATAGTATTCTGATTCAAGAAAAGGAATGCACTACTCCAAAATAAATACAGTACAAGGTCAAGCCTATGTTAAGCCTATGTTACATTGGAAATCACTTATGATTCACACCCTGGGGCCTATGCGGACATGAATAGAATGTGCATCTAAATCAAAAGTGAAGGCCAAGAAAGATGTTTTAAGCATAATTTGCTGAGCTGGTCTTATATGCAAGGGCATTCTATGCACCTCATTTACACCTGGAGACAATGGGCCTGATTCAGACTTAGGGGGGTATTCAATCCCCGCCGCTATTTCCAACTGGAGAAATAGCAGCGGGCACCTAGTCAATGCCCGTTCTGCCGATTACGGACGTGAATTGTCGCGATCACGACCGAATCTTGACAATTCATGGACGTTTACGCAGACCCCCCCTTTTCGCTGATCGCGAAGCGGGACATTAAATCCCGCCTGCCGATACGCTGTCGAAAATGAGCCAGGGTCACGGCTGTCGGAACAGATCGACAGTTGTGACCCGAGATTGTAGACCCCCCTTGTGGTTTACAATGGATTCGCTAAACTACAATTCCCTGGGTTAGTATACAGGGGGGCTGCCTAGCACGATATGGCCACAACATTTTGCAGGCACATCGCTAAAGTGCAGGCTGGCCACTTGTTGGGCTGCAGCAGCTTCATCTGACATAACGCAGCCGTCGTGGCCCTTCGGACATGCCTGTGTTGTCTGGACCTCTCCCACAAAACGGTTCATCGCTGACAACCCCCCCGCCAGCTGTGAAACTGGGATTGCAGTTTCAGGGCTCACGCATATGAACTCCAATTTCCACACTTTGACCGGTAACTCTGAATCAGTCCTAATGTCCTTAATTTGAACACAATGGAACGTAAACTTCACATATTTTCCTTTAAGTCATAATAAAAAAAAAAATGTAAATAAATGTTTATTCAAATTCTCACATAATAAACATTATAAACAAACAAGCAGGTAATATGAGAGGTAACAGATCTAGTGAATTAGATCTCAGTTATGGTACAAAAATATATCACAAGTAGAAAGGTTGTTAAGACCTGAAGTAACATCCCAGAAAATTCAGTCAATCACTCTGCTGAACAAATAATAAATCCTATAAATCCTATTCAACTCCCAGCTTAATTTGTGATACTGAGCCAATAATCGAATGCTTTAAATCAGGGATGTGGAACCTTCCGCCCTCCAGCTGTTGTTGAACTACACATCCCAGCATGCCCTGCTACAGTTTTGCTATTTGGCCATGCTAAAACTGTTGCAGGGCATGCTGGGATGTGTAGTTCAACAACAGCTGGAGGGCCTTAGGTTCCACATCCCTGCTTTAAATAACGAGTTACTCGTTTATTAATAGCGTGGAATCAAAATTTAAGATAAAACATGTTAAAAGTTATGAAACGTTATTTATAGTGCCCATTTGTTGAATATGGTACATTTCCGAAAGAAATAAGAATGTCATTTGAAAAATCAAAGTATAATAACTGAGAGGAGATCAGGATAGGGTTGTCCTCTCTTCGTCTGTTTCCCCAGTTAGTGAGGACCTGAGCTAAGATACCTGTATGACACAGCTTATATCAGCCCCTTACAGGTATATGCACCAATTAGCCACTTTCATACTTACAGCTTAAAGACACAAAATGGCCCTTGCAGATGGAGCCCTCCCCCCTCTCTCTCATATCCACACCCCAGGACCCCTTATCCAGCTTTTATCAATAGTCCAAAATCTTTCAGAAGAGCAACCGCAGACATATTGCTTGGCATTTAAGATGCATAGGCCAGAAACTTGGGCCAAACGGCATACGGTCGGTTGGTCGACAGTCATTAGGTTGACACTGTTGGGTCGACATGGGACAAGTCAACAGGTGTTTAGATCGACACAAGCATTAGGTCAATATGGGTTAGGTCGACAGTCAAAAGGTCGACATGGGGTTTTTCTCTTTTTCTTGAGCCGACATGTGCCGACAGGCGGTATTTTATGCCCTACGATCTACTAGGGAGTGGTGGGAGAATAAAATAGTGTGCCAAGCCCTGGATTCACCGTGCCCGAAGCATGGCGTGTGCATCGAGCCATGCACGGGGACGCAGTGCACTTAAAACTGTGTCCATGTCGACTGTGTTGACATTCGGGTAATAAAACAGTGAAAAACCCCATGTTGACCTTTTGACTGTCGACCTAACCCATATTGACATATTGCTTGTGTCGACCGAAACACCTGTCAACCTTGTCCCATGTTGACCTAGACACCTGTTGACCTTGTCCCATGTCGACCTAGACACCTGTCGACTTTGTCCCATGTATGTCGACCCAACCATTTCGACCTAATGACTGTCGACCATCTTTTGGTTGGCCCAATGATTCCATTCCGGGACAAACATATCTTCCGTGTATCACTTTATCAGTGGCAATGACATGATAAAAGATATTTTAAGTTATACATTAAAAAAAGTGAAAATGCAATGAAAACAGAATATAACTTGCAGTGTCTACAAACCGTGTAAAGGGCACATTTTATCTCCAATATGTGTGCTTGGATAATTGACAATTTAAAACATCATAGTAAATGTTCTTCTGGTAAAGAGGAATTTCAAGGCTCATTATAACAGAATTACGAGGCATTATGGATTACACTGCTTGTATGACTAACTGGTATTATGGATGATCAAATAATTAAACAAAAATCTATTGCATAAACTAGAGGTCTGTGGGTTCTGTTCTGCAGAAGGTAATGTAATCAGAGAATGGTAGTTTGCCTCTCATATTAGTGCAGAGATGTGTGACTCAGCATCACATCCATCATGGACAATGAGTAATAGCATATTATGAGTAAAGAAGCTACACAGTCTGTCTCCTGTTTGACTTTTGCCCAACTGTCCCAGAAAAAGAAAGTATAATAAGAAAAAAAACCTTTCTTTGCCATGTTTTTAGATGTGTATTTTGGAAAAGCTTCTATTCCCTGGCAGTGGTTTTCAGTTAATGAAAATAGAACCAGACATGCATCCATCAACTATATAGAGTAGATTCCAACAATATGTATCCCATGAGCATTCATGAATGCAGCTTATCAATTCTCTAGTAAGCAGTGACCCTGGGGCATATAAACTATGACTTATTTAATTATATTCCTGGTATTCTATGAAGTCTCTATAATAATTTCAGTACAACTGTTATGATTGGCAGGTACATTCAGTAAAAAAGTATTGGTGGTCGAGAACTGTGACACAATCTACACCAGTGGTAGCCAACTCCAGTCCTCGAGAGCTACCAACAGTTCACATTTTCTAAATCACCTAGCAGAGGCACAGGTGCATTCACTACTTCACTTGTGATTCTGTGAGGACACCTGGAAAACATTAACTTTTGGTAGCTCTCGAGGACTGGAGTTGGCTACCCCTGATCTACACTTTATTGATGACTCTACTCCAAACCACTGCCTCTTATTTGGCCTTTCTGATTTTATAGTTTACTTGGAATTGTCACAGAGGTTTATTTACTAAGATGTAAGTTCTATTGGAGATGAGATGTTGCCCATAGTAACCAAACATAATCCACTACGAAAAGTTGCAAAATAAATAAGAAATCAATTCTTATTGGTTGCTATGGGCAACACCCCATCTTCTATAGAACTCCATACCAGTTTCCAATTGGGTATTTCAAGCCAAACGGACAGTTTTGGATCAACTCTGTGGCAAAGCTAACTGCTGAACATCTTATCTGCTGAACATCAGTACATAGGCCCTGAGGAAGCTATGCCATACCCTCCAACATGACCCATTCCATTGGGTACAAAATGCTCTGCTTCTGGACTTCTTCCTTAATTTAGGATTGCCTTCACCGTTGCTAGAACACCGTTATCATCACAGTTCAACACAGGTGACTGCAATTATCAACAGTGCATTTTGTACCTAATGGAATGGGTCATGTTGGAGGGTATGCTATGCTTGTGAACCTATTGTACATTAATTGTATACTCATTGGCCTGTGGCCTACCCACCATTAACTGTTCAAACAGCTGGTTAAATAACCATGACAGGTTGTAAGTATATATACACTGATGCATACTGGCCTCCAGTAATTTTTGTCCCCATCCTACTTGCTTACTCTAAGTGGGTGGGATTTGGGAGATTTGCCTACACTTCCATTGGTGCGGGTGACTACCTAAAAATTGTGAGTCTCCTGCAACTTCTAGGAGAGTAGGCAAGTATGACCTAATGTACATCTGGCACGTGCAATTGTGTTATAGTGTTATAATGTCTCAGTACATGGGCATAAAAACTCTATTTCTTCATGCAACATTTTACAGCTTATTTTGTTTTACACAGGTCCACTTCTACATCAGCCCTATAGCACATCACTGCTTTAGAACATCCTTCATATTGAAACTGAAGCACTTTTATGGCTTATAGCATGCAATATTTCTCTTTAAGGTCCAGATGCACTAAGCTTTAAAAGTGATTAAATGGAGAGTGATAAACCATTAGCGAATCAGCTCCTACCTGCCAGGTCACAGACTGTGTTTGAAAAATGTCAGACAGGAGCTGATTGGCTGGTGGTTTATCACTCTCCATTTTATCACTTTTGAAGCTTATGGGCCCCATACATCAGCAATCACAATTAATGGATTTCCAGATCCAGGGGTTTTTTGGCCAGATAAATGGTTTTTACAATCTATTTGACTTGCCCACACATTACAGATTTATTTCAGTGATCGGCAGATTTTTCCATCTAAAGATTGCATCTTCATATCTGGAAATTGCCCAATCGATTGTCATTTCAGCTGTTCATAATGTAAATAGATGAAGAAGACAAGTTGGGAATGCCCACACATATAAAATAGATCCGCAGATGATACCAGATTAATAAGCATGTTTAAAAATCTGATTAAGCAATTGATTGGCGATCCCTATTAATTTTTGATTGGGATTGCCTAAAGGGGGAGCCCACACATCTAAAATTCATTGTGGCAATCATCTCCAGATCTCAGGATTGTCACAATTAATTGCTGATGTATGGGGCCCATTAGGCCCTTAATCAGATCTGATTGTAGTACAAATGTGTTCTCAAAATGGGCACAACTATGTGCACTGCAGGTGGGGAAGATGTAACATGTGTAGAGAGTTAAATTTGGGTGGGGTGTGTGGGAACTGAAATCTAAATACCAGTGTAATCATAATGCAGCCAGTATTTACCCTGCACAGAAACAAAATAACTCACACAAATCTAACTCTCTCTATACATGTTACTGTATCTGCCCCCCCCCCCCCCTCCCACCCCCCTGCAGTGCACATAGTTTTGCCCATTTTGAGAACAAATTTGCACTGCAATCACATCTGAATGAGTGCATCTGGCCCTAAATGTTTCACTGTACTTTTCTGCTGGAATGAAGATCAGTGCCAAAGCATCTCTCTTTCACTCAAATTTCTGAATTCTCCACCATGTGTGGCAAAAATTTTTACTCGGCATAATGTTTTGTCTTGGGACCTACAATCACTCTTTCGTCTTTCATGATAACAAAAAAAAAATGGCTTGCAGACAGGCACTATTGGATCCAGCTGACTTCAGACCGGTATCTTACAGGCGGTGAAACACTAACTATGCAGCACAAAGCAAAAATAATATAAACAAAAGCCTTGCTCTGTTAGGTGCTTACAATGTATCAGTGCACTGTCTCCCATGAGGCTAGGCTATATGCCAATATAAATAAGGAACATATACACATTCCTTTTTGTTAGTTTTTGGAGAACTTGCATCAGAGGCCGTACTGTTTAATGTGCCTTATTCACATTGCTGTAAGGAGTCTCTTGATCTTTATTGATATAGGTGTTTTCCCATTTTAAATGGACCAGATAGAACAGTTCCTTGAGAATTTATGCTAAGGCAAGATTAGGACTGGAATTCTATTGGGGAAATTACTTAGATGGGAGTACCATTTCACATGGGAATCTGGGGCAGATGTATTATAGCGGCGCTCATTAGCGAGGCGAAGCAAGAGGGGAGACCGACAAGATGTATTAACATCTTGTCCGCCGAAGCGGGGGAGCGCTAACTCCCCCCTCCGGCGATGTCCCCTCCTGGAGATAGCGCATCAGTTTACACTGATGCGCTGTCTCCTGTCCCCCGGCCGGCTGCACTGGGCATGTGCGGGATCTTACTGCTCACGCGAGATCCCCAGCGCAACCCAGACCTAACAGCAGGGACAGCGCTGCCCCCTGCTGTTTAGATAGGGCTTCGCCAGCCTGCTGCTGGCGAAGCCAAAAGCAGCAATGGGCAGAATGGTCAGCGATGCTGACCGGTCATACATTCGGCCTTCTATCATTTAGATAGCAGCGCCGATATGGACAGGGGTACATAGTGCCCCCGCCATTACCGCACGCTGGCGCCGTCATACATGAGGGAGAAGCGGTATCAGTGCACATAATGTGCGCTGATACCCTTCTCCCCCAAATTATCTGTTCATACATCTGCCCCTCTATGGGCAACCAATCAGAATATACTTATTTATTTAGCACCTTCAGGAAGATAATAGATATAATCTGATTGGTTGCCCATAGCAACATCCCATTTTAGTAAATAAACTCCCCAGTCTTCTCGCCCTTGAACTAGCACTATACAATACTATAGATAAAATGCACCCAGTCCAGGCCCCACCCCCTAAAGTGACATCATGATGTCACGTTGAGGTGGCGGAGGCACCGGAACCAAGAAGAAATAATGTTCTGGCTCATCCTAAGGGCACTCCAGATGGCTCCGTTTGGACTTGTCTCTTGGACCATGGAGAAGTTAAGTGACTGGAATGTCCTAAGTACTCTCATTAAAGAAACCATACAAATACAGGTGACACAGGCAGCAACAATGCCACTCCCTATAATGTACCTCATGCCCTTTCCTAGTTATGGCCCTGTTTGAACTTCTCTGGCCAGATATCTACATCTGTCCTAACAGTGAACTGCCATTGTACTGCATCTCCCTTCCCCATATGTTATGTCTGGCTACTATCTATCCTTGTCATTTGTATTTCAAGGAGAAACAAGAAGCTATAACATAAAAAGTTTCTTGTGTAGTTTCACGGCGCCAGCATGGCGCCGTGCTACTTCCGGGTTGGGTACGCTCACCAAACTATCTAAAATAAAGTAACTTAACTCCATGCCAACGTGGATAGTTCATACCCCCACTATCCACATTGGCATGGAGTTGATTTTAGATAGCGTGGCGAGCCACCGAGCCCGCAGCGTGGGCGAGCGAAGGATACACCTTCCTACTATCCCTTCAATGCCCACAGCGCATTTGTCTAGTGCAAAATCTCACAAACATCATGGGACAGACGCTGGCACTGGACAGCACACATAGGAAATCCTGCCAATTTGTTACAAAATTATAATCCACAAAAGTGCTTATATTTTTAGTATCTCCATGATTTCCATCTGCATTCAGCAGTATGGCGACTACAAAATAGATAGATGTTTTCAGGTATTGTGGAGAAAAGGGCTTTTATGTTTCTGCTTTCATAAGAGTCAATTTCATACATTGTGTCAAACAGAGCTGTTTATAGCACATTTTGACACATCACCTCTTTGTAATTAACCCCCATTGTATAGTGTGTTTTTCATTTTGCAGTTGGTTAGAATATCAGGTTCTCTCATAAGAGAATAAATCCAAAACTAAATGTTAATTGTTTTTTTTTTTGTGATAAACAGAAATTAGACAGGATCAAATGATGTAAGGATAGGATTAGAGTATGATCTCTCCCTCTCTCTCTCTCTATCTATCTATCTATCTATCTATCTATCTATCTATATATATCTATATATATATATCTATATATATATATCTATATATATATATATCTATATCTATATATCTATATATATATATATATATATATATATATATATATATATATATATATATATATATATATATATATATACAAAGTAAATACTCGCACTCAACGGTAGTCAGCCTAAGGGGTGCACAGATGGACACAATTTTAATCCAGGAATCCAATGAAGGAAATGAGCACTCACCTCAAAGTTTTTAAATAAAAAACTTTTACATTTATTGCAACAAAAAATCTGAAAAAAGTTTTCAACATATCAAGTGAAGCTGTCAATTTTAATAAACTGTCCGACATTTCGATCCCAATCAAGGATCTTTTTCAAGGGAGAGTCATCAAAGGCAATATCAGCTAGATAGTGAAAAAAAGAGCCAGCAATCCTGAGGTCCTTCTGCAACAGCGCACAGTGACCTACTGAGAAGCCGCCCTGTCCCGGGTTTATATGCACACAGTGATTGTCAATTAGTCTATGGAGACACCCACTACTAGATCACATGTCCCCAGCTCCGGCTATCACATCGCCATCAGAGTCAGAGTTACTTCCTGGCCGTGGAACGCATGCCTCGCCCAGTCAGGAGACTGGTGGAACGCATGACACTTCCTGCTCAGCTCAGTGCTTCAAGTTAATGCCGTGTATTGGAGTACCGGCTGGGTTTCATGCCCGCAGTGTGTGCTCTATTCATTTACATATCCACTCGCTTCCAATGTCACATTAGTCATATTTGCCCATGCGGGATAGTGTCTAAGGAAGTGAAGTGGCAGTGTGACGCTTAACGTTTCTTACTGTACATTGTGAGGAGATTGCGTGTGCTAGAGTGAGAGAGATACAGTGTATAGAATTTAACTGTGAACTGGATCATCGCCATGGTGCATGGATATATGTGTCTGTAACGTGCAAGGTCTCTCCTAGGTGTGTGTGTGTGTGGAAAGTGTTACTGTGGTTATATTATACCACTATATCCCAGATTGCATGTGACATCGTGCGAGTGATATTAAATGTTACTTATAAGAAGGTTGTTAAATTCTGCTTGTGTGTGCAAGACCGGGACAAGAACTGTCACACATGAAATAACCATGATATTTGTGTGTTAATAAAGAGATGGAGTTGCTGTGCAAAAATTGTATACACTAAATTTGTATATACGATATACAAAGAGTAATTTACAAAAGTAAAGAGGCAGATAAGAGGAGACATCCATCCCCTAAAAGGGATGTCCAGTTTCTCTTTTTCCTGAGTGCTGGTGGTGGGAACACAACCTTGTGCAATTGTGTATGTGTTTTTCTCCCCTTAGGTAGGGTCAGGGCTATTTTTGTGCAGGCTCTAGCAGGAACTGTGGCCCTTATTCTAGTTCACTCTTTCTGACAAAATATTTCTTAGATGGACAAAACCATGTGCACTGCAGGTGAGGCAGGTGTAAAACCCCACCCAAATCTAATTATCTCTGCACAAGTAACACCTGCCTCACCTGCAGTGCACATGGTTTTGTCCATCTAAGAAATATTTTGTCAGAAAGAGTGAACTAGAATAAGGGCCACAGTTCCTGCTGGAGCCTGCACAAAAATAGCCCTGGGTAGGGTCAATGTGTTTTGGAGGTGATGTGTGTGTGTGTGTATATATAGCAGGGCTCAATGCTATGCCTCTGATCGCACCTGAATGCATATACTCGGCCAGAAAAATGCAATGAGATGCTTTTTGGGAAATACATAGTAATATAGTTGTTGGGGTTGAAAAAAGACATGAGTTCATCAATTTCAACCTATGTAAGATCTCCTGAGGTGTAAATGAACCGGATGAGGCTACTGCTTATCTATTATAAACCAGGATCCCTGGTATACTGGTACCTTGTATACTTTTTTCCGCTAGAAATTTGTCTAACTCTATTTTAAATGTATCCTTAAGTATCTACCACAACCGTCTCTGCCAGAGTATTCCATAACGTAACTGCCCTTACTAAGAAGAAACCCTTCCTACGCTGGGTGAGACGCTCCTCCTCTAACCCTAATAAGATCCCGCAAATCATGTGTTCAGTCCGCATGGTAAACAGATCACCTGATAGTTCTCTGTATTGAACCTTTATATATTTAAATATATTGATCATATCCCCTCTTAAACGCCTCTTTTCTAATGGAAACATATATAGCTTGGCTAGCCTTTCCACCACTGGCTCTAAATGAAAACACAGCTACTATTCATTATCATCTATATATATGTCTAGTTTCCATGTGGCTCAAAAACACACACTTTCGAAGCATTTGCTTTGAGCAGGCATACTAGATATATATATATTTTACTGATTGAGCCGGCATATATAAACCCTGCCATACTTACCTCAGACACGCCTCCTGACGAAGTCATCAGTGACGAAACGCGTTGGGGCGTGGTCACCCGACGTATCAGATCCTGATTACAGAGTTACCTGTCCATCTTGAGTCCGTGTGTGGAGAACGCCGCCACCGCTGTCCTGAGTTCCATTCTGCCGGTCTTCTGGATGTCCTCCGGTGTCCGTGCTATGTACTGGTGTGCTGACGGTGATTACCACATATGCTGACTGCTGCTATCCTTAATGTATGTGAGCCTGCACTTTTTTCTCAGTAAACGCTGTTCAATTTTGCTCACCTGTGCGCTCCTCTTTTCTTTTGTGTTACATGTGTTCTATTTGAGGCCGTGACAAAGCCTCTCAAGAGTGAGCTGCACTGCAAACAGAAGACGGGTTTCACTGATCCATAAGTATTGCTTTGCGCAGATCCACCTGTGTTCTGTATATATATATATATATATATATATATATATATATATATATATATATATATATATATATATATATATATATAATATGTCTAGTGTCTAATTGTGTGTCTCTTAAACACTGCCATCTGTTGGCAACAAATGAAACTACATCTCTTTCTCTCTCACACATGCACAAACACAGATGCAATCACAAGGAAGCAGACTAACTTTCCAAGCATTTGCTTCAACAGTCATACTAGTATAGCATATGGATGGTGTGGACAGGAAAGGTTTAAGCATTTTGAAATTTAGTTTATCTACAAGAGAAGACATGGGGCCAAATGTAATAGGGTGAGAGTTTCAGAAAGTGAGAGATTTTGGGAGAGTTTTCCCATTTTTTTTAAAGCAGCAATCAATTACATGGCAAAATCAGCCTGGTTTTGCAGTGTAATTGATTGCTGCTTTAAAAAAAAGGGGACAACTCTCCCAAAATCTCTCTCTTTCTGAAACTCTCACCCTATTACATTTGGCCCATGGTTCCTCTGACAATGGGCCTTATTTTAGTTCACTCTTTCTGACAAAATCCTTCTTAGATGGACAAAACCATGTGCACTGCAGGGGGGCAAATGTAAAATGTGCAGAGAGAATTAGATTTGGGTGAGTTATTTTGTTTCTGTGCAGGGTAAATACTGACTGCTTTATTTTTACACTGCAATATAGATCTCACTTTGAAGTAAAACCCCACCCAAATCTAATTATCTCTGCACAAGTAACATCTGCCCCCCTGCAGTGCACATGGTTTTGTCCATCTAAGAAGGATTTTGTCAGAAAGAGTGAACTCGAATAACCCCCAATGTGCCTTTCACAAACTGTAATTGGATTCCACTAGATATTTAATCTCTTAAATGAAAAAAAAAATTAAGTTATATGAAACCTTTAAAATATCAAATATTTACTTTTGTTCTAAGCTTTTTGTTTATAAATAAATGCACCTAAAAACACTTGAAAAGCAACCTGAATTATGCTGCTTTCCCACTGCAGACCCGTTTTAAGTTACAGGTAATCTTAAACGGTATTTAGCATTCCCACTGCAGCAGATTACAGTTTTAACCCCTTCACGACATTTGACGTATATATACGTCATGGCCGGGAAGTACTTCCCGACACATGACGTATATATACGTCATGACTTTAAACTGTCACTGCGTCTAGAGACGCAGTGACAGAGGGACGATGTCTGCTGTCCCTGACAGCAGACATGTCCCTGCATGCCCAGGGGGGGCTGCGATGCCGCCCCCCCGTCGGCGATCGCTGTGATTGGCTGTTCAGTGTGAACAGCCATTCACAGCGTTTTCCTGTGTTACCAGCGAATCAGACGCTCGGTAACACAGGTGTCAATCACCGCCGGGCGTCAGGGGGCATGAGGGGGTCATCGGTGACGATGACACCTCACCCCACCCTCACCCCACCTGCCCCCAAGGCTGTGATTGGTCCGTGGGACCCACGGACCAATCACAGCCAAGGCGCGACATTTAAACTAACGGTGACTGCGCTGCAGACGCCATTCCGGTCTGGAATAGCGTGCAGAGCGGTCACCGTGCCTATCTGCCGTGATACTGACCTGATCCTTGCTAATACTTACCTGATCCTTGCAAATACCTTACCTGATCACTTGATCACTGCTTGTAGCGTGCTGGACGCTTCCTGGATCTGACTTCCTGAGACTTCCTGCTGCTGCTGCAGTGTGATAGAGAGATAGAGAGATAGAGAGAGAGATAGAGAGATAGTGACAGAGAGAGCTATATTTTGTGTCTGCTACCCCCCCTTTTTGGGGGTGCAGGTTTTTTTTATATATAAATAACTGTCAGTGCTGCTGCTGCAGTGTCATAGAGTGATAGATAGTGATAGATAGTGATAGATAGTGAGAGATAGAGAGATTTGTGTCTGCTACCCCCCCTTTTTGGGGGTGCAGGTTTTTTTTTTATATATATAACTGTCAGTGCTGCTGCTGCAGTGTCATAGAGTGATAGATAGTGATAGATAGTGAGAGATAGAGAGATAGAGAGAGAAAGTGACAGAGAGTGATAGAGAGTGTATATTTTGTGTCTGCTACCCCCCCTTTTTGGGGGTGCAGGTTTTTTTTTATACATATAACTGTCAGTGCTGCTGCTGCAGTGTCCTAGAGTGATAGATAGTGATAGATAGTGATAGATAGTGATAGATAGTGAGAGATAGAGAGAGATAGTGACAGAGAGTGATAGAGAGTGTATATTTTGTGTCTGCTACCCCCGCCTTTTGTGCTGATCACTATATCTGAGGTGATCAGCAACTTTTTGGGGGCGCAGAGGTTTTTTTTTTTTATATATACCTGTCAGTTGCTGCCAGTTGCACCAAAGGTTGTGCACCTGCTGCCCCTCACTGGTAATCAGTGTCGCATCACTGATCACCTTTTTTTTTTTTTGTGGGTGCTGTGTGGTCTTTTTTTAATTTTTTTTTTACACACATTGTGATTTTGTGGGTGTCCTGTGGCCACTGTGCGCTGATCAGTGACGTACATCACTGATCAGCTTTTTCGGCACAGGGTTGATCTATTTTTTTTTTTTTTGATCAAATTCCTGTTGCCTTTGAGCGCTGTTCAGTGACGGACGTTACTGACCAACATCTGTGCTCAATTTTTGGCGCAGGACCTTTTTTTTTGTTTTTTTAACCCCTTCAAATTTTTTTTTTTTAACCCCTTCAATTTTTTTTTTTTAACCCCTTCAATTTTTTTTTTTTTGTATAAAGTATTTTTTTTTTCTGCACTACATACACACTACACACTACATACCCCCCGGGTTGAAATAAAGTTTGTACCCCCCCCCTACACTATACACGTGTTGAAACATTTTACTACCAGTAACACAAAAATAAAAATGTCATCCCAAATGTCATCCCAAATGTCATCCCAGTCATCCAGAAGAATGTATTCAGTGGAGGAGGCATATGCCATGCTTGCTTCTGACTCTGACACAGCCAGTGAGGCAAGCGGGGAATTTGAAGGATTCGTCTTAAGCTCCTCTTCCTCCTCTGGTGATGAGGGACCCCCTCAAAGACGCCCCCGTAGAGCAGCTGAGACCCCCCCCCAATAATTGATCTCGTATGGACCCCACCACCAGACAATTTTGAGCCCCAGGTTCCTGAGTTTTTGGCCATGCCAGGAATCCAATTTGATTCCACAGGTCTCAGAGAAATTGACTTTTTCAAATTATTTTTCTCTGATGATTTTATAAATTTAATGGTGGACCAAACTAATTTATATGCCCAGCAGTTTATTGCTCAAAACCCCACGTCATCATTTGCTAGGTGGACCCCTGTAGATGCAGTAGAGATGATGACGTTTTGGGGTCTGGTGTTTCATATGGGCATAGTAAAAAAGCCACAAATTAGGCAATATTGGAGTACAGATGTTCTGTACAGCACCCCATTTTACCGTATGGCCATGACTCGGACTCGTTTTGAGGCAATCCATAAATTTATACATTACACCGATAATGCACAGTGCCCACCCAGAGATGATCCCACCTTTGACAGGCTATTCAAAGTCAGGCCGGTCATTGATCATTTCAGTGCCAAATTTGCAGAGCTATACATCCCTGATAAATGTATTAGCATCGACGAGTCCCTTATACATTTTAAAGGAAGGGTTAAATTCCGCCAGTACCTTCCCAGTAAGAGGGCAAGGTATGGCATAAAAATGTATAAGCTGTGTGAAAGCACCACAGGGTACACCCACAAGTTTAGGGTATATGAAGGGAAGGATTCAAGAATTGAACCGCCAGAATGCCCCCCCTCCCTCGTAGGTGTTAGTGGAAAAATTGTCTGGGATTTAATGCACCCCTTCCTGGATAAGGGTTATCACCTCTATGTGGATAACTTTTACACCAGCATCCCCCTGTTTAAGGCCCTTGGTTTAAGAGGTACAGCAGCTTGCGGTACTGTGCGTAAGAACCAAAGAGGCCTCCCAAAAACGCACATTGCCCAAGTAATGAGAAGGGGTGAAAGCAGGGGAATATGCACCGAAAATATGTTGTTGGTCAAATATAAGGACAAGAGGGATGTCCTTATACTGACAACAATTCATGGAGACAGTACCACCTCCATCCCTGTACGAGGTACCAGTACCCACACCTCAAAACCAAATTGTATCCTAGATTACAATAAGTACATGGGCGGAGTGGATCTTTCAGATCAGGTACTGAAGCCGTACAGTGCCCTGCGGAAAACAAATATCTGGTACAAGAAGCTGGCCGTGTATATCATCCAGATGGCACTGTATAACGCTTACGTGCTATTCCGTTCTACCGGCCAGAGGGGGACATTTATGCACTTTCAAGAGGAAGTCATAAAGGGCCTAATATTTGGGAACCAGCAGGCAGAGGGCCCCAGTACTTCTAGTACTGGCCCCCGTATTGTACCGGGGCAGCATTTTCCCAACGAAATCCCCTCCACTGCAAGAAAGGGCAGGACACAAAAAAGGTGCAAAGTTTGCTATAAAAAGGGAATAAGAAAGGAAACTATTTTCCACTGTGAAACTTGCCCCGACAAACCCGGCCTATGTATAAAGGAGTGTTTCAAAATATACCACACATCTATGGATTATTAGGTTCATCATTTCACCGTGCTTCGGGGGTCTTGCTAATGCCACATAGCACCCACCATTCATTCCACCAGAATCTGAGCTGCAAAATCCAAAAATCACTCCTTCCCTTCTGAGTCCTGCCATGCACCCAACTGGTATTTTTTGGTCACATGTGAGGCATTGCCGTACTCTGGAGAAATGGGGGCACAGATTTTGGGGTGCTTTGTCTCCTTCATTCCTTGTGAAAATGAAAAATTTTGAGCCAGAAGTACATTTTTGTGTAAAAAAAATGTAATTTTTCATTTTCACAGCCCAGTTGTACCAAAATTGGTGAAACCCCTGGGGGTTTGAAATGTACACTATACCCCTAGATGAATTCCCTGAGGAGTGTAGTTTGCAAAATGGGGTCACTTGTGGGGGGGTTCCACTGTATTGGTAATGCAACATAGCACCCACCATTCATTCCACCAAAATCTGTGCTCCAAAATCCAAAAATCACTCCTTCCCTTCTGAGTCCTGCCATGCACCCAACTGGTATTTTTTGGTCACATGTGAGGCATTGCCGTACTCTGGAGAAATGGGGGCACAGATTTTGGGGTGCTTTGTCTCCTTCATTCCTTGTGAAAATGAAAAATTTTGAGCCAGAAGTACATTTTTGTGTAAAAAAAATTTAATTTTTCATTTTCACAGCCCAGTTGTACCAAAATTGGTGAAACCCCTGGGGGTTTGAAATGTACACTATACCCCTAGATGAATTCCCTGAGGAGTGTAGTTTGCAAAATGGGGTCACTTGTGGGGGGGTTCCACTGTATTGGTAATGCAACATGGCACCCACCATTCATTCCACCAAAATCTGTGCTCCAAAATCCAAAAATCACTCCTTCCCTTCTGAGTCCTGCCATGCACCCAACTGGTATTTTTTGGTCACATGTGAGGCATTGCCGTACTCTGGAGAAATGGGGGCACAGATTTTGGGGTGCTTTGTCTCCTTCATTCCTTGTGAAAATGAAAAATTTTGAGCCAGAACTGCATTTTTGTGTAAAAAAATGTAATTTTTCATTTTCACAGCCCAGTTGTACCAAAATTGGTGAAACCCCTGGGGGTTTGAAACGTACACTATACCCCTAGATGAATTCCCTGAGGAGTGTAGTTTGCAAAATGGGGTCACTTGTGGGGGGGTTCCACTGTATTGGTAATGCAACATGGCACCCACCATTCATTCCACCAAAATCTGTGCTCCAAAATCCAAAAATCACTCCTTCCCTTCTGAGTCCTGCCATGCACCCAACTGGTATTTTTTTGGTCACATGTGAGGCATTGCCGTACTCTGGAGAAATGGGGGCACAGATTTTGGGGTGCTTTGTCTCCTTCATTCCTTGTGAAAATGAAAAATTTTGAGCCAGAACTGCATTTTTGTGTAAAAAAATGTAATTTTTCATTTTCACTGCCCAGTTGTATCAAAATTGGTGAAACCCCTGGGGGTTTGAAATGTACACTATACCCCTAGATGAATTCCCTGAGGGGTGTACTTTGCAAAATGGGGTGACTTGTGGGGGGGTTCCACTGTATTGGTGCTTTGGGAGTCTTGCTAATGCAACATGGCACCCACCATTCATTCCACCAAAATCTGTGCTGCCAAATCCAAAAATCACTCCTTCCCTTCTGAGTCCTGCCATGTGCCCAACTGGTATTTTTTGGTCACATGTGAGGCATTGCCGTACTCGGGAGAAATTGGGGCACAGATTTTGGGGTGCTTTGTCTCCTTCATTCCTTGTGAAAATGAAAAATTTTGAGCCAGAACTGCATTTTTGTGTAAAAAAATGTAATTTTTCATTTTCACTGCCCAGTTGTATCAAAATTGGTGAAACCCCTGGGGGTTTGAAATGTACACTATACCCCTAGATGAATTCCCTGAGGGGTGTACTTTGCAAAATGGGGTGACTTGTGGGGGGGTTCCACTGTATTGGTGCTTTGGGAGTCTTGCTAATGCAACATGGCACCCACCATTCATTCCACCAAAATCTGTGCTGCCAAATCCAAAAATCACTCCTTCCCTTCTGAGTCCTGCCATGCGCCCAACTGGTATTTTTTGGTCACATGTGAGGCATTGCCGTACTCGGGAGAAATTGGGGCACAGATTTTGGGGTGCTTTGTCTCCTTCATTCCTTGTGAAAATGAAAAATTTTGAGCCAGAACTGCATTTTTGTGTAAAAAAATGTAATTTTTCATTTTCACTGCCCAGTTGTACCAAAATTGGTGAAACCCCTGGGGGTTTGAAATGTACACTATACCCCTAGATGAATTCCCTGAGGGGTGTACTTTGCAAAATGGGGTGACTTGTGGGGGGGTTCCACTGTATTGGTGCTTTGGGAGTCTTGCTAATGCAACATGGCACCCACCATTCATTCCACCAAAATCTGTGCTGCCAAATCCAAAAATCACTCCTTCCCTTCTGAGTCCTGCCATGCGCCCAACTGGTATTTTTTGGTCACATGTGAGGCATTGCCGTACTCGGGAGAAATTGGGGCACAGATTTTGGGGTGCTTTGTCTCCTTCATTCCTTGTGAAAATGAAAAATTTTGAGCCAGAACTGCATTTTTGTGTAAAAAAATGTAATTTTTCATTTTCACTGCCCAGTTGTATCAAAATTGGTGAAACCCCTGGGGGTTTGAAATGTACACTATACCCCTAGATGAATTCCCTGAGGGGTGTACTTTGCAAAATGGGGTGACTTGTGGGGGGGTTCCACTGTATTGGTGCAACATAGCACCCACCATTCATTCCACCAAAATCTGTGCTGCAAAATCCAAAAATCACTCCTTCCCTTCTGAGTCCTGCCATGCGCCCAACTGGTATTTTTTGGTCACATGTGAGGCATTGCCGTACTCGGGAGAAATTGGGGCACAGATTTTGGGGTGCTTTGTCTCCTTCATTCCTTGTGAAAATGAAAAATTTTGAGCCAGAACTGCATTTTTGTGTAAAAAAATGTAATTTTTCATTTTCACTGCCCAGTTGTATCAAAATTGGTGAAACCCCTGGGGGTTTGAAATGTACACTATACCCCTAGATGAATTCCCTGAGGGGTGTACTTTGCAAAATGGGGTGACTTGTGGGGGGTTCCACTGTATTGGTGCTTTGGGAGTCTTGCTAATGCAACATGGCACCCACCATTCATTCCACCAAAATCTGTGCTGCAAAATCCAAAAATCACTCCTTCCCTTCTGAGTCCTGCCATGCGCCCAACTGGTATTTTTTGGTCACATGTGAGGCATTGCCGTACTCGGGAGAAATTGGGGCACAGACTTTGGGGTGCTTTGTCTCCTTCATTCCTTGTGAAAATGAAAAATTTTGAGCCAGAACTGCATGTTTGTGTACAAAAATGTAATTTTCCATTTTCACATCCCAGTTGTACCAAAATTGGTGAAACCCCTGGGGGTTTGAAATGTACACTATACCCCTAGATGAATTCCCTGAGGGGTGTAGATTGCAAAATGGGGTGACTTGTGGGGGAGGTTCCTAACTTTTAGCACTTATGGTGCCTAGAAACCTACATGGTGCCTAAAAAAAAATCTCATAAAAAGGAGGCTCCAAAATCAAGTAGGTGCTCCTTCTATTATGAAGCCTGTGGTTTGGTCAACGTGCACACTAGGGCCACATATAGGATATTTTTTAAAACAAAAGAATTGGGGGAATCAATTTTTAGTCACATTTCTCTAGTAAAATCTACTGTATTCGTTAGAAAAATGTATTAAAATTGAAACTCTGCAAAAAAAAAGAAATTTTGAAATTTCACCTACACTTTGTTTTAATTCCTGTGAAACACCTAAAGGGTTAACAAACTTCCAAAATGCTGTTTTGAATACTGTGAGGGGTGCAGTTTTTGAAATGGCATCATTTATGGGGGTGTCTCACATACAAGTCCCTCAAAGTCACATCAGAACTGAACTGGTCCCTAAAAAAATCAGTGTTTGAAATTTTCTTGAAAATTTGAGAATTTGCTAGTCATATTTGAAGCCTCCTAGTGTCCAAAAAAATGAAAAGGAGGTTGAAATAATGATTGCAACATAAAGTAGACATATGGTCTTTGTTAGTTATTAACTATTTTGAGTGGTATGATTATTTGTCTCACAAGCAGAAAATGTGACATTTTGCATATTGCTAAATTTTCCATTTTTTCACGATATTTTGGTATTTTTCACAAAAAAACACAGACTGTATCGACCAAAATTTACCACTAACTTGAAGTACAATGTGTCACGAGAAAACAATCTCAAAATCACTGGGATAAGTAAAAGCAAAAAAAAGTTATCCCCACTTAAGTGAGACATGTCAGATTTGAAAAAAAGGGCTCTGTCATGAAGGCACAAACTGGCTCTGTCATGAAGGGGTTAAATGCCATTTAAGTACCATTCCCATTGCAGGTAAAACGTTTTAGCTCTTCAAAACGTTTTTACAGCACAAATGAGTGCCTGTGAATTTAATGGGCTTTTCAGGGTTAAAAAGGTGCACACCCACAGTTGTTTTCACATAATAAAAGGAGGGGGAGGGGCCAGTGGTGCGTACAAATCCCGCAGCCGTCAACATTTGTGCTATGTGTCGGCTCAATTTAACCCATGGTGGACAGTAATATATACATTGCTGGCCAGTGCCAGCTATGTATATATTACTGCCTAATAACTAAATCATTGGTGCCCAGTGGTGCCTGTAATAAATAGATTGCTGGCATGTGCCAGCAATCTATATATTACTGGCTTATGATTGTCATTGGTGCCCAGTGGTTCCAGAAATATATAGATTGCTGGCATGTGCCAGCAATCTATATATTACTGGCTTAGGATTGTCATGGGTGCCCAGTGGTTCCAGAAATATATAGATTGCTGGCATGTGCCAGCAATCTATATATTACTGGCTTAGGATTGTCATTGGGGCCCAGTGGTTCCAGAAATATATAGATTGCTGGCATGTGCCAGCAATCTATATATTACTGGCTTAGGATTGTCATTGGTGCCCAGTGGTTCCAGAAATATATAGATTGCTGCCATGCGCCCAACTGGTATTTTTTGGTCACATGTGAGGCATTGCCGTACTCGGGAGAAATTGGGGCACAGATTTTGGGGTGCTTTGTCTCCTTCATTCCTTGTGAAAATGAAAAATTTTGAGCCAGAACTGCATTTTTGTGTAAAAAAATGTAATTTTTCATTTTCACTGCCCAGTTGTATCAAAATTGGTGAAACCCCTGGGGGTTTGAAATGTACACTATACCCCTAGATGAATTCCCTGAGGGGTGTACTTTGCAAAATGGGGTGACTTGTGGGGGGGTTCCACTGTATTGGTGCAACATAGCACCCACCATTCATTCCACCAAAATCTGTGCTGCAAAATCCAAAAATCACTCCTTCCCTTCTGAGTCCTGCCATGCGCCCAACTGGTATTTTTTGGTCACATGTGAGGCATTGCCGTACTCGGGAGAAATTGGGGCACAGATTTTGGGGTGCTTTGTCTCCTTCATTCCTTGTGAAAATGAAAAATTTTGAGCCAGAACTGCATTTTTGTGTAAAAAAATGTAATTTTTCATTTTCACTGCCCAGTTGTATCAAAATTGGTGAAACCCCTGGGGGTTTGAAATGTACACTATACCCCTAGATGAATTCCCTGAGGGGTGTACTTTGCAAAATGGGGTGACTTGTGGGGGGTTCCACTGTATTGGTGCTTTGGGAGTCTTGCTAATGCAACATGGCACCCACCATTCATTCCACCAAAATCTGTGCTGCAAAATCCAAAAATCACTCCTTCCCTTCTGAGTCCTGCCATGCGCCCAACTGGTATTTTTTGGTCACATGTGAGGCATTGCCGTACTCGGGAGAAATTGGGGCACAGACTTTGGGGTGCTTTGTCTCCTTCATTCCTTGTGAAAATGAAAAATTTTGAGCCAGAACTGCATGTTTGTGTACAAAAATGTAATTTTCCATTTTCACATCCCAGTTGTACCAAAATTGGTGAAACCCCTGGGGGTTTGAAATGTACACTATACCCCTAGATGAATTCCCTGAGGGGTGTAGATTGCAAAATGGGGTGACTTGTGGGGGAGGTTCCTAACTTTTAGCACTTATGGTGCCTAGAAACCTACATGGTGCCTAAAAAAAAATCTCATAAAAAGGAGGCTCCAAAATCAAGTAGGTGCTCCTTCTATTATGAAGCCTGTGGTTTGGTCAACGTGCACACTAGGGCCACATATAGGATATTTTTTAAAACCAAAGAATTGGGGGAATCAATTTTTAGTCACATTTCTCTAGTAAAATCTACTGTATTCGTTAGAAAAATGTATTAAAATTGAAACTCTGCAAAAAAAAAAGAAATTTTGAAATTTCACCTACACTTTGTTTTAATTCCTGTGAAACACCTAAAGGGTTAACAAACTTCCAAAATGCTGTTTTGAATACTGTGAGGGGTGCAGTTTTTGAAATGGCATCATTTATGGGGGTGTCTCACATACAAGTCCCTCAAAGTCACATCAGAACTGAACTGGTCCCTAAAAAAATCAGTGTTTGAAATTTTCTTGAAAATTTGAGAATTTGCTAGTCATATTTGAAGCCTCCTAGTGTCCAAAAAAATGAAAAGGAGGTTGAAATAATGATTGCAACATAAAGTAGACATATGGTCTTTGTTAGTTATTAACTATTTTGAGTGGTATGATTATTTGTCTCACAAGCAGAAAATGTGACATTTTGCATATTGCTAAATTTTCCATTTTTTCACGATATTTTGGTATTTTTCACAAAAAAACACAGACTGTATCGACCAAAATTTACCACTAACTTGAAGTACAATGTGTCACGAGAAAACAATCTCAAAATCACTGGGATAAGTAAAAGCAAAAAAAAGTTATCCCCACTTAAGTGAGACATGTCAGATTTGAAAAAAAGGGCTCTGTCATGAAGGCACAAACTGGCTCTGTCATGAAGGGGTTAAATGCCATTTAAGTACCATTCCCATTGCAGGTAAAACGTTTTAGCTCTTCAAAACGTTTTTACAGCACAAATGAGTGCCTGTGAATTTAATGGGCTTTTCAGGGTTAAAAAGGTGCACACCCACAGTTGTTTTCACATAATAAAAGGAGGGGGAGGGGCCAGTGGTGCGTACAAATCCCGCAGCCGTCAACATTTGTGCTATGTGTCGGCTCAATTTAACCCATGGTGGACAGTAATATATACATTGCTGGCCAGTGCCAGCTATGTATATATTACTGCCTAATAACTAAATCATTGGTGCCCAGTGGTGCCTGTAATAAATAGATTGCTGGCATGTGCCAGCAATCTATATATTACTGGCTTATGATTGTCATTGGTGCCCAGTGGTTCCAGAAATATATAGATTGCTGGCATGTGCCAGCAATCTATATATTACTGGCTTAGGATTGTCATGGGTGCCCAGTGGTTCCAGAAATATATAGATTGCTGGCATGTGCCAGCAATCTATATATTACTGGCTTAGGATTGTCATTGGGGCCCAGTGGTTCCAGAAATATATAGATTGCTGGCATGTGCCAGCAATCTATATATTACTGGCTTAGGATTGTCATTGGTGCCCAGTGGTTCCAGAAATATATAGATTGCTGGCATGTGCCAGCAATCTATATATTACTGGCTTACAAAATAAAACATTGGTGGCCAGTGCTGCTCCGTGTGGAGCAGGACGGAGGGAGGCGGGGCATGTGGCCGGACCCAGGAGGACAAGAAAAAGAGGACCTGCGGGGCGGACCGGACCAGCGTCGCTAACGGCATCCAGCCGCAGCAGCAGCCAGCCGGACACAGCGGGGCAGCGTGGACAAGTGAGTATAACAGGAGGGGGGGGGGGGGGCAGCAGGGCGTACCGCCGGGCTGAAAGTGGTTAATCTTTCAGCCCGGCAGCGTACACACACGGAGAGGATGGCTGAAAAAAATCAGCCATCATCTCTACCGTTTAAGATGCATTCCCATTGCCTCTTAAACGGTAGATTACCGTGTAAAACTCTGCTTTGGAAACAGGTTGAAATACCGTTTAACTTTAAACGGTATTTCAACTTTGGCGCTTTCCCACTGCAGCCTTAAACGGTATTTTGCCCTCAATGCCGGCAATATACCGTTTTAAGGCTGCAGTGGGAAAGGGGCATTAACGTAACCAGGGCAATGGCTTTTTTTTTTTTTTCTTATAATCTGCAGCTGTAGTAATGATTATATACGTAGTATAAATTACAGAAAGAACATTGTGAAAAACTAATGCCAGGTACACACTAGACAATATTTTACATAAATATGCCAATAATGTCCATTTGTAAGGAAAAATTCTAGTGTGTACGGTGTATCCAATTATACATTGCTAGCTATGGATTCTCTCACAGCTCAATTGCGACATGCCCCATCTGTACATGCAGAGGGATGACGTTATTGATGCCATGCTGTACGATACAACATGGCTCCCACTCCCCCCACCCTGGTGTATAGGCACATGCCAAAGCTGGCTCCACCGTAGGGTCTTGACACTTACAATTTTGTGTTGGTACACATTGTCTAGTACACACCCAGCAAAGCACAGGCTTCTTCAATGCAGGATGCTGGCAGCCAATAAAAATGCAGCACCGACTGTTGAGCCAATCAGAGCTCATGTACCGGCAGCTGCTCTGATTGGCTAACGGTACAAGAGCTCTGATTGGCTGTAAAGCCGGTGCATAATTTCAATTGTCCACCAACGTCCTTTATTGAAGAAGCTTGTGCTTTTGGGGGGGGGGCAAAATGAGCTGCCCGGGCCCTTCCAGATGGTCATAGCCGGGTCAAATACAGGGTATTTCTGTATGGGTATAGCTATGTCACACTGCAGTATGCTGGCATATGGGGAACTATTTACATTGCATATCTATGTGGCATTACAGTGCTAACTATAATCCTATATGGTTCCTATATTTGAATGGAAAGTAGGAGGAAGGTGCTCCAAATTGTTTTGCACAGGATGCTGGTAAACTTGTCCATAGTCTATTATTCTATTATCAGTCACAAAGTTAGCAAATGTTATGTGCATTTACAAAGCCTAATTGCACGGTGGGTATGATTTAAATACACCAGGAGTGGCAGCTCCCCTCCAGTCAAAATCACCACACCACCAGAGACACAGACAGACAGCACCAGAACTCCGGTGCATCCCCCCGTGGGCACCTCCCTCAGAAACACAGAACTGTAAAATGTGAAAAAACAATGTTCTATTGACACTCATTCATGGATGTCATTTATTTATACAGTACAGAGAGTACAGAAATGTTGTAGATTGATTGGTTCCATGTCAATCACAAAGGCAGTAAATATAAGTTAATATAAAGTTAATATACCAAAAAGCTTTTTGCAAAATTCAACACTGACATCATCAGTAATATTACAAAGAAGTATGGGTTCATTTTTAAACAATGGTTTCTATTTTGAACCTGTTTTGAAGCATTCTACTGGCATTAAAATCATCAGTACAAAGCAAAAAATCGATGCCAATGAATATGAGGTCTTAATAGCAATGGAAAGTTAAATTGGTACTTGTGTAGTTTCACGGCGCCGCACGCACACTCTGTATCTGAAACTTGGCAGCCTGCCAGAAGCTCTGTTTAACTGTGCGCGTGCCGCTCTAGCTCTGTTTAACTGTGCGCGTGCTGCTCTAGCTGTAAGCTACGTATTGTCAGCTTACGTTATCAGCATAGCGCCGGGCAGCAGCATTGCGCTGCCCATGCTTGACAGGTCACTGTGGTAGTTGTAGTTCCACAGTGAAATAGGCAGCCCTGCGCACCGCTGACAACGGGGGCATGTAAAAGTGGACACCCCGGGCACACCGCTATCAAAGGGGGAGTCCCCCATGCAGACGCTAAATTTAGACGCTTTAGTGTCAGAAAACCGGACTACCTGTTAACCGCTAACAAGCCGGGGTTTCTGGACTTAGGCGCTAAAGCGTCTGAAACCGGACTACCTGCTAGCCGCTAACAAGCCGGGGTTTCTGGACTTAGGCGCTAAAGCGTCTGAAACCGAACTAACTGCTAGCCGTTAACAAGCTGGCGGTACGCGTCCTACAACCTTTTCATACCCCCACTATCCATGTCAGCGTGGAGTTGAGAATAGAAAGTGTGGCGAGCGCAGCGAGCCACCGAGCCCGAAGCGACGTGGATAGTGGGGGTATGAAAAGGTCATAGGACGCGTACCGCCGCCCCTCGCGGGGCTCGCCACGCTTCGGGTTGGCGTGGATAGTGGGATTGGTACTTCTTTACTTTCACGGCGCCAGCATGGCGCCGCGCGTCAGAGTCCCCTTGCGGGGCTCGCTTCGCTCGCCCACGCTGCGGGCTTGGTGGCTAGCTACGCTCGCCACGCTAATTAAAATCAACTCCATGCCAACATGGATAGTGGAGGTATGAACTATCCATGTTGGCATGGCGTTAACTTAGTTTATTTTACTTAATTAGTGGCGAGCGTAACCCGGAAGTACGCGCGGCGCCATGCTGGCGCCGTGAAAGTAAAGAAGTACCGTGGGATTTACACGGTCGACAGCTGTTGCGTCGACTAGTGGCACTGTGGACAGGTTTCAATAGTGTACCCCTAGACCCAACAAAATTAGATGCTTTAGCATCTAAATTTAGATGTACCCCTTGTCCCAACTAAATTCAGAGGCTTTAGCGCCTAAGTCCAGAAACCCCGGCTTGTTAGGGGCTAGCAGGTAGTCCGGTTTTCTGACGCTTTTGCATCTAAATTTAGCGTCTGCATGGGGGACTCCCCCTTTGATAGCGGTGTGCCTGGGGTGTCCACTTTTACATGCCCCTGTTGTCAGCGGTGCGCAGGGCTGCCTATTTCACTGTGGAACTACAAGTATCACAGTGACCTGTCAGCGCCTGGGCAGCGCAATGCTGCTGCTGCTGCCCGGCGCTACGCTGATAACGTAAGCTGACAATACGTAGCTTACAGCTAGAGCGGCACGCGCACAGTTAAACAGAGCTAGAGCGGCACGCACACAGTTAAACAGAGCTTCTGGCAGGCTGCCAAGTTTCAGAGACAGAGTGTGCGCGTGGCGGCGCCGTGAAACTACACAAGTACCGTTAAATTAAACAGGTCAGGATCAGAGAAGTACCAAAGCCTTTCTAGGTTCCTGGTCATTTCCTGTGGGTGACCATTAGCATCTATACACTGCATGTACTGTATGTAAATATTTTAGGCTAAAAAGTAAATAGGGGGAAAAATGACATCTAATCTCATCTTATATTATATCAGGACAAAAACATAATTGAATGAGTATCCGTACAAGACAGCAACAGTACAGCATGTTTTTTAAAGTGCAGCCAGTAAATAAATCATCTCCGGATTTCAAAATAGCTCAGGGACTCGAGCCATTAACCTAAATGACCCCTCCCAAAGCTAACTCTTGAATGTTATATATGAAAAGAAAAAGGGACTTGGTTAAGATTAGTCATTTCAATAAGCATCAACTATAATAACAACATTATTTGGTGTAATAGGTTGTTTATCCTTTTTCTAATACAGGCCTAGAAAGGTGGGGTTTTCAGATAAATAGAATAATTGGATTCTAAAGGCATTCAATGGAAAATAACTCATTGTATGATTAATGATGACATATTTAATAAACTGATCGTTTGCCACAATTACACCTGGGAGAAGGCCATAACCAGAGGATCAAATTGCTGAGAAGCAGTTCAGTGTTAGGATTTCCATGCAATAGAAAACTGCACCCAAAGTCTAATTCACTGCTTCTGCTGGAACACACCAATCATGGCTACTGGGAATAAGGGTTTTATACCTCTTTAACACAGAAATTGAGATACCGGGTGAAGCAGTTCCACCCAGGAATGTCATGAAATATAAAGGTCCTTTTTCTGAGTGAAAGGGTCAGTCTGGATCTTAAACTCTGGTTGCTTGACCCTACAAATGACCAGGGTCGGAGACCCAGAGTTTAGGATCTGGGTTGACCCTTTCACACAGACGAAAACCCAGTGTAATTTAACAAATTACCGGGTCTAAATTAGACCCAGAGATTTTGCTCTTTTGTGTGAAGGGGGTCTGACAGCACACGGCCGAATAACCCGGCGCTATAAATGCCGGGTAATTGCTCGGTGTCTGAAAGAGGTATTAGACTGTTGTTAAATTTAGCCTTAATGGACTCATACATCAATAAAATCCTGATCCACAGATTTCCAATGCACTAAGCTTCAAAGTGATAAACAACCAACCAATCAGCTCCTGTCTTACATTTTTCAAACACAGTCTGTGACATGGCAGGTAGGAGCTGATTGTCTGGATGTTTATCACTCTCCATTTTATCACTTTTTGAATCTTAGTGCATTTGGCCATCTGTTTCATCAACAGTTGTGAAAACTTGTTAATAATTTCTAACATGTTGGAATTCAAACCCAAAAATGGACGAAATTGGCGAATCAACAATATCCATCGTGTTGGATTTTACTGATCATCGTTAACAAACATTGGCAGAACAGTGATATGTACAGGACTAATGTGGGACTTTAAAGAGCTAAATATACTAATGGGTGCACCCATTCTAGCTATGCCACTGATATCAGCACTTTGTATTGTGTCATGTTCTGTGATTTAGCTTTTTCCTCTCTTTAGACTCCATGACAACTTTGGGCACTATTTGGACAATGGTATCTTGGGGCACTGTGGGTGCAATGGCATCTTTGGTAACTCTGGGAGTATTGGCATATGGGATCATTATGTACTGTGGCATCCGGTGGCAATGGCCTATAGAGGCGCTACAGTGTGATGGTATATTGGGGCATCCAGTATGTGATATTTCCTTGTAGACCTACAGGGTATTTCTTTATGGCTATAGCTATGTCATAATGCAGTATGCTGGCATATGGGGAACTATTTACATTGCATATCTATGTGGCATTAGTGCTAACTATAAACCTAGTTTGAACTGAAAGTAGGGGGAAGGGGCTCCAAATTGTTTTGCACAGGGTGCTGGTAAACTTGTCCATAGTCTATTATTCTATTATCAGTCACATTGTTTTTTAATCGGATGCCAAAGTTAGCAAATGTTATGTGCATTTACAAAGCCTAATTATGATTTAAATACACCAGCAGTGGCGGCTCCTGCTATAGAGCTGCAGGACTGCAGCCCCTCCAGTTAAGGTCACAACTCCAGAGACACAGACAGACAGCACCAGAACTCCGGTGCATCCCCCCGTGGGCATCCCCATCAGGAGCTCTGGTGCTGGCTGTCTGTGTCTCTGACACGCTGGTAACCTCCTCTCACCAGGCTCCATGAGGCAGCAGGGCAGACACAGCAACAGCCCAACCCTGTGGGGAGGAGGTCAGCAAGTAGTAGATTCCTATTGGAAGCTGCTACTGCTCATTATACACAGAGCTGGAAACTCCTCCCCTTCTTGGGCTGCCAGTACATGGAGCGATGACAGCAATAGCTTCCAACAGGAAGCCATTCTGTGCAAATCAACAGAGCTACAGTGCTTCTATTAAATTAACATCCATCCATGACCTCTTCATCTCCCACAACTTCAGTCTGATGGCAATTACAGAAACCTGGCTCACACAATCAGACACGTTCTCGCCTGCAGCACTGTCACATGGTGGTTTCCACTTCACTCACACCTCTAGGCCTGGTAACTGTAAAGGAGGTGGAGTTGGTATATTACTGTCACAAGACTTCACATACTCAGTTCTCCCACCAGTTCCTTCACTCACATTTACATCATTTGAAGTACACTCCATTAGGGTTTTTTCCCCTTTCTCTCTGCGTGTTGCTGCTATCTATCGCCCACCTGGGCTTCCCAAATCTAAATTTCTGGAAGATTTCTCTGCCTGGCTCCCCCATTTCTTATCCTCTGACATCTCCACTATCATCCTGGGTGACTTCAACATTGCTATTGACAGTCCACCATCTCTGCATGCCTCCAAACTCCTCTCTCTAACCTCCTCTCTTGGCCTCTCCCAGTGGTCCGACGCCGCTACTCATGAGGAAGGCCACTGCCTTGACCTCGTTTTCACCAGGCTGTGCTCAGTCTCTGATTTTACTAACACTCCCTTCCCTCTCTCTGATCACAATCTCATTACTCTCTCACTCTCCTCCATTACCTCAAGCTCACTGACACAGAAATCATGCAAGCCTACTCTAACCCGCAGAAATACTAATGCTATTAATTTTCCACAACTTTCCACCTCCCTGCAACAACAGCTCTCACTAATTTCTACATTTACCTCTCCTGACTCTGCTGTTTCCCACCTCTACCAGACTCTTGAAACAGCCCTTGATGAAGTGGCTCCAGCTACCCATTATACCCCACGTAGGCTTAGATGCCAACCGTGGCACTCCAACACAACAAGACAACTACGAAATCAGTCACGCAAAGTTGAACGCCAATGGCGTAAATCTCGTAATATTACTGATTTCCTCACATATAAGACTAGCTACCACTCCTACTGCAATGCTTTGGACACGGCCAAACAAACATACTACCAATCTCTCATCTCTTCTCATGCCACCAACCCTAGGCGACTTTTTAACACATTTAAGTCTCTTCTGTACCCTCCCCCTCCTCCCCCACCGGCTACCATCAGTACACAAGAACTTGCCTCCTACTTTAAGGACAAGATTGATAACATCCGAGATGAAATGGTATGCTCCACAATCTCTAACCCTCTTTCTGCCACACCTGAACCCTCTGGCACTTTCTCTTCGTTTGAGCCCACAAATGAAAAGGAAGTATCCGCACTCTTCTTATCCTCCTACTCTACTACCTCTCCTCTTGATCCTATACCTGCACAAGTCATTAAAAATCTATCTCCTGTGCTTATTCCAACCTTAACTAAAATCTGCAATCTCTCTCTTGCTACTGGTACTTTTCCGTCTCTGCTCAAACATGCAGCGATTACTCCCATTCTGAAAAAACACAATTCTGACCCTAACTCTCTCTCTAACTATCGTCCTATCTCTCAGCTCCCATGCCTCTCCAAGCTACTCGAGAGACTTGTCTACTCTCGCCTAACAAACTTTCTTAACTCCAACACCCTATTAGACCCGCTTCAGTCAGGCTTTCGCTCTCAACACTCCACTGAGACAGCACTGACTAAAGTGGTGAATGATCTGGTAACAGCTAAGTCTAAAGGCCATTACTCACTGCTTATTCTTCTAGATCTTTCTGCTGTGTTTGACACTGTGGATCACACTCTCCTTTTACAAACACTACACTCCCTAGGTCTTAATGGTACAGCCCTTTCCTGGTTCACATCTTACCTATCTGATCGCTCTTTCACTGTTCGCTTCTCTGACTCTACTTCCTCTTCACTACCTCTGTCAGTCGGAGTTCCGCAAGGCTCAGTCTTAGGTCCTCTGCTTTTCTCAATCTATACCTCCTCGCTTGGCAAACTAATCAGCTCCTTCGGATTTCAGTATCACTTATATGCGGATGATACTCAAATCTATCTATCAACCCCAGAGTTGTCACCAGTGGCTTTGGGCCGAGTCTCTGAATGTCTCTCTGCCATCTCACTTTGGATTTCTTCTCGCCAACTCAAACTCAATATTTCCAAAACTGAATTACTTATATTCCTGCCAACTAAGAACAGTTACCATCCTGATATCTCCATCACTGTTGACAACTCGACAATCTACCCTACCCCACAAGCTCGTTGCTTAGGGGTCACCCTCGACTCTGACCTGTCCTTTGTTCCCCACATTCAATCTGTCTCCAAATCATGTTACATGCATCTAAAAAACATATCCAAAATACGACCGTATCTCACACAAGACACTACTAAATCTCTTATCCATGCACTCAATATATCCCGCATTGATTATTGCAATAGTCTCCTAACTGGACTTCCCAAGAACAGACTCTCACCACTGCAATCCATTTTAAATGCTGCTGCTAGGCTGATCTTCCTTGCAAGACGCTCATCGTCTGCTGATCCGCTCTGCCAGTCCCTCCATTGGTTGCCTGTATATTACCGTATTCAATATAAAACACTTCTACTTGCATATAAAGCTATTAACCATACTGCACCAGCATATATCTCTGCACTTATCACACAATATCTCCCATCTCGACCACTCCGCTCTGCACAAGATTTGCGTCTCTCATCTGAGCGGATCACTAGCTCCCATTCACTATTACAGGACTTTCAACGGGCTGCTCCCATCCTATGGAATGCCCTTCCATGCACAATTAGACTCTCCGCTAGCCTCCAAACTTTCAAGCGTTCCCTGAAAACTCACCTCTTCATGCAAGCCTATCATATTTAAGTTCTACACGCATAACCCTCTGAGGCACTTATGTATTATATAGCTTCCCTTCTGGACTTGTAACTTGTTGGGACTGCTATGCTATTACTGATGCCTGTCCTTGTGTTTCCCTCCTATATACCTAATAGATTGTAAGCTTGCAGCAGGGCCCTCTAACCACCAAGTCTGTCTGTTACCCAGTTTGTTTTATCACTGTCTACTATTGTAAAGCGCAACGGAATCTGCTGCGCTATATAAGAAACTGCAAATAAATAAATAAATAAATTCTATGGGCTGCTGTCTGTGCAGCCCAGAAGCAATTCTCTACATTGAGCATGCCCAGACTTCAGTGAGTCACTCAGTGTGATGCATCTGACGGAAGGTATGCATTGCACTAGAGAGGTGCATGGAAGGTTTTTTTTTTTAATTGTAATAATATTTGTGTGTAGATCTTTAATAAGAGTATCATTTTGTATACTTTACTTCATATTAAAGTCATTAAAAGTGTGTATTTTGCTCTGTACCTGTGTTTGTGTGCTTATGAGTACATCATTTATTTACAGTTAATGCACACAAACACTGGTACAGAGCAAATCAAACGAATAACCTGCAAATAATTAATGACTGTTTGCAATGAGCAGTACCCAGGAAACTGCAGCCCCCCTTAAGTCTAAAGGCAGGAGCTGCCACTGTACACCAGTGTTTGCATAGTATATACAATGATCATTACAGTATCAGAGTTGTACGTAGCATAATGCCGTACTCACAGAAAAAGATGCCGCTACTGTAGCTTGAGGCTTGTGCTAATGTACAGTTATGCAGACAACTGAGCCATCAGATTCCGTTGGCTGCTTCCTGAGCCAGATTTCATCCAGAGGGTTTCCTACTAAATGCACACGAGGCAAGCTGAGAACACCCCAGCACTATTTATGTGCTATTTTTATATTTCCAAAACAGGAACTTGTATGGTGCATGACTGGCTGGAAGGGCTCTTGTCTTACTCCTTTAGTGACATAGACCTAAAAGTGGCCCTGAATTACTGAGCACAGAAAAGTAATCCCTCATAAAAATGCTTTATCTTTCCAGCACTACACTTTACGGATTATTCCGATCTGGTTTCAGTAATGTGAATAGCACATGGTACCAGTGTTCAGTACATTGCATATGCACCGTACCCGTACGGGTCCTGTTCCTTCAGACATAGTAAGGCTGTTGTCTTCCTAAAATGAAGGTATGTCCCCTCCGTTTTGTGGGAGTGTTGAGGCAGAGGTGGATTTATCACAAGGCAATCTAGGCACCTGCCTAGGGCCCAATGGGTCTCTGTGGGCCCCATAAAGATATCTTGAACATTCAAAACATTAACAGGAGCATTGTGCGATTACTGCGTGATGTCATGACCTCACGCAGACTTAACCACATTGTCAGAGTCCCACTGTCTGCGCTCTGCATTGGAGGACAGGGCTTGCCACCCAGCCCTGGCACAGTATGTGAAGTAGGGGAGAGTATTTTAAATTGTGCAATTTTTATTGGAAATGTTCATACTTACAAAAACAAAGAAACACTTATACATCAACAATAACTAGGTCTCTACTTTAAAGAAAAATAAAGTTAACCATGGATACTAAAGCATGAATCACAGTGTGGTCATTTTAAGTATAGATTACAGTTAAAAATATGAAATAGACATGGGCAGAAACATGGTGGTAATCCATAGGAAGTAGAAACCTAAAATGGCACATATTGTGGAATTGTTTCCCTTCCCCCATTTCCACTGACCCATGAATTGTGGCATTTTGTTGTGACAGTGGTGGGGCCTAGTGACATGGAGAGACAGCCCTGCCCCCGAAGCGGACAGTAGCCCCAGGCTAGGTGAACCTCATGATGGCCATGTAAAACCAACCCAAATATCTAATATATGTACTCTCAGAATTCATTATCAGAAAGGATGTAATGATGTATTGTAGATATATACTGGTGTTCTGTTTTTGATTCCACCTCCAGGTAATATGGAAATGTACCCTTACTCATGGGTAATAACTAAGTAGTAGTTCTATGACATGGGGTCTATTCCCTGTGAGCAGGGCTGGCAGAACCCGCTCAGCGAGGGATGCGAAGCAGGGAGGCACCGGCCAGTAGAGGCGCTCTCCCTGCTCTGCACCCTGCTACTGCTGGCTGCCGCTGTCTGTCACACTGCATGACAGACAGAGGTGCCAGCAATATGAAGCACTCATTAGCGCTGCGGGAAGGGTGATGCTCGGGGGAGACAGAGGAGAGTGATTTGCAGAGGACGGCTCAGGAGTTACTTCTAACTGCAGTACTGCCAGGAGCCACTAGATGCCCCCAGCTGATCCCAGTGTGCTGTGGAGCTATGCCGTGCCATTATCTTTGGAGAAAGATGGCACTGGACCCTACAGAGGAGTAGGGATGGCCATCATTGCCATTGCCATCGATGGCAATTCTGCAACTGGCCATCGATAGTGCTAAACTATGCAATGGATGACCATCAATATTTTTACATATTGATGGTCTTCCATTGTGTTTAATTGATGGTCTTCCATTGTGTTTGAACAAAATAGAATATGGTATAGTACGTTTTCACAGGGTCATTAGGCGGATGAGGGGAGGAGGACCCAGCAAGTCACAGAGATCCAAAGCAAACACTGAAGCAAGGATCTCCCTGTCAGCCCCCCACCACAGTATATATATATGGGATGCGGTCATCTATTAGAATAAATTTAGGTCTACAGTCATTAGGTCGACCCCACTAGGTCGACTGGCAGGAAGGTCGACCTGACTTAAGGTCGACATGGGCCAAGGTCGACATGACTTAAGGTCGAATTTGCATAAATGTCGACATGAGGAAGGTCGACTGGTCATAAGGTCGACATGGGTTTTCACTGTTTTTTTATCCGAATGTTGACACAGTCGACATGGACACAGTTGGCAATGAAAATCGGACCTTCGCATCGCTCGCTTCGCTCGCAATGCTTCGGGCACGGTGGCTCGCTTCGCTCGCCACAGCTTTAATAACCTCCTCCACGCCCTAGTGGATGGTAGGGCATGAAATACCGCCTGTCGGCACATGTCGGCTCAAAAAACAGTGAAAAACCTCATGTCGACCTTATGACCAGTCGACCTTCCTCATGTCGACCTTTATGCAAATTCGACCTTAAGTCATGTCGACCTTGGCCCATGTCGACCTTAAGTCAGGTCGACCTTCCTGCCAGTCGACCTAGTGGGGTCGACCTAATGACTGTAGACCTAAGTTCATTCTAATAGATGACCGCATCCCATATATATATATACTGTGGTGGGGGGCTGACAGGGAGATCCTTGCTGCAGTGTTTGCTTTGGATCTCTGTGACTTGCTGGGTCCTTCTCCCCTCATCCGCCTAATGACCCTGTGAAAACGTACTATACCATATTCTATTTTGTTTCTTTTTTATACCCCCGTTTCGGAGAAAAAGAAAATAGAAAATAAGAAAAAAGAAGCTCCACATCTGAACAAGATCAAGCTACAGATAATTTAAGGATATATACTCTGAATAGGTTGTGAGCATGGTGTGCGACAGGGGAAGCCATTTCTGTATAAATTGTTTGTATTGAGGGTTGGATGACCTTCTTTCCCCTGTACTTATCGCTGCTCTTTGTGCGCCAATAGGATACTGTATTCCCCCTTTTTAATGAATAAGGAAGTTTATAGATTTATTTTGTTGAAGATTAAGAAGGGTGGCTTCAACACCTATTGCGTAACAAAGAACTGCTGGGGGTGTGGGACCTTGGAATGCTTCCCAAACCCTTTAGAGCCAAAAGGCATACATAGGGGAAAAAGTGAACAACAAAGCCAACCTAGGTTGGTATGGAGCGCCTACCAAGAGTGATTTAATCAACACAGCAGCTGCTTAAGGGAGTAGTCAGCTCCCAATTATACAAGAAAAAACAACAATAAAAGGTAAAGCAGCGCTGTAAATTACAATGAAAATTTTTTATTGTACACAATAATAAAAACATAGATTATACATTAAAAAATGAACCATTGGCATGTGCAGATTTTAAATAATGATGTATTGGTGGACCCAATATTTATAATCACCAATTTGGAGGTAGAATTTAACCCGCTCTGATCCTTGGAGAGAACTGGAAAGTCCTTATTTGCCACTTGGTGGTATCCTGAAGATATTATCATGGACTACAACTGATGGCATCGATGGAATTAGCCTATCAGGAGTCCCACTACTGCGATTGGTCAGGTGTGTGGCTGGAGACTTTCAAGGTGGTAAATATCCGATCAGGTGATTCAGCAGGTAGGGCAGTCCCTTAGAAACAAAGTGTTAGAGTCCTCAGGTGATTGGGGTCCAAAAATAAGGTGGTCACCAACGCGTTTCGCAGTGCCTACTGACTGCTTTGTCAAGGTGTCCATTGTGGTCTGTGGGTGCCATTTTTATACCTGGCTTCCCTAGGGTTCATTTGCATACCAAATTGGTTCAATATTATACAGAGTATAAAAAACATAAAATAAACCTACTCGGAGACAGTGAGAGTAATTACTTATATAGAATATATAATTCATAATACAATTCGATGTTTATAACAGTGAAAAAACCAAAAATAAAATATAATGACAATAATAATACTTCCGGGTCAATGCCTTTCTCTGGGCAAATTTACATCACTTCCGGGTCAGGCTTTCTATAGTATCAATAATTGTATATGCCCAGTATATTTAATCACTTATAGAGCACTCGTTTAAGAGAATAATTAGGGGCAGTGGTACCGCTTATAATGATTTATCCCGATCGCACATAGAATGTGTGTTACGGGGATATTGTTTACTTCTTACCGGAAATGATGATGTGGTTAAGCATCCTTGTAGTCATGGATGCAAGGGGTTGATCCGGAGATGACGTCGCGCTCGTAGCTCAGCGGCGCGTACGTCACATCCGGCACATACTGTGTTATAGCAGAGACGCTCCGGCAGCAAGTACCGGAAGTGTTACTCCGTTATCTGGGAAAATTGTCTACATCATTTCCTGCGGGTGACACGCATGTTAGGTAATCACATCCTGGTATTTGAACCGCAGATAGAGCTTTATTATCCGCGTTAATTCCTGCGTTTGACACGCAGATGGGGCATCAACATCCTGGTGTTTGGAACGCAAATACCTTTATAAAACGACCCATTATTCAAGCTGACAGATAGCTTTATAAAAACAACCGATTATTCAAACTGAAGTATATTAACCCCTTCCCGACATTTGACGTACATTTACGTCATGGTCGGGAAGCACTTCCCGACACATGGCGTAAATGTACGTCATGGATTTAAACTGTCACCGCGTCTATAGACGCGGTGACAGTTTCAACATGTCTGCTGTCCCTGACAGCAGACATGTCCGTGCATGCCCAGGGGGGGCTGCGATGCCGCCCCCCCGTCGGCGATCGCTGTGATTGGCTGTTCAGTGTGAACAGCCATTCACAGCGTTTTCCTGTGTCACCGGCGAATAACGTTCGCCGGTGACACGGGATCAGAGGTGATTGGTGCTGTAAAGTACAGCACCAATCACCGCGGGGTGTAAGGGTGACACTGGTGTCACCCCACCTCACCCCGCCCGCCCCCAAAGGCCGTGATTGGTTCGTCGGACCGACGGACCAATCACAGCCAAGGAGGGGGATTTAAACTAACGGTGACTGCACTGCAGACGCCATTCCGGTCTGGAATAGCGTGCAGTGCGGTCACCGTACCCCCCTGCCGCCATACTGACCAGAACCTTGCTCCATACTTGCTCCATACTTACCTGATCGCTGCTTCATCACTGCTTCCTGGATCCTGTTGCTACTTGTGCCTTCCTGTGAAATTGTGCTGCTGCAGTGTACTAGCTAGATAGAGAGATAGAGAGATAGAGAGAGATAGAGAGAGATAGAGAGAGATAGAGAGAGATAGAGAGAGATAGAGAGAGATAGAGAGAGAGAGTGCTATATTTTGTGCTGCTGCAGTGTGATATAGTTATAGATAGAGAGAGAGATAGAGAGAGAGAGATAGATAGAGAGGCCTAGTGACAGAGTGCTATATTTTGTGCTGCTGCAGTGTGATAGTTATAGAGAGATAGAGAGAGATAGAGAGAGAGAGATAGAGAGAGATAGTGACAGATTGTGCTATATATTTTTTATATAACTGACTGCTGCCCCCTCCTTTTGTGCTGATCAGTATAAATTAACTGATCAGCAACTTTTTGGGGGCGCAGGTTTTTTTTTATATATAGATATACCTGTCAGTGCTGCTGCTGCAGTGTCATAGAGTGATAGATAGTGAGAGATAGAGAGATAGAGAGAGATAGTGACAGAGAGTGATAGAGAGTGCTAAATTTTGTGTCTGCTGCCCCCGCCTTTTGTGCTGATCACTATATCTGAGGTGATCAGCAACTTTTTTGGGGGTACAGAGGTTTTTTTTTTTTATATATACCTGTCAGTTGCACCAAAGGTTGTGCACCTGCTGCACCTCACTGGTAATCAGTGTCGCATCACTGATCACCTTTTTTTTTTGTGTGTGTGCTGTGGGGTCTTTTTTTTATTTTTTTTTTACACACACTGTGATTTTGTGGGTGTCCTGTGGCCGCTGTGCGCTGATCAGTGACGTACATCACTGATCATCTTTTTCGGCACAGGGTTGATCTATTTTTTTTTTTTTTTGATCAAATTCCTGTTGCCTTTGAGCGCTGTTCAGTGACAGACGTTACTGACCAACATCTGTGCTCAATTTTTGGCGCAGGACCTTTTTTTTTTTTTTTAACCCCTTAAATTTTTTATTTTTAACCCCTTCATTTTTTTTTTTTTTATTGGTATAAAGTATTTTTTTTTTTCTGCACCACATACACACTACACACTACATACCCCCCGGATTGAAATAAAGTTTGTACCCCCCCCTACACTATACACGTGTTGAAACATTTCACTACCAGTAACACAAAAATAAAAATGGCATCCCAAATGTCCTCCCAAATGTCCTCCCAAATGTCCTCCCAAATGTCCTCCCAGTCATCCAGGAGAATGTATTCAGTGGAGGAGGCATATGCCATGCTTGCTTCTGACTCTGACACAGCCAGTGATGCAAGCGGGGAATTTGAAGGATTCGCCTTAACCTCATCTTCCTCCTCTAGTGATGAGGGACCCCCTCAAAGACGCCCCCGTAGAGCAGCTGAGACCCCCCCCCCAATAATTGATCTCGTATGGACCCCACCACCAGACAATTTTGAGCCCCAGGTTCCTGAGTTTTTGGCCATGCCAGGAATCCAATTTGATTCCACAGGTCTCAGAGAAATTGACTTTTTCAAATTATTTTTCTCTGATGATTTTATAAATTTAATGGTGGACCAAAGTAATTTATATGCCCAGCAGTTTATTGCTCAAAACCCCACGTCATCATTTGCTAGGTGGACCCCTGTAGATGCAGTAGAGATGATGACGTTTTGGGGTCTGGTGTTTCATATGGGCATAGTAAAAAAGCCAGAAATTAGGCAATATTGGAGTACAGATGTTCTGTACAGTACTCCATTTTACCGTATGGCCATGACCCGGACTCGATTTGAGACAATTCTTAAATTTATACATTACACCGATAATGCACAGTGCCCACCCAGAGATGATCCCACCTTTGACCGGCTATTCAAAGTCAGGCCGGTCATTGATCATTTCAGTGCCAAATTTGAAGAGGTGTACATCCCTGAAAAATTTATTTGTATCGACGAGTCCCTTATACATTTTAAAGGAAGGGTTAAATTCCGCCAGTACCTTCCCAGTAAGAGGGCAAGGTATGGCATAAAAATGTATAAACTGTGTGAAAGCACCTCAGGGTACACCCACAGGTTTAGGGTTTATGAAGGGAAGGATTCAAGAATTGAACCGCCAGAATGCCCCCCCTCCCTCGTAGGTGTTAGTGGGAAAATTGTCTGGGATTTAGTGCACCCCTTCCTGGATAAAGGTTATCACCTCTATGTGGATAACTTTTACACCAGCATCCCCCTGTTTAAGGCCCTTGGTTCAAGAGGTACAGCAGCTTGCGGTACTGTGCGCAAGAACCAAAGAGGCCTCCCAAAAACGCACATTGCCCAAGTAATGAGAAGGGGTGAAAGCAGGGGAATATGCAACGAAAATATGTTGTTGGTCAAATATAAGGACAAGAGGGATGTCCTTATACTGACAACAATTCACGGAGACAGTACCACCTCCATCCCTGTACGAGGTACCAGTACCCACACCTCCAAACCTAATTGTATCCTGGATTACAATAGGTACATGGGCGGAGTTGATCTTTCAGATCAGGTACTGAAGCCGTACAGTGCCCTGCGGAAAACAAAAATCTGGTACAAGAAGGTGGCCGTGTATATCATCCAGATGGCACTGTATAACACTTACGTGCTATTCCGTTCTACCGGCCAGAGGGGGACATTTATGCACTTTCAAGAGGAAGTCATAAAGGGCCTAATATTTGGGAACCAGCAGGCAGAGGGCCCCAGTACTTCTAGTACTGGCCCCCGTATTGTACCAGGGCAGCATTTTCCTGATGAAATCCCCTCCACTGGAAAAAAGGGCAGGACACAAAAAAGGTGCAAAGTTTGCTATAAAAAGGGAATAAGAAAGCAAACTATTTTCCAGTGTGACACTTGCCCCGACAAACCCGGCCTATGTATAAAGGAGTGTTTTAAAATATACCACACATCTATGGAATATTAGGTTCATAATTTCACCGTGCTTCGGGGGTCTTGCTAATGCCACATAGCACCCACCATTCATTCCACCAGAATCTGAGCCGCAAAATCCAAAAATCACTCCTTCCCTTCTGAGTCCTGCCATGCACCCAACTGGTATTTTTTGGTCACATGTGAGGCATTGCCGTACTTGGGAGATATTGGGGCACAGATTTTGGGGTGCTTTTTCTCCTTCATTCCTTGTGAAAATGAAAAATTTTGAGCCAGAACTGCATTTTTGTGTAAAAAAATGTAATTTTTCATGTTCACTGCCCAGTTTTATCAAAATTGGTGAAACCCCTGGGGGTTTGAAATGTACACTATACCCCTAGATGAATTCCCTGAGGGGTGTAGTTTGCAAAATGGGGTCACTTGTGGGGGGGTTCCACTGTATTGGTGCTTTGGGGGTCTTGCTAATGCGACATAGCACCCACCATCATTCCACCAGAATTTGTGCTGCAAAATCCAAATATCACTCCTTCCCTTCTGAGTCCTGCCACTTTTTGGTCACACATGAGGCATTGCCGTACTCGGGAGAAATTGGGGCACAGATTTTGGGGTGCTTTGTCTCCTTCATTCCTTCTGAAAATGAAAAATTTTGAGCCAGAACTGCATTTTTGTGTAAAAAAATGTAATTTTTCATTTTCACTGCCCACTTGTATCAAAATTGGTGAAACCCCTGGGGGTTTGAAATGTACACTATACCCCTAGATGAATTCCCTGAGGGGTGTAGTTTGCAAAATGGGGTGACTTGTGGGGGGGTTCCACTGTATTGGTGCAACATAGCACCCACCATTCATTCCACCAGAATCTGTGCTGCAAAATCCAAAAATCACTCCTTCCCTTCTGAGTCCTGCCATGCACCCAACTGGTATTTTTTGGTCACATGTGAGGCATTGCCGTACTCGGAAGAAATTGGGGCACAGATTTTGGGGTGCTTTTTCTCCTTCATACCTTCTGAAAATGAAAAATTTTGAGCCAGAACTGCATTTTTGTGTAAAAAATGTAATTTTTCATGTTCACTGCCCACTTGTATCAAAATTGGTGAAACCCCTGGGGGATTGAAATGTACACTATACCCCTAGATGAATTCCCTGAGGGGTGTAGTTTGCAAAATGGGGTCACTTGTGGGGGGGTTCCACTGTATTGGTGCTTGGGGGGGTCTTGCTAATGCGACATAGCACCCACCAAAATTCCACCAGAATCTGAGCTGCAAAATCCAAAAATCACTCCTTCCCTTTTGAGTCCTGCCATGCACCCAACTGGTATTTTTTGGTCACATGTGAGGCATTGCCGTACTCGGGAGAAATTGGGGCACAGATTTTGGGGTGCTTTTTCTCCTTCATACCTTCTGAAAATGAAAAATTTTGAGCCAGAACTGCATTTTTGTGTAAAAAATGTAATTTTTCATGTTCACTGCCCACTTGTATCAAAATTGGTGAAACCCCTGGGGGTTTGAAATGTACACTATACCCCTAGATGAATTCCCTGAGGGGTGTAGTTTGCAAAATGGGGTCACTTGTGGGGGGGTTCCACTGTATTGGTGCTTGGGGGGTCTTGCTAATGCGACATAGCACCCACCAAAATTCCACCAGAATCTGAGCTGCAAAATCCAAAAATCACTCCTTCCCTTCTGAGTCCTGCCATGCACCCAAATGGTATTTTTTGGTCACATGTGAGGCATTGCCGTACTCGGGAGAAATTGGGGCACAGATTTTGGGGTGCTTTGTCTCCTTCATACCTTCTGAAAATGAAAAATTTTGAGCCAGAACTGCATTTTTGTGTAAAAAAATGTAATTTTTCATTTTCACTGCCCACTTGTATCAAAATTGGTGAAACCCCTGGGGGTTTGAAATGTACACTATACCCCTAGATGAATTCCCTGAGGGGTGTACTTTGCAAAATGGGGTGACTTGTGGGGGGGTTCCACTGTATTGGTGCAACATAGCACCCACCATTCATTCCACCAAAATCTGTGCTGCAAAATCCAAAAATCACTCCTTCCGTTCTGAGTCCTGCCATGCACCCAACTGGTATTTTTTGGTCACATGTGAGGCATTGCCGTACTCGGGAGAAATTGGGGCACAGATTTTGGGGTGCTTTGTCTCCTTCATACCTTCTGAAAATGAAAAATTTTGAGCCAGAACTGCATTTTTGTGTAAAAAAATGTAATTTTTCATTTTCACTGCCCACTTGTATCAAAATTGGTGAAACCCCTGGGGGTTTGAAATGTACACTATACCCCTAGATGAATTCCCTGAGGGGTGTAGTTTTCAAAATGGGGTGACTTGTGGGGGGGTTCCACTGTATTGGTGCTTGGGGGGTCTTGATAATGCGACATAGCACCCACCAAAATTCCACCAGAATCTGAGCTGCAAAATCCAAAAATCACTCCTTCCGTTCTGAGTAATGCCATGCACCCAACTGGTATTTTTTGGTCACATGTGAGGCATTGCCGTACTCGGGAGAAATTGGGGCACAGATTTTGGGGTGCTTTTTCTCCTTCATACCTTCTGAAAATGAAAAATTTCGAGCCAGAACTGCATTTTTGTGTAAAAAATGTAATTTTTCATTTTCACTGCCCACTTGTATCAAAATTGGTGAAACCCCTGGGGGTTTGAAATGTACACTATACCCCTAGATGAATTCCCTGAGGGGTGTAGTTTTCAAAATGGGGTGACTTGTGGGGGGGTTCCACTGTATTGGTGCTTGGGGGGTCTTGCTAATGCGACATAGCACCCACCAAAATTCCACCAGAATCTGAGCCGCAAAATCCAAAAATCACTCCTTCCGTTCTGAGTCCTGCCATGCACCCAACTGGTATTTTTTGGTCACATGTGAGGCATTTCCGTACTCGGGAGAAATTGGGGCACATATTTTGGGGTGCTTTTTCTCCTTCATACCTTCTGAAAATGAAAAATTTTGAGCCAGAACTGCATTTTTGTGTAAAAAAATGTAATTTTTCATTTTCACTGCCCACTTGTATCAAAATTGGTGAAACCCCTGGGGGTTTGAAATGTACACTATACCCCTAGATGAATTCCCTGAGGGGTGTACTTTGCAAAATGGGGTGACTTGTGGGGGGGTTCCACTGTATTGGTGCAACATAGCACCCACCATTCATTCCACCAGAATCTGTGCTGCAAAATCCAAAAATCACTCCTTCCCTTCTGAGTCCTGCCATGCACCCAACTGGTATTTTTTGGTCACATGTGAGGCATTGCCGTACTCGGGAGAAATTGGGGCACAGATTTTGGGGTGCTTTTTCTCCTTCATACCTTCTGAAAATGAAAAATTTTGAGCCAGAACTGCATTTTTGTGTAAAAAAATGTAATTTTTCATTTTCACTGCCCACTTGTATCAAAATTGGTGAAACCCCTGGGGGTTTGAAATGTACACTATACCCCTAGATGAATTCCCTGAGGGGTGTAGTTTGCAAAATGGGGTCACTTGTGGGGGGGTTCCACTGTATTGGTGCTTTGGGGGTCTTGCTAATGCGACATAGCACCCACCAAAATTCCACCAGAATCTGAGCTGCAAAATCCAAAAATCACTCCTTCCCTTCTGAGTCCTGCCATGCACCCAACTGGTATTTTTTGGTCACATGTGAGGCATTGCCGTACTCGGGAGAAATTGGGGCACAGATTTTGGGGTGCTTTGTCTCCTTCATACCTTCTGAAAATGACAAATTTGGAGCCAGAACTGTAGTTTTGTGTAAAAAAAATAATTTTTCATTTTCACTGCCCAGTTGTACCACAATTGGTGAAACCCCTGGGGGTTTGAAATGTACACTATACCCCTAGATGAATTCCCTGAGGGGTGTAGTTTGCAAAATGGGGTCACTTGTGGGGGGGTTCCTAACTTTTAGCATCTTATGGTGCCTAGAAACCTACATGGTGCCTAAAAAATAATCTCATAAAAGGAGGCTCCAAAATCAAGTAGGTGCTCCTTCTATTATGAAGCCTGTGGTTTGGTCACCGTGCACACTAGGGCCACATATAGGATATTTATGAAAACAAAAGAATTGGGGGAATCAATTTTTAGTCACATTTCTCTAGTAAAATGTACTGTGTTCCTTAGAAAAATGTATTAAAATTGCAAATCTGCAAAAAAAAAGAAATTTTGAAATTTCACCTACACTTTGTTTTAATTCCTGTGAAACACCTAAAGGGTTAACAAACTTCCAAAATGCTGTTTTGAATACTGTGAGGGGTGCAGTTTTTGAAATGGCATCATTTATGGGGGTGTCTCACATACAAGTCCCTCAAAGTCACATCAGAACTGAACTGGTCCCTAAAAAAATCAGTGTTTGAAATTTTCTTGAAAATTTGAGAATTTGCTATTCATATTGTAAGCCTCCTAGTGTCCCAAAAAATTAAAAGGAAGTTGAAATAATGATGTCAACATAAAGTAGACATATGGTCTATGTTAGTTATTCACTATTTTGAGTGGTAAGATTATTTGTCTCACAAGCAGAAAATTTAACATTTTGCAAATCGCTAAATTTTCCATTTTTTCACGATATTTTGGTATTTTTCACAAAAAAACACAGACTGTATCGACCCAAATTTACCACTAATTTGAAGTACAATGTGTCACGAAAAAACAATCTCAAAATCACTGGGATAAGTAAAAGCAAAAAAATGTTATCCCCACTTAAGTGAGACATGTCAGATTTGAAAAAAAGGGCTCTGTCAGGAACGCAAAAACTGGCTCTGTCAGGAAGGGGTTAAATGCAGTTATACTGCCTTTTAGTGTTCAATTTGTTATGTTCTTCTTTTTGTTACACAGTAAATATAAACAATATTATATATACACCATATACTATATATATTTTCTACATAGGGAGAAGGAAGGGGATAGATTTCGTTACTTATTCTTATTTCATTGGGATATTACCAGAAAAAAACATAATAAACTACAGATTCATATGAAGTATATAATTTACACATTCTTTACTCATTCATTGACCTCAGTATATTTTTATTATTTTCAACAATGTTTAATTGCATAATATTATGAAAATAAAAATATAAATAAATATATATAGAAATATAAAAAATAATAATAATAATAAAGGATAATAATATAAAATCCATATGATAAGGATGGGGAGGGGGGGAAAGGGTGTGGGTACAATGGAAAGGGGGGGGGAGCCATGTAAATGAAGATAGTGAACTATTATTTCTAGAGTGTTGGATGATATTTTTCATAGAACGACATTTAACTCCAATGAGTCATTCAGTCCTTTCGGATAGAGGGAATTGAATTTAAATATCCAGTATATCTCTTGGTTGCATAGTAGCTTAAATCTATTCCCACCCCGTTTTGAAATTTCAATTTGTTCTATACCTACAATACTTAAATCTTTAGGATCACTCCTATGGCAATCGGCAAAATGGCGAGACACACTGTGTAATAAGTTCTTATTTATAATATTTCTACGGTGCTCGAGGAATCGTACCCTCATGGGTCTGGTGGTTCTACCCACATAGTGCAATCCGCAGGTGCAGGTCAATAAGTAAATGACATAGTCACTATTGCAATTAATAAAGTTTTTTATAGTATAAGGATTTTTTTCTCCCTCTATTGAGATCAGTTTCGTTTTATTTTGGATATATCCACAAGTAATGCACGAATTCCTCCCACATTTATAGCAACCTTGGATTTTATTTGGCAGCCACATATCTGGGACAGTTGGTGTTGCTGTTATTTCTTTATTATTATGTTTAAGTTCTTTTAACTCACTGGGGGCTAACATGGTTTTTAATGTTTTATTTCTTTTGAAGATAAATGATGGCTTTGGGGGTAGGATTCCTCGTAATGTCTGGTCTTGTTTTAGAATATCGTAATTTTTTTGGACAATACCTTTTATTTCCTTATATTGCATGTTGAAGGTAGAAATAAAGGAAATCCCCCTATCTATTGGGGTTATGGTGGTTCTCTTTTTGGGTACTAGTAGGCTGTTTCTGTCGTGTTTTTTAACCTCTTCGATTGCATTTTTTACTACATATTCGGGATAACCTCTTGCTGTAAATGAGTTGGCTAATTCAGTGGCCTGTTGCTCAAATATTTTTACGTCTGAGCAATTTCGTCTAAGGCGGAGCATCTGCCCCTTAGGTATGTTCTTCTTCCAGGAGGGGTGGTGAGCACTCTGATAGTGCAAATAGGAGTTTGTGTTTACTGTTTTTTTATAATTAGAAGTGTGAATCTTATCTTCTCTGATTTCCAAACTTATATCGAGGAAGTCCATTTTTTTGGGGTGAAAGGAGTGCGTGAAATTAAGATTAAATGAATTGGAATTAAAGGTCCGCCAGAAAAGAAACTACAGACTAGAGAAGGAGCTAAGGGAAGGTACCCCGAAAAGGAGAAGGTTTTCAAGCATAGAGGGAGAAGGGGGGGCAAGAAAATCCAATTAAAACGACTTAAAACTAGAATGACTGAGGACGAACCAAAAGTTATCTTCAATTTATCTTCTAAAATGTTATCTACAGAAGAGACTAGATTACTCAACAAGGGCTTGAAATTTTCGCCCTCCACCCCGGCAAATATATTCAATTTGTTCGTCGAACTGAATAGGTTCGTACGAACCTTATGTAGGCAGAAATATTTCGCAAATAAAAAACTGGATAGAATTAATGAGCCTTCAATACCTATTCTTCTTGATAGTAAAGACGATGAAGCCCTAAATTCTTTAATGATGCTCCTAGATGAAAACGACTCCCAGGACACCTCTATTGAGAAGAAACTATTTAATATAGATAAAAGCTCAATTCATAAAAAATCCGATTTTTTCCCAATAAAGTCCAAGGGGACATTTATAGAAAGTTTCTATAGACTTTTAAAAATTTGTGTTCTTCACAAAACTCAAAAAATAAGACATTGAATGATAACCTCACAAGAAGTGAGAAAAATACTCTTAATAATTTGATAAAAGACACCTCTATCACAATAAAGCAGGCGGACAAGGGGGGGGGGGATAATAATTCAAAATAGAGAGGATTATATTTGTGAAGCTTTAAGACAACTGGAGGATGAGGGGACATATGAAAAATTACCCTCAGATCCGACCCCTAAATTTATCAAATCTCTTAAGTTTTTACTGGATTCAGCACTCGAAGCGAAAGTCATCACAAAAGATGAATTTCGCTTCCTCTTATCTGATCACCCAATCACCCCAGTCTATTATCACCTCCCCAAGATACACAAATCCCTCACTGCACCTCCTGGTCGTCCTATTATTTCAGGTGTAGGGTCCCTCACTTCTAATCTTTCGCACTATGTAGACACGTACTTACAACCACGGGTGTCCACACTGAGGTCCCACATCAAAGACACGACCCACTTTTTGAACTTGATTAATCAAGTCAAGTGGAAAGACTCGTACGCTTTCATGACTCTTGATGTACAGAGTCTCTATTCAAACATTCCCCACAAACTGGGAGTCAAAGCGGTAGAAAAAAGACTCTACCAAGATGGGGACCTCAGTGTGGAACATATTCAATTTCTTCTTGATTCTATTACGTTCATCCTTAATCACAATTATTTTACCTTCCTTAACACTCACTACCTTCAGACTATGGGGATGGCCATGGGGACCAGGTTTGCGCCCAGCTATGCCAACCTCTACATGGGGGAGGTGGAAGACCTCCTCGTGTGGGGGGGTGGCTGGGAGGCGAACCTGGTCCTCTATGGCCGCTACATAGATGATCTTTTTATTATTTGGGATGGGGATCTATCCTCTGCACTCACGTTTGTCACACACCTTAATTCCAATTCATTTAATCTTAATTTCACGCACTCCTTTCACCCCAAAAAAATGGACTTCCTCGATATAAGTTTGGAAATCAGAGAAGATAAGATTCACACTTCTAATTATAAAAAAACAGTAAACACAAACTCCTATTTGCACTATCAGAGTGCTCACCACCCCTCCTGGAAGAAGAACATACCTAAGGGGCAGATGCTCCGCCTTAGACGAAATTGCTCAGACGTAAAAATATTTGAGCAACAGGCCACTGAATTAGCCAACTCATTTACAGCAAGAGGTTATCCCGAATATGTAGTAAAAAATGCAATCGAAGAGGTTAAAAAACACGACAGAAACAGCCTACTAGTACCCAAAAAGAGAACCACCATAACCCCAATAGATAGGGGGATTTCCTTTATTTCTACCTTCAACATGCAATATAAGGAAATAAAAGGTATTGTCCAAAAAAATTACGATATTCTAAAACAAGACCAGACATTACGAGGAATCCTACCCCCAAAGCCATCATTTATCTTCAAAAGAAATAAAACATTAAAAACCATGTTAGCCCCCAGTGAGTTAAAAGAACTTAAACATAATAATAAAGAAATAACAGCAACACCAACTGTCCCAGATATGTGGCTGCCAAATAAAATCCAAGGTTGCTATAAATGTGGGAGGAATTCGTGCATTACTTGTGGATATATCCAAAATAAAACGAAACTGATCTCAATAGAGGGAGAAAAAAATCCTTATACTATAAAAAACTTTATTAATTGCAATAGTGACTATGTCATTTACTTATTGACCTGCACCTGCGGATTGCACTATGTGGGTAGAACCACCAGACCCATGAGGGTACGATTCCTCGAGCACCGTAGAAATATTATAAATAAGAACTTATTACACAGTGTGTCTCGCCATTTTGCCGATTGCCATAGGAGTGATCCTAAAGATTTAAGTATTGTAGGTATAGAACAAATTAAAATTTCAAAACGGGGTGGGAATAGATTTAAGCTACTATGCAACCAAGAGATATACTGGATATTTAAATTCAATTCCCTCTATCCGAAAGGACTGAATGACTCATTGGAGTTAAATGTCGTTCTATGAAAAATATCATCCAACACTCTAGAAATAATAGTTCACTATCTTCATTTACATGGCTCCCCCCCCTTTCCATTGTACCCACACCCTTTCCCCCCCTCCCCATCCTTATCATATGGATTTTTTATTATTATCCTTTATTATTATTATTTTTTATATTTCTATATATATTTATTTATATTTTTATTTTCATAATATTATGCAATTAAACATTGTTGAAAATAATAAAAATATACTGAGGTCAATGAATGAGTAAAGAATGTGTAAATTATATACTTCATATGAATCTGTAGTTTATTATGTTTTTTTCTGGTAATATCCCAATGAAATAAGAATAAGTAACGAAATCTATCCCCTTCCTTCTCCCTATGTAGAAAATATATATAGTATATGGTGTATATATAATATTGTTTATATTTACTGTGTAACAAAAAGAAGAACATAACAAATTGAACACTAAAAGGCAGTATAACTGCATTTAATATACTTCAGTTTGAATAATCGGTTGTTTTTATAAAGCTATCTGTCAGCTTGAATAATGGGTCGTTTTATAAAGGTATTTGCGTTCCAAACACCAGGATGTTGATGCCCCATCTGCGTGTCAAACGCAGGAATTAACGCGGATAATAAAGCTCTATCTGCGGTTCAAATACCAGGATGTGATTACCTAACATGCGTGTCACCCGCAGGAAATGATGTAGACAATTTTCCCAGATAACGGAGTAACACTTCCGGTACTTGCTGCCGGAGCGTCTCTGCTATAACACAGTATGTGCCGGATGTGACGTACGCGCCGCTGAGCTACGAGCGCGACGTCATCTCCGGATCAACCCCTTGCATCCATGACTACAAGGATGCTTAACCACATCATCATTTCCGGTAAGAAGTAAACAATATCCCCGTAACACACATTCTATGTGCGATCGGGATAAATCATTATAAGCGGTACCACTGCCCCTAATTATTCTCTTAAACGAGTGCTCTATAAGTGATTAAATATACTGGGCATATACAATTATTGATACTATAGAAAGCCTGACCCGGAAGTGATGTAAATTTGCCCAGAGAAAGGCATTGACCCGGAAGTATTATTATTGTCATTATATTTTATTTTTGGTTTTTTCACTGTTATAAACATCGAATTGTATTATGAATTATATATTCTATATAAGTAATTACTCTCACTGTCTCCGAGTAGGTTTATTTTATGTTTTTTATACTCTGTATAATATTGAACCAATTTGGTATGCAAATGAACCCTAGGGAAGCCAGGTATAAAAATGGCACCCACAGACCACAATGGACACCTTGACAAAGCAGTCAGTAGGCACTGCGAAACGCGTTGGTGACCACCTTATTTTTGGACCCCAATCACCTGAGGACTCTAACACTTTGTTTCTAAGGGACTGCCCTACCTGCTGAATCACCTGATCGGATATTTACCACCTTGAAAGTCTCCAGCCACACAAAATACAGTCGGACACCTGACCACTTGCAGTAGTGGGACTCCTGATAGGCTAATTCCATCGATGCCATCAGTTGTAGTCCATGATAATATCTTCAGGATACCACCAAGTGGCAAATAAGGACTTTCCAGTTCTCTCCAAGGATCAGAGCGGGTTAAATTCTACCTCCAAATTGGTGATTATAAATATTGGGTCCACCAATACATCATTATTTAAAATCTGCACATGCCAATGGTTCATTTTTTAATGTATAATCTATGTTTTTATTATTGTGTACAATAAAAAATTTTCATTGTAATTTACAGCGCTGCTTTACCTTTTATAGGGGAAAAAGTGTCTGTAGGTCCCGTCTTCCCGAAGCTTAGAGGGACCAACCTCTGCAAGGCTAGGCTCTCTAGCCTCCCCTCTTTTTGTGGTTCAGAGTCATCCCATCTTCCCCAGGGTTGGCTGAAGCAACCCCTGGGAATCAAAAACCTTGGCTCTCCACATGAGGAGAGAGCCACAGTACGTGAGAAGAAGGCAGCCCATAAGGGTTATACCTACAGCCCAAAAAAATTTAAACACACACACTAAAAACATAAAAATATGTAGTGTAGTGCAAAAAAAGTGCAGACACAATTGAAAAATAAATAAATAAGCCCAATCCAGAAGGCTGAGGTAAGCTGGCATCTACATGGACTGCTACAATACCACGCTGCAGCATTGACTAGACATCGCCAAGTTGCCACCCCTGCTCCCACTGAGAAAACAAGTGGGTAAGAAACTCTCCTTCCCTCCTACTTCAACCCACCCTCACTCCTACCACCACCCCAAACTTCTTCATGCTAGATTCTTTTCAGGAGCTTGTGTCAGGAATCGCAGTGTGCGTTCGTGGCTGTGTTTCTTACCAGCATGCTGGTGCGCCTTGCGGCGCAGATCTGCGAGTGGCACTGTCCTCGGGTGTAGTCCATGATGGGATGTCTCCTGCGGTCTCCATGGGCCTGGCCATGCTGCTTCCACGCCTATTCCCTGTTGCATGGGCGCCGCCATGACACCTTGGTCAGCTGACAATTTTGCTCCAATGTTTTAGCCGGTGACCCTGACCTTTGACCTGTGCACTCGATCACATGCTCAAGGTGTCCACAGGTACTTCCCAAGGCTCCCAGGCTTTCAGGCTATTTTTACCAGTGATACCTGTGCACCTGTGCTGCTGCTAGCAAACCTCCTTGTTATCTCCACCTGCCAGACACTCTGCTCGGTACTTGTTTCCTAGTACGGCACCTGTCGTGGGTCATCGCATACCTTAAGTTAAGGTATGTGATGGACCCGTCTGACGTGATTTTGGGCTATTTTTAGCCTTTTTCCGACAATTAAAAAACCGGGTCCATCGCATGCCATTATAATGGCATGCGATGCGACCGACGCGATTTAACATTGAATGCATTGTACTCAATGTTAAATTCCTATGTAAAATCGGGTCCATTGTATGACGTTATAAATGCGTCTAAAGTGATGGACCCGATTTTACATAGGGAACAATGTTAAATGGGCCAATGTACCCGATTTTTTTTATTGTATACCCACCCTGATGGGTAATTTGTATGTGAAATGCCCCCCCATTGTTAACGCCACCCTACGATGAACGCCAACCCGAAGCGTGGCGAGCGCAGCAAGCCCACGTGGGGCGGCGGTACGCATCCTCCGACCTTTTCATACCCCCACTATCCACGTCGGCGTGGAGTTGATTCGATATAGTGTGGCGAGCGCAGCGAGCCACCAAGCCTGAAGCGTGGCGAGCGGACGCGTAATACCTGTGAAGTAATGCGCGTCCCCTCGCTTGACCCATCAGGGTGGGTATACAATGAAAATTGGGGTCTGGGGGGCATTTACCATTGGGCCCAATGTAAAATCGGGTTTCAGGGACCATTTTACATTGGTTCCAATTTAAAGATCGCGTTGATCGCATCGCATGCGATTGGTTGCATGCGATGAGATCAACGCGATTTTTTAGGACCCAATGGATACAATTAAAATCGCAGGCGCCGTGCTAGGAAACAAGTATCCTCTGCTCTTTAATCATCATCAGATCCCGAGTAGTATCTGTGTGTTTCAGGTCTCTGCTAGCAGGCATCATCATCGCTTCTTAGCCACATCATCATGGACTCCTTAGCTGCATCATCATCAGCTCCTAAGCCGCATCACCATTGGCTCCTAAGCTGCATCATCATCATCTCCTAAGCCACATCACCATAGGCCCCTAAGCTGCATCACCATTGGCTCCCTGGCCTTGTCCCCATTGGCTCCCAGGCCGCATCACTATTGGCTCCCAGGCTGCATCACTATCATCTCCCAGGCCACATCTCCAGTGCTCACTGGCTTTCATGCCTAATACCCTCCCGATTCCCAGACCAGCACCAATACACTGATACACCATCATATTTTTATTCTCAAGTCATCCAGTATACCTCTCCCCAAGTATCATGTATTCCCAGCATCCCAGCTCATTGGGAGCAGTACACAGAGGACTAGGGCAGGTTGCTGCATCCTACTCGTTGGGTGCAGCGAAGACAAAAGCCCCTTGCTGGGTTCTCTGGTGAACTTCATGCCCCTGTTCCTGGTTATAGTCAACAATCTATCCAGTGGCGTAACTATAAATTTTGCTCCTCCCTGCCAAAAATTTTATTGCGCCCCCTATATATATATATATATATATATATATATATATATATATATATATATATATATATATATATCGTGTTTGCGAAAACCACCTAAAAAAGTGGGTCCTGGGGACTCTTCACTTCTTAAAATTGGGGTCCTACCTGACCTTTTCTGGGTCCCAATGGAATAAAGCCTCCTCTCCCCTTCTTCCCTGCATGGCATATGTGGGTCGGGGGGAAGTATCAATTGGCCCACTCGCGTAAAGATACATATATACTAGAAACAATATAAACCGGAAAACAGGTACAGTGCGCGCAGAAGGCGCGCGCTAAAAATTTAGGGCATGTTTTTTGGGGGGAAGTGGTGTGGTCACATAGTAGTGCCAATTCACATTCCAGCATACACCGTTATGCCCAGTACACATTACAGCACACATCATTATGTCCAGTACACATTACAGCACACACCGTTATGCCCAGTACACATTACAGCACACACCGTTATGCCCAGTACACACTGTTATGCCCAGTACACATTCCAGCACACACCGTTATGCCCAGTACACATTCCAGCACAAATCGTTATGTCCAGTACACATTACAGCAAGCACCGTTATGCCCAGTACACATTACAGCAAGCACCGTTATGCCCAGTACACATTCCAGCACACACCGTTATGTCCAGTACACATTCCAGCACACACCGTTATGCCCAGTACACATTACAGCACACACCGTTATGCCCAGTACACATTCCAGCACACACCGTTATGCCCAGTACACATTACAGCACACACCGTTATGCCCAGTACACACTGTTATGCCCAGTACACATTCCAGCACACACCGTTATGCCCAGTACACATTCCAGCACACACCGTTATGCCCAGTACACATTCCAGCACACACCGTTATGCCCAGTACACATTACAGCAAGCACCGTTATGCCCAGTACACATTCCAGCACGCACCGTTATGTCCAGTACACATTCCAGCACACACCGTTAGGCCCAGTACACATTCCAGCACACACCGTTATGCCCAGTACACATTCCAGCACACACCGTTATGCCCAGTACACATTCCAGCACACACCGTTATGCCCAGTACACATTACAGCACACACCGTTATGCCCAGTACACACTGTTATGCCCAGTACACATTCCAGCACACACCGTTATGCCCAGTACACATTCCAGAACACACCGTTATGCCCAGTACACATTCCAGCACACACCGTTATGCCCAGTACACATTACAGCAAGCACCGTTATGCCCAGTACACATTCCAGCACACACCGTTATGTCCAGTACACATTCCAGCACACACCGTTATGCCCAGTACACATTCCAGCACACACCGTTATGCCCAGTACACATTCCAGCACACACCGTTATGCCCAGTACACATTCCAGCACACACCGTTATGCCCAGTACACATTCCAGCACACACCGTTATGCCCAGTACACATTCCAGCACACACCGTTATGCCCAGTACACATTACAGCACACACCGTTATGCCCAGTACATATTACAGCACACACCATAATGTTCAGTACACATTATAGCACTCACCGCTATACCCAGTACACATTATAGCACACACCGTTATGCCCAGTACACATTATAGCACACACCGTTATGCCCAGTACACATTATGGCACACTTATGTCGAGTACACATTATAGCACACAGCGTTATACCCAGTAAACATTATAGCACACACCGCTATACCCAGTAAATACAATAGCACACACTGCTATACCCAGAAAACATTATAGCACACACTGCTATACCCAGAAAACATTGGGTGTTTGTATGCTGGTTGCAAAGGGGGCATTTCATGCTGGTTGCCCAGAGGGCATTTCATGCTGGTTGCAAAGGGGGAATTTCATGCACTTTTCCCAGGGGGGCAGTCAGGTGCATCCCAGCCAGTCCCGTTCCACCCCTGCTCTTAGCAGCAGACTGTACTTATGTAAACAGCGTGGTTGGGTGACGGAGGAGCGCACAGCCGCACACTCAGTGAAACTTTGTGTGCTCTGCTCCCTGAGGCTCCCTCCCTGCCTGATCATCTTCTCACTGCTGCTGCCTTACCCCTGCCTGCTCATTGGACAGCCGCCCGCCCGCCTACCCTCCCATTGGACAGTCTGACACTGAGTCTGTCAGACTGTCATGGCTGCCCCCGTGCCCCGGCCGACTCTCCTGTGAGGCGCGGCGCACGGTCACCAGCAGCACATAATGTCAGTCTGACTGACATAAACCAGCCACCTCGCTTTGCTCAGTGCCCCGGGCGGGAGCAGGCGCCCACGCAGCCCCCGCTCCCCCAAGCATTGGCGGGGGCTGCCTTGCGCAATATACGCCACTTAATCTATCCCCGCTGCTTCCTTGTGCTACGGTCATCTCAAGTTACTACATCTCATTCTGTTCTAAAAGCCACCTAGTTTCAAGTATTCAGCGCCCTCCACTGGCCCACTAGGTCACAGCTAGGAACACAGAACTCAGCAGTGTTGACAGATTGTCTTCATCAGAATGCTTATTGTAGATGGCTCCTGTGCAAGTGAGCCTATTAATCGGCTTGTATGCATCCCCATTAAAAATGAGCATTTGGAGCTTTTCCAGACCCTGCGGATTCAGCTCGCCACCACTAGGGAGGCCAGATACTTCAACTGATAAGGAAAGATACTACACTTGATCTTAGCCAATGGAAAGATGGGGCACTGCCTCCCCTGCCTTTCTGCACATCTCTACAAAACTCCCTGACTTTCCAGCAGAATGTACTGGTTCACTTTTGTATAATGCCTACATGAACTGAAGGATAATATATTATATATATATATATATATATATATATATATATATATATATATATATATATATATATATATATGTGTGTGTGTATGTGTAAATCCGGCTCTAAAACTAGTCAGTGCCTCCATTTACCTTACCTCAGCTAGTCCCTGCCAAAACCAGAATGTGAGCTTGAATCTGTGATTATGCTAAGCAAACAAACAGGCCATATGCAAAACAGAACTGCAAGTGACTGCATGCTTTGCATTTTTACAAATCTTTTTGAGAGAAAAATCAACTATAATAAATAATTTAAATTATTTGCTGACAATGGTCATTTGTTTTTGCTAAAGTGTGGTACATAGATTGGATAGTAAGAAAAACAAACAAAAATGAATCTGCTGTATACTTTCTCACCAGTGATTTATAATCTGGAATGCATACCTCCCAACTGTCCCATTTTTCACGGGACTATATTTACCAGATGACAGGGGGGAACACTAACTGCCTCCCCCCCCCCCCCCCCCCCCAGCGCGATGGGACAACATCGGCCCAGGGCGGGACGCCACAACTCCCCAAAAAGGGTAGTTCCCGCGGAAAGCGGGACAGTTGGGAGGTATGCATCTGCAATTCACTCTTACCCTTCCACAACTCTGCTACAGGGACAGGTTGATCATACCTCCCAACTTGTGTCCGGATGAAATAGGGACACTCGAGCGTCCGAAAAGGGGGCGGGGCGTATGCAAATGAGGGCGCGGCTTATGCTAATTAGCCGCGACCTCATTTTCATACGAGAATAGACGCTGTGCGCATGCGCACAGCGTCTATTCTACTAGATTGGGGGGTCTCCCAACTGCCACCCCCCGCAGCGGGACAATGCCTGCCGCGGGTGGGACGTCGGGACAGGACCCGAAAATCGGGACTGTCCCGACGGAATCGTGACAGTTGGGAGGTATGGGTTGATCGTTATCGGCGCTGACATCACACATCCTCCCTTAAACACCTGGACATGCCTGCATTTTTTCCTGCCACTCCCAGAATTCCACAGGTTACCACCCCCAAATGCCGACTTCCTGTTGTCAAATTGCAATGGGATAGTGATGACATTTTTTCGCTACGACTGTCGCTATTTTGGCTGTTGCATTCGCGTTTCGATTCGAATGCATTTGCAGTAATTTAATAATTGCATGGATTGTGAATTTGTAAAACAGTGATCAACTCTGAATCGGGCCCTAAATCCCAGTTTAAATGGCTTACATGAAAAAGATTTTACAGTTTTCACTGCAGAATGCTGACCTCTAGTGACTTTCTATAGAATTGCTGACTGCAGCAAGTATATAGTAATATGACCCAGAGACCTTGTTAATGTAACAGTATGGAAAATTCACCAGAAAATATTATTTATGCAAAGTAAGCACTAATGTCACACAAACATGAAAAAAAAAATGCCCTGACACACAATAAGGACGAATAAATATAATACAACAAAATCATTCTGTTACTTAAGAAAAAGAAGAAAACAAATGTGTCCAAACAGCATATTTACTACTGTATTTTGGTTACATAAAGGCCCTTATTCAGATCTGATAACAGTACTAATTTGTTCTCAAAATGGACAAAACCATGTGCAATGCAGGTGGGGCAGATGTAACATGTGCAGAGAGAGAGAGTTACATTTGGGTGTGGTGTGTTGAAATTGAAATCTAAATTGCAGTGTAAAAACAATGCAGCCAGTATTTACCCTGCACAGAAACAAAATAACTCACACAAATCTAACTCTCTCTATACATGTTACATCTGCCCCACCTGCAGTGCACATGGTTTTGTCCATCTAAGAAGGATTTTGTCAGAAAGAATGAACCAAAATAAGGCCCATAGTTTTTCCCATTTTGAGAAGAAATTTGTACTGCGATCAGATGTGAATAAGGGCCAAAGTGCAAGCAGAAGGGGGTTATACAATTTGGGCGATGAAACATTGGGAGCGAAAAATGTTGCCGCAGCCCTGAGAACATCGATTCTAATTGAGAATTTTGTTTTGCCTGCCTGAGGCAGGCAAAACAAAATCCCTGATGACCTGCATCACACACCAGCATATTGGGGCTAAATGCATAGCCCCCAGTGAATAAATTACCTGCATCAATGATCATGGGTAGCTTAAAACTCACAAACTATCATGATGGGAATTAACGGCCATTGTTTTACAACATTTTGAAAAAGTTATTAGAATATTACTGTGATCCCTGAGATGATGACAGTAGTGCATAATATTTGTTGCTATATGACTGATAAAAGATACAGAAGGACTCATTTACTAATATTATATAATATATTGCATTTTTGCGCCGCTTGCAGCCTTTATGGACATTTGGATTTTTAACCCAAATTTTCAATGCCTGGAGTAGTAGTGCTATAGGTGTACCTACACCCTACTAAGCAAGCAATGCCCTGACAGCTGCTCCTTTATTAACCATTTTGCTCCATAGCGCTGTGCACTTTGGGTAGGATGTATTACATCTAGGCACACTTTTATGTTACTGACAAGGCAAAGGCTAATTTTTGCACTTTGATTTCATCGTTTTGTTTTTGCAATTCTTCATGTTGACGCAGTTCAGTTCAAATATTGCTCATATGTGCATTAAACATAAGTGTGCCTTAATATCACAATCCTGGTATTTCAACATTTACCCTATAGTTTGTTTACCGAGCCAAAAAGCAGAACAAAAAAGTTCAACTTCTGCAAATCTGGGAATTAGTTCTCACCGTCCAGGCTCCAAGGTCCCTCAGGCAGGACTGTGTGTGATGGACGTTACTGCAAGGACTTTGCAGCAAATGTCCCTGGAATTGTTTTTAAAATATTACCAGCTTTGATGAAGAGGACAGAGGATCATTTGTGCTATTTGTTGTATCTTATAGGACTGCCACAATGTGTACATCTACTGCATTGTAGTGCGCACTACAAATACTATTACTGTAATCATTATTAGTACACCCACAAGGTAGGCACCTTTCATATAGAGTTTAGTAGCACCATTATTACTTATTGCCTACAGAATAGATTCTGAATCTTCATAGGTTTGTGACACAGAGCCCAAACATTTAATTTATTTGTGACTTATTGGTGTTAAAAAAAATATTGTAATGAATAAATGTGTGTTTGAAAGATGGCATAAATTACAGCTAATGGGTGACATTTAATTAGATGCAAAAATGTGATTTGTGCGATCTTTAGTCAAAAAACGGCCGAAATCGCACGTTTTTCGAAATTCACATATATAATGAGATGCGAAAACGGCAAAAAATGTGGTTTCTGAAGGTGCGATTTTTATTAACGCTGGAACTCACATCCAGATGTTTTCGCATTGAAAAGTATACAAATCGCATATCTAATGAGATGCAAAAACGGGAAAATGTTACTAAAAATAGCCACACATGCAGACCAGGTTCTGACAGGCGAATTGGCCAGAAACCTGCACAGATCATTGAGATCTGTGCATGGTTCTGTCTTAAAAAATGTGTACATTTTTTTTTAAATGGCGTGGGGTCCCCCCTCGTGAGCATAACCAGCCCCAATAAAGGAGCCACCCCAGGCTTCACCCGTCCAGGGATGAAGCCCAGGCTGTCATCGGTGTCCCTGGGCTTTGGACGCTGGCCTGATAGGGTTAAAACGCTCATTCATAACAATGCTTTATACAGGTGAACTACAAGTGCCAGCATGCCTCCCCGCATGCTGGGACTTGGCGAACCACAAGTCCCAGCATGCGGGGCATTAATGTACCCGCTGGGACTTGTAGTTTACCTGTAAAAAGAATATTCAAATAAAACACAAACACACGGAAAAGTAGAACTTTATTACACACAAACACCTACCTCACTTTTACACCAATATACTTACCGACCCAGGGTCCAGCGCTGACTCCCTCCTTCAGAGCAAGCTCACCCCACACTGACATCGGGGTGAGCCGGCTTTCTCTGGCGCTGATCACAGCTTCTATAGCGATGTCCCAGCGCTACAGAGGCTGCTAGCGTGGTTGGTCGATGCGTCTCCATGGAGATGCATAGCTCAACCCTGATTTGCTGAGCTATGCGCCATGGAGACGTATAAAGCCAAAGACGATGTCAACATAAACACTGCAACGTACCACTGCGTGCTCGCCATGCTTGCCATGCTTTAGGCACGGTGCCACGCTACGCTCTGCACACTATTCTATTCTCCCACCACGCCTAGTGTCGACATGGACACCAAAATGTGCCACCATGTCCCCTCGCCATGCTTCGGGCACACTATTTTATTCTCCCACCATGCCCTAGTGGATGGTAGGCCATGAAACACCACCTGTTGGCACATGTCTTGTCGACATGCTTCTGGCATAGTGCCTCGCTATGCTCGGCACACTATTTCATTCTCCCACCATGCCCTAGTGGATGGTAGGGCATGAAATACTGCCTGTCGGCACATGTCGTATCGCCATTGAAGCTGAAACGTACCACTGCGTCCCCTCGCATGGCTCGCCATGCTTTGAGCACGGTGCCTGCATGTCGACCTAGTGGTGTTGACCTAATACTTGTTGACCTACTTGGTGGTGACCCAGTGACATATCCCTTTCTTTTGTATACAGTACATCTTGCAGCTCTTTACTGTGCAGTAGTCCACAATCATGCTGATGTTCCACCTACCCTGGTATCTGCATTCCACCCCTAGATATCTTGATAAAAAATGTCCCTTGCTCTTCAAAGACAGCATCAAGATTTTCCATGGAAATTTATAGGAAGTGCACCCTTAAACACATTGAGCAAACCCACCTTCTCCTTATTACCCTCTTTGATCTTATAATGCTCCTTCTTCAAAACTTGTATAAAAAGAGAAGCGATGAACAGCTCCTGAAGACAGAAGACATACAGTATGGAAATCCTGGATTGGCAGCAGCCGTTCAAAAAGAATTTACAGGCTGCTACCTTGGGCAGAGGCAGAACTCTGGGAGGCAATGGAGTCATCTGCTGCCGGGCTCCTGCTCCCAAGGGGGCACCTCTCCACCACTGCCAGTTTAAATCCATTAATTGAAAGCCATCAAAATCGCTTCTGTTGCACCAATATTCATCTTGCCTCCGGGAAACTGGGAAAAACTTACGCCATTGACCTTGGGTGAAAAAAGAAGACAACGCCTGGAAGTCCCGGATGGGCAGAGGCCATGCAAAGAGCTTACAGGTCACTGCCCACCATGTGACGAACAAAGAAGATGCCGTGGCGGTGGCATCTATGCAGGAGTTGCAGTTGCTGTGCCACCCACAGTGGCTGCCGCCCGTAAGCTCATGCCTCGCGGGCCTAGTGGGAAATCCTGCACCTATTATATATAGCCCATAGTCTCCTTTAATTATTCAATGGCCAGTTTGCTACCAAAAGCAGAATTCTGCAAATGTGCAACCCCTAGTCAGCAAATGGGGTCTGAATTAGATGTGGTTGGAATTAGCACTGCTGCTGGATAGTTGGAACTGCCACTGATGCTAGCATATGTTATTGTGCAGGTATCTGGTATCAGTAGTCTCCTCCTGCTGCAGCCTTGGACCACTTGCAACACCAATGGCCAGCTGAGTAACATACAATCTGCCTGTCATAACTCCTTCCAAGAGGACAGGAAATCTTAGTTGGAAGATGAAGACCTAGCCTTGGCACTCCCACTGTCAATCACTTGAAATCTGCAGCCACGATGCATGGTTTTGCAGGCGCTCACAGATGTAAGACACCTCTCTGGTGTCTTACCTCTGCGGGCGCCCTGTACGGGAAGTGGTCGTGCAGCTGACATCCGCTGACGTCAGCTGTCCACCCCCCGCACCTGCGTCACCGGCCCATTTACATGGGTACATCCAGCGTTCTCATGGGAATGCCCATGAAACACTGGGCGTTTCCATGGGCGCAGCCCATTGCTGCTCTCCTATGCCTCCCACCTGCACTGCTAGGTGCGAAGGATGGCGAACAAGCAGCTCGCCGCGCCTGCTCGCAACAATCGGCTGCACATGCACATAAAAGTATATGCGCATACGCAGTCACGAAACAGAGCTCCTCTGCACGTATATGCAGTGGAGCAAAAGTACCAGAATAAGGTCCCCAGTTTCTTCTCTCTCAGCACAACATATGTGATAATAAATGTGATGCCTATGTAATAAATTCCAAGTGCAAAATTCCATCTTATTGTATATATCTCTGATTTATTTTTTCTCCAAAAAATGTAACAGCTGCCTAATGTGGGTTAGGTGAAATCAGGGAGATTTCTAGACTCTAGAGGAGATTGCTCCTATTTCAGGGAGTTTCCTGCAGAATGCTAGAGGGTAGCAAAATATGAAACCATGTATTTTAAGTAGAATCGAGCACCGGGGCAAAAGATTTGGATTTGGACTCATCGCCGGGATTTGGATTTGACTATGTCGAGCGGCGGTGAAAAGCTTTTAATTTGGAGTTTTTTTTTTTAAAGTTCGAAAAATGCCCAAATGACGTGATTTTTGCGGTTTTTGGTCCCTAGAGTAATATTAACCTCGATAACATTAATTTCTAGCCCTTTCCAGACAATTTGACCACTTTAAAACTCACAATGTTGTTTTAATTCAATTTAGGCCAATGTCTGCAGCAAGCTGGCTGGTTATCAACACACGGAACTTCTGACAGTATCCGTATGGTCTATTGGGGTACAGTACACACAAAACAATAAAGAAGAGCAAAATAAGATGGAATTTTGCACTTGGAATTTATTACATAGGCATCACATTTATTATCACATATGTTGTGCTGAGAGAGAAGAAACTGGGGACCTTATTCTGGTACTTTTGCTCCACTGCATATACGCGCAGAGGAGCTCTGTTCGTGACTGCGTATGCGCATATACTTACTTAATTCGTTTTTAATGCACAGCTTGTATAATGCTGCATGAAGGCCAAACAATCACACACGGACCTTCTGACAGTATACAATGGGTGCAGTACACACAAAAAATGAATAAAGAAGAGAAAAATTGATATGGATTTTTTTTACTTTAATAATTTAATTTGTTCTTAATGCACAGCTTGTATAATGCTGTATGAATGCCGAACAATCACACACGGGCCTTCTGACCGTATACTATGGGTGCAGTACACACAAACAATGATAAAGAAGAGAAAAAATGATTTTGATTTTTTTTAGTTTAATTTCTTAATTTATTTTTAATGTGCAGCTTGTATAATGCTGCGTGGATGCAGAACAATCACACACGGAACTTCTGACAGTATACAATGGGTGCAGTACACACAAACAATGATAAAGAAGACTGAAAAATTGATTTTGATTTTTTTAGTTTAATTTCTTAATTTATTTTTTAATGTGCAGCTTGTATAATGCTGTGTGGATGCAGAACAATCACACACATAACTTCTGACAGTATACTATGGGAGCAGTACATACAAACACTGCTAAAGAAGATAAAAATTGATTTAGATTTTTTTAGTTTAATTTCTTCATTTATTTTTAATGTGCAGCTTGTATAACGCTGCGTGGAGGCAGAACAATAACACACGGAACTTATGGTGTATACTATAAAGGGTACATAGAAAAATTATGATCATCATTTTTCTATGTATGTCTTTTTTATATGTATTTTTTAAACATATTTTTTTCAAAAACTGTTTCTTTTTGACAAACCCTTTATCACTATTAGTTGCTTACACATATCCTACATTCTATGACACTTTACACTCTATTACACTTCACAGCTATATTTTATTTATGTGATGCCCTGGGGTGGTTTTGCTGGACTGGCTTGGGGGTGCCCTGCGCCCCAGGCATGAACCCCATAGTGCTAGGGACCTGCTCTGAGGAGACCTTAACGTGGTGAGCAGGTACTGTAGATATATTTGGACAAATGTATGCTAACATCCTCATAAATGAATTATAAAAGGAATACATGTTAGCAGTAATGATTGCATAGTGCACCTTCAAACCCTCTCTGTCTTGCATATAGCTAAACATCTCAGCAAGGTAGCACCTCTCATTACAGGGTGTGCAGTCTAGGGCCCCCCTCTGTCCATAGTCTATATTGTGTATCCGTACACACCTGAAGCCTGAGATTGCTTCTGCCTAGATTAGCACCCCTCCCCCACCACCCTCAAATGTTTTTAAGCAGGGACTAGCAATGAATGCACAACTGTGATGAAAGCATAATTTTAAGTAAGTCCTAATAATTTATAAATGTCAGTTTTCTTGGGGTAATTGTCTGGGTGCTGGGCCCCCTTGAGCTTGTCTGGCTGGACCACCCAAGGGCATCGCTACTTTACACATAGACTCACATAAACATATCATCATTTTTCTATGTATGTCTTTTTTATATGTATTTTTTTCACATATTTTTTTTCTTTTTGACACACCCTTTATCTCTTATATATTTGGCTACATCTGTCACTTAAAGTGTGTGAGTGTGTCTCTAACGCTGGGTGGAGCCTCTGACTCACATGACTGACTCACATGACAGAGAACCAGCCCAGTGAGCCCACAGTGCCAGACACCCTCTGGCTCCCCATGTTGCCCAGGAACCTACTCCACAGCCACCAGGTGAGCTCCCCGCAACGTCCCTCCACCCGCGACCCCCACTCCCGCGATTCGACACCAATGAAGTTCCACACTTATGTCAATATTTACATGTGTTGACCTTTATGTGTCTATTTTTTCTTGTGGCGATTCGCGGCACCCCCCACCCTTTGACCCCCCTCCCACACTTTGTGGCACCCCCGTGACCTCCCGCGATTCGCTGCAACACCCGCCCCCGCGACCCCCCCTCACGCGATTCGCGGCAACCCACCGCGCCCCCCTCCCCCTATGCCCACACACCCCTATCACTACCCAGCTTCCTGATCTCCTGAACCGTAACTTCCACCACTGGGGAGTCGCTGACGCTGTGTTGCCCACATACCCCTATCATGCCTCATAGCCCAGCCTCCTGCTCTCATGCACCCTAACTCCCACCCAGTAGGAAGAGACACTGACTCAGGGCCGCCGTCCTGTACTCCTGTACTGCCACGATGGACCCCCACCCACTGGCAGAAGCTGCACAGTGTCTCCCACCCTCCTCTTTAGTCCCCCTTATGCCCACACACCCCTATCACTACCCAGCCTCCTGTTTTCCTGTGTCGTAACCTCCGCCAGTGGGGAGCCGCTGACTCAAAAACACCCTACTATACTATTGCACACACACCTAAACAACATGCACACACAGCCCCCCCTACACCCACAAATGTCACTGTACCATCCACACTATCAATGTACATCTTACTCTGTAACCGCTTTTTAATTAAACAAAACAATACACACCCCCTCCCAAATCATATGCTCTCTATTTAACACATTTCACCTATAACTCAAGTTGCAATACAGGCATCCTTCATACCATTCTAACCATATGTCTCATATACTGTACTGTACAAACGTTCACAAATTAAGGGGGCGCAGCCCCTTACAACGGTGTGAAGAGCGCACGTAGGGTGCGATGAATCAACTAGTCACTATTAGTTGCTTACACATATCCTACATTCTATGACACTTTACACTCTATTAGACATCACAGCTATATTTTATTTATGTGATGCCCTGGGGTGGTTTTGCTGGACTGGCTTGGGGGTGCCCTGCGCCCCAGGCATGAACCCCATAGTGCTAGGGACCTGCTCTAATGAGGAGACCTTAACGTGGTGAGCAGGTAGATATATTTGGCCAAATGTATGCAAACATCCTCATAAATGAATTATAAAAGGAATACATGTTAGCAGTAATGATTGCATAGTGCACCTGCAAACCCTCTCTGTCTTGCATATAGCTTAAAATCTCAGCAAGGTAGCACTTCTCATTACAGGGTGTGCAATCTAGGGCCCCCCTCTGTCCTGACTGACAGCCTGCCTGTATACCACTGTACCCCACTACACTGACTGACACTCTGCCTAACACGCAACCAGTACAATTACTACAATATAGTTAAATATATATATATATATATATATATATATATATATAATGTAGTACAAGATCGCACTCCATCCATCTTAATGCAACTCCCAGGGTGTCATCCAGAATTGGCAAGCAAATTCGTATGTATAGATGAAAATAAGGACGCACTCTCCAGGTTTTTTTTAAATGTAGGAACCTGCTGTGTGGTCCATGCTGTGCCTTACCATTGGATGCCTTACCATTGGATGCCTATGTTTTTCTACTCCTAATGAAGGTCCCTAGATGGACTGAAACGATACGTAACGTTGAGTATATCATGTTACTTTATTCTTGATGAGCTATCTAATACACAGCTGATTTTATCTTGCATTTAAAAAAAAACCTGGAGAGTGCGTCCTTTTTTTCATCTATATATATATATATATATATATATAAACACAGCACAAACCCCTCTGCAGTCTGTACAGCACAAACCTTTCTGCACTGCGCAAACCCCTCTGCTCTGCACTGCCACAAACCCCTCTGCACAGCACAAACCCCCTCTGCACTGCACAACACCCCTCTGCACTGCACAACACCCCTCTGCGTCTGCACAAACACAACACCCCTCTGTCTGCACTGCACAGCACCCTCTGCACTACTGCACTGCACAACACCCCTCTGCACACTGACAAAAAGAGCTGTGCACAGCTGGAAGCGTGACTGTGAAATGGCGCTGAATTCTCGGGACGCCGATCATTTATAGACTCGGCATCCCGCGAGAATCAGACGCCAGATTCCCGCTTTCAGCCGCGCTCAGGTTTCCAAACAATGCCGGAAACTCGTGAGCGTGGCTTGCGGCATGTTGGGAGCGATCGGATTCCGAAGAATCCGGACCGCTCATTTCTATTTTTAAGAGTTTACATGCTACTGTATAAAAAGCAACTTGCATTATTTTGGCATTACCCATTTATCACTCTAATTTTCCGCACATGCATTTGTGTTACCATCTTCTGACTGCCTGGACTGAGCACACCGGGAGGGAATCATTCTTTGTATTACAGGCTGATAATGCTGCATTTGTGTCCTTTAGTGAACTCTGATTTCCTGCCACAGTTCAGTGCAGCACAAGAAACAGAGCTTTATTAGGTTGTCATAGAACAGCCAGATAGAGGACAAGACCTGATAGCTGTCTATACAAGGAGTGCGCTGGAGGGAGTACAGAAAGCATATTGGCATTACACTGAATCCAGTACTGTATACATACTACCCTACACACTAGGTTCAACCCTGGATACTAGCCAGCGGTGATTAACCCTTTGAAGGCCAGCATCTCTGTGAGAAATGTGCAAAATATCCACTAAAAATGCCAGCATCACTCACATTTGTTATATAAATTCAAATAAAAAAATGTTGTGTAAAAAAAAAAAAGATTATATTTTCTATATAAGGTAAACATTACAGGTCATTATGATGAATAAAAAATGTTTGCTTCTCAATTTTCAAACCTATTTTGAAAAAATCACTTGGCATTTAAAGGGTTAAGGGTGAACATTTACCCTCCTCTCACCCCCAACCTTGTTTGGAAATGCCATGCATAGATACTGTATGGTTAGTGGCAGCGGCAGAAAAATTTGGGGTTTCACAGGTCATACCTCCAAACAATCCTGATTTTTGTGGGACTGTCCTGTTTTTTTTTTTAGACTGTAATGACAGTGTCCCACAGTGGCAGATGGGAGTCTTCCCTGTCACAGACCAGAGCAGCAGGGAATAGATAAGGTGTGCATGAGCACAGCATCTGTGCAGGGTAATAGGGATTATTACAGCAAACTAGACATAGGATTGGATTTATTATTATATAAACCACTTGGGATATTACAGGGGATTCGGCATGAAAAGCCGGCGGTCGGGATCCCGGCGTTCAAAATCCCGACGCCGGAATCCCGAATGCCGAAATCCCGACAAGGGGGGGGGACGTGGATCGCCCCCCCTTGCTGGCTCACTGCGCTCGCCACACAGCGGGCCCGGTGCCTCGCTATGCTCGGCACACTCATTTATTCTCCCTCCGAGGGTGTCGTGGACACCCACGGGGGGAGAAAGTGTCGGGATTCTGGCGTCAGGATTTTGAACGCCGGGATCCCGACCGCCGGGATTTAAACAGCATCCCATTACAGGTAGGACTATTTACTAGAACCAGAATTGTGCTTTGGTCTAACAGGTTCCCTGAATAATGACATAAAGGTTTGAGGACGTGACTGCGTCTTTTTGCGAAATAGCATATGTGTGTTTATGCAAATGTTGTGAGCACTTCTCAACCTACTCATGCAATATTCTGTTACACACCAAGACGCAACATCTGTCGCAGCATGAAAGATCACTACCACCATATGGCAGGTGCAATTTTGATATCTGAATATTGTTGTCTACAGTCAGCAACTTCATCCAGTGTCATTCAGACACATGCAAAGACTTAAAACATCGACCACGCACATCTGACAAAGCCACTGCGTCCACCTCTGAATCATGGCCATGGGCTCATTTGCCTCTGTTCCCCCACATACTTATCTTTTAAAAATTTTTTTACTTTGCATACGCATTTCACATTTATGACTACATGAGCTAAGTGGGACAGGATGAGCTTGGAAGGGGCATGAAAACACTGCCAAAGTCTCCCATGCTCACTCCAAGAAGACACATATATGGTTTCCTACCAGTTTGTAACTACCCAGTTTGTTTTATCACTGTTCCCAACTGTAAAGCACAATGAAATTGGCTGTGCTGTGTAACAAACTGTTGATAAATAAATCATTATAAATATATAAATAAATAAATAGTGGCCTGCAATGCTGTTAAAACATCCCTAGACATTAGGCTCCAATACTACATGCAGGTCTCCAGTGTCATACTCATGATATGCCACAGCAGAGTTCCCCAGTATATAATATGACACACCAGAGTGCCCCCAATATGTAATATGCCACACCAGAGTGCCCCAATATATAATATGCCACACCAGAGTGCCCCCAATATGTAATATGCCACACCAGAGTGCCCCAATATATAATATGCCACACCAGAGTGCCCCCAATATGTAATATGCCACACCAGAGTGCCCCAATATATAATATGCCACACCAGAGTTCCCCAATATATTAAATGCCACACCAGAGTGCCCCAATATATAATATGCCACACCAGAGTGCCCCCAATATGTAATATGCCACACCAGAGTGCCCCAATATATAATATACCACACCAGAGTGCCCCCAATATGTAATATGCCACACCAGAGTGCCCCAATATATAATATGCCACACAAGAGTGCACCAATATTTAATATGCCACACCAGAGTGCCCCAAAATATAATATGCCACACCAGAGTGCCCCAATATATAAGTTGCCACACCAGAGTGCCCCAATATATAATATGCCACACCAGAGTTCCCCAATATATTAAATGCCACACCAGAGTGCCCCAATATATAATATGCCACACCAGAGTGCCCCCAATATGTAATATGCCACACCAGAGTGCCCCAATATATAATATGCCACACAAGAGTGCACCAATATTTAATATGCCACACCAGAGTGCCCCCAATATGTAATATGCCACACCAGAGTGCCCCAATATATAATATGCCACACAAGAGTGCACCAATATTTAATATGCCACACCAGAGTGCCCCAATATATAACATGCCCCAACAGAGTGCCCCCAATATGTAATATGCCACACCAGAGTGCCCCAATATATAATATGCCACACGAGAGTGCCCCAATATATAAGATGCCACATCAGAGTGCCCCAAAATATAATATGCCACACAAGAGTGCCCCCAATATGTAATATGCCACACCAGAGTGCCCCAATATATAATATGCCACACAAGAGTGCACCAATATTTAATATGCCACACCAGAGTGCCCCAATATATAACATGACCCAACAGAGTGCCCCCAATATGTAATATGCCACACCAGAGTGCCCCAATATATAATATGCCACACAAGAGTGCCCCAATATATAAGATGCCACATCAGAGTGCCCCAAAATGTAATATGCCATACCAGTACAATATACCTTCCAGTACAATATACCATGTCCTCACAGTATTAATTGCAGCTACCTGCAATTCGAAAAAATACAGTCCTGGCAACTTTCAAAGTTTCAATACTAAGGGTGAAATTTAATAGGATAAGAGATTCAGAAAGTGAGAGATTTGTTAAGAAATCTCCAGGTTTTTTTAAAGCGGCAATCATTTACACTGCAAAACCAGTTTGATTTTAACATGTAAATGATTACCGCTTTAAAAACACAAACAAAGATTTCTTACCAAATCGCTCACTTTCTGAATCTCTCATCCTATTACATTTCACCCCATATGTTTTTAAAATATGAAACAAAACCTTTTTATTGCTGCAGTATTCCTAATTGGCAATTTATGAAAATTACACAGTAAAAATGTGCTTTTTGCTGATCTTTGTTTAATCTTATGCCTCCCATTCATCACAGATTTATTGGGGCAATGTCCTAATACAGGTTGGGGAATCTGAGAATATTAAACATGTTTAAAAACTCTGGTTCCCCAATCCCAACCAAAAATGGTTGCTATGTGTGTACGGGGGAAAAATCATTCAGTGGCGGCGACCATCGAATGATTGTTCCACCCACTCACGAATAAAAGTTAGTATAGGCTGACTTTTATTTATGAGCACCTGGACGAAGACGGGGCAGGTGGCCGATGTCCTGTAACATCAGCCACCTGCCACGAGCAGGCTTTGGCATGCCTGCATTCACATGGGGACACCCACCATTTTTCTGGGAACGCCCAGGAAACACTGGGCGCCCCATGCTCGGGCCCCCTGCCCACCCCCTGACTGCACCATTGTGTACGAACGCCTCAGCAGGTGTGATACTCGCCAAAGATATTCGCACTGGGGGTCTGCACATGCGTATTTTCAACGATACGTATGCGCAGACCTGCAACATCGGACCCTGGACTGAATTCGGCTTTTTATGAGCCAACCTGAATCACCCCCACAATGTGCTGGGCTGAGACACTGTATAGTGTGGGAAGCATATGATTGGATGACCATTGCATTGCTGCCTATATGGTTATGTACTAAGACTTGGAGTGTGATATAAATTAAAACTATCCTGTTATGTTACAGGTTTTGTTTGGAAAATGACAATTAGGACCTAGTTGATTGGTACTTTATCTCTCTCCAAGGATTAGTAAATAGACACTTGATCGCATCAAATGGTGCCCAATGCAGCACCCGATGTCGCATGCCATCTGCGATGGACATCGGGTGCTGGAAGAGGGGTGGCGTGGCGGCTGAGTAGCGGGGACCGGAGCTGGGGACTGGAGCAGTGGAGCTTTCAGGCGGCAGGACTCAGCAGCGGCAGAAGATGACTGAAACACTGGATAGCTCTTTGCTTGGCTGAGGCCGCTGATTCAGGCGACTGCTGACTGGCTGAGAGAGCTCTCTCTCTCAGCGGCCTCAGCCAATCGGAGGGCCATCCAGTGCTTCAAAGTCATTGCTGCCGCTGCTGAGTTCCACTGCCTGAAAGCGCTTCTCCACAGGCTCCACCGCGGTCCCCAGCTACAGTCCCCATCTCCAGTCCTCAGCTCCACAGCCAGTCAGGTATGTACCCACTCCCTGCCAGCGCTCCGGTCCCGCTCCTCAGCTGCCAGCTCCAGTCGCCGATTCAGTCCCCGAACCCGCCTCTGATTGCATTTGAGCAATTGCATGTGGTTAAAAAAAAAATAGATAAATATTATGTGCAGCACATAATATCTATCAATGCGACATTCGATGGCGTGCCTGCGCATCGCGTCAAATGTCCCCATAAAAATTCATGCAATCATTCCATGTATCAGCTAGATGTGGCCGAAATCGAATGATTACATGCAATATTTCACATATGTATGGGCAGCATACCGGCCACTGCAGGGCGGCAGTTAGGAGCAGGTCCCCATGGATGGAGGTGAGCGGCAACTCTCCCCCCCATCTACCCCCCCCCTGGAGCGACTCCTCATCCCCCCCGTGGAATTACTCTGCGGACCTCGCCGCATCGCCCTCGTCACCTCCCATTGAGCGTCGCATCGGCACATCACCCGGCAACCCCCCCACCTGCTCATGGTGGAGCAGGTGAGCGCCGGAGCGCCCGGCACCCCCCCCACCCAGCGGGAGCGACCCCCCCCGCCTTGGGCGCTCCGGTGCAGGGGCCCTGGCAGCATAACAGCAATGTAATTGTGTGCTGAGCATATATGCTAGTGTAAGGACTTTCAGAATATTAAAGGTCCCTTGACATGGGCTGCAAATGTAAATGTTTTGACCAAAACATGACAAAATCCCCATTATTTTATTTTATTTGCTACCTACACACAGATTTGCAGGATATTAGTGTTAGTGCCCATAGTAAAAGTCTTTTAGTGCAATACTTCCCAGTGTCTGGCACAGTGTTGCTTTAAAATCATTGATTATTTATGACCAATGTTGAATGATTTTGCCATTGATGGAAGAGAACCAGATGGTTTCCCTCCATGGATGGCACAGAATAAATTAATTTATTTCTTTTTACCAAGGTGCCGGATACGGAGCATAATTCCACCCCCTGACACACGGGGCCCTGCGGGCCATTCACTTAAATAAGAGGGAGAAATCCATCAATGGTCTACCTCCCAGTTGTTGACCATTGACGGATGCTCATGGTTCCACCATCGATGGCCACCATCAATAGTGGACATATAGATGGCCATCCCTATGCTGGCTGTGTAGCGTGGAAGGCAGTAACATATTAAAAGACATGGCACCCAGAGGGGTGTAAAATGAATCAGGGACACTAGTACATGTGGTGTTATGTGAATATTATTATGCTACTGTGTGGTGTCATTAGAATTGGGGGTCTATTGTGTGACCCCTTCCTTATGAGACCACTGTCCCTTTGTAAAGTATGGGAGGTAGGGCACACATTTATAGTTTGATGGTGGTGCTGAAAAAAAGCCCTAGAGCTTGCCTGGGCTTCATCTAAAGGAAAGGGGGGCACCATTGTCGGGGAAACACATTCCACTACCTTTTGAGAACCACTTTAAGCCCTGTCCCCCTTGTAATGTTATACTTATACTTAATTTTATAATTATAGCAATGCCCCTTACGCAATATGCAATACATCATAATGCCCAATACACATTATGCCACACATCATACCCATCGCACACGATGCCACACAATGTAATTCCCATTACACATTATGCCACACACCGTAATGAATATTACACAGTATGCCACACATGGGCCCTTATTCTAATTGAATCGGACGGATGCGTATTTTTGTTCTTAGCCCCGCCTACCGTACGGATCGCTCACACCATCCGAATGCAGTAAGATGCCGAGCGAACGGACCGCGAGCGGATGTTTCATGCGAACACCTCCCCTATCTGTGGAAACCTCCCCCCATCCTCCGATGGTCGCCGACCATCGAATGATGGACCGAGTGGTCAGGCAGCACTGAGTTCTCCAGACCACATGGACATTTTTCTGAATGAAAGCAGGGATATGGGCGGGCAGCTGACATCCAGCTATGTCAGTTGTCTGCCCCCCACATGTGCGTTACGGCCGCATTACCATATGTACGCCCAGCGTTTTCAAGGGAACGCCCATGAAATGTGGGGCATATGCATATGGTAATGAGTCCAAACATCCCTTCTCGCCCCTCTCCACCCCCTGATCGGATGGTTCTGTATGATGATTTTCTGTACGGAACTCACGCCGTGTTCGTACGTGTGAGGCATTCGCACATGCGCAGATACGCCTCCACACATGCACAAACACCAACCATCGGCCATCCGTCCGCATTCGGAGCCATCTGACTCAACCAGAATAAGGCCCTTAGTGCCCATATTTAAAATTACCCACACAGTTGCCCAATTTTATTCTCATTACAACTCACTTTGTGCCCTTGTTTATAGTACACCCTTATTCACATTACACTACAAATGTAACATAATGCCCACAAAAGTAGCATACATAATGCCTACAGGAGTAGTCCTGCTTAACACATAATTACCACAGGAGTAGCATCACTTATGCACATCATTTCCAAAAGGAGTAGCAACATTCACACACATACTGCCCACAGTACTATCACCACTTACCACATACTAGTCCGGCATGCCCGGGACTAGTAGTAGCACCATTTCAGCACATAGAGCCCACAGGAGTAGCACCGCTAACACACATAGTGCCCAAGGTAGTGGTGCCGCTTATGCAAATATTGCCCACAGTATGCTTATGCGCATAATGCCCACAGGAGTAGTGTTGCTTATGAACATAATGCCCACAGGAGTAGTGCCACTAACGCGCATAACTCCCACATAAGTAGCGCCACTTACTCAAATAATTTCTAAAGGACTAACACCATTTGCAAATAGTGGCCACGGGAGTAGCGCCATTTATGCACATCATTTTTACAGGAGTAGCGACGATTATGCACATACAGATGGAGCCGCTCTTGTTAGCCATCGGCGTGTGCATGCACCCCATTCTCCCGGCAGCCCTGTCTCCGTTCCCTGCCCATCTCCCCACTCACTGCCTGCTCCTTGCCCATCTCCCTGAAGTAGAGATGGGCAGGGAAGCCCCCTGTCCCTGCTCCCTGCCACCCAGCCGAATGGTATGCGCGAGTGAGACGCCCCTGCCATCCGCCAGCTCTGCCAGAAATGGCACCATGGCGAGCTGTTGGGCTGGTTGAGGCTGGCTCCATCTGTAAGACCTGATTCAGAACTTATCACTCATCTGCATCTGCGAGTGAATTGCAGAAATATTGCTATCCGGTATCCTGTCGCACATCCATACTCAATTCACAAAACAACAAGTGATTTCCCTAGTCTGTGCAAATGTGAGTATGTCTGACCCTTCCACATCTCTGAGTCAGAGACAGGCTAACCAAGGTCGGTGCTGATGTCGCGCACCCATCATTTAGCCCCGTCCTTTCCACCCACCCCTTGATTCTCACACAATCCTACCTCATACTTGCCTACCTGACCCTCTCCATGCGGGAGAAAATGCTCTGCTCCTGGACTTCCCTGGTAATGTATGATTGCCATCACCTGTGGTGAAACACCTTTAGCTAGCTCCCCACAGGTGAGGGTAATCCTACATTACCAGGGAAGTCCGGAAACAGAGCATTTCCTTCCGCATGGAGAGGATCAGATAGGCAAGTATGTCCTACCTGCTTTGTTGTGGCAGGCTGGATGAGGAAGCACCCCCTACTTTTCTGGAGCTGCGTGGGGCTACCCCAAAAATCATGAGCCTCCTGTAGCTTTTCGGGAGGAAATGCAAGGGAAGCCTTATGTATCTCTTAAATGAAAATATATACAGTATATAGTCCTTATTTCACATAGCTCAAGCATATGTGTAGATTTACAAAAGGTCCATGTATATTTAAGTTTCTTTTTATTCTGCTTTCCATGTGTTGAAAGCAGGACCATAGGGAGAGGAGTATGAGTGGTGCTGTCACCCAGGGCACAGCACAGTCGCTACCCCGCGGTCCATGTGTCTGGATAACATCTAGAGAGTACTCTATTTTTGCTTGCCGAAGTCCCCACCCCCACGTGTCTCCACGTGCTTGGGGTGAGTCAGTAACGCTAATCCCAGGGATGGCACTACCGTTAGGCAACGGGTGCCGGACGGGTTCCCGACAGTCGGGATCCCGACAGTCATTTAGCCGACGCCGGGATCCCGACAGTCATTTACCCGACGCCGGGATCCCGACTCTCAAAACGCCGACAGCCGGGTGCCCGACGGCCACCTGCTATTTTCCCTCGTGGGGGTCCACGACCCCCATAGAAGGAGAATAGAATAGGTGGCTCGCGAGCCCACAAGGGGCTTTTTTGCGCTCCCCATGCTGTCTGACTCCGGGCAGTCGGGATCCCGACGTCGGGATAATGACTGTCAGGATCCCGACTGTCGGAGTCGCATACCCCACCCTAGGCAACTGCCTAGGATGCCGGAGTCTTGGAGGGAGGGGGGGGGGGGGAGGGCGCTAACAAGTCGTCTATCACAAAATTTAGAATGCCATCCTTGTAATTCGTTCAGGTGGTAGCTATGGAACTTCTAAGCCGCCACCTCCACAATTTCACTTGAGGGGCTGGAATTTTTTTTCAGTGGCAGTGTGGGGTTGGGGGGCAGTACAGTATTTGCAAGAACAAAGAGGTTCCGAGGTGTAAGAATTCACTTGTATCTACATTTCAACCCAAAGAGGTGTATCTGAGCTGTAAGATGTAAAGTTAATTATATGGGCTATGAAGAGTTTGACCAAAGCATAAAAATACCTGGTTTACAATATATATCTATTATACCTAGAATAAGGCTGGTATAGATCTGAATGGATGATCATGGTGTGCGGTAAATGGCGGCACTATGGAAAAAGCTTGCAAGAGTTGCATTCTGCTCTGCATCAGGTCATCTATGTTATAAATTGACTTCATACAAGTAGGTGTGTGACATCACAGACTTTACCGGACAGCTTTAGCTGAGCTGCATATACTGCAAGGCAGGGGCGTAACTATAGCACCGCAGCCCCCGCCACCGCGGGGGGGCGCTGTGCATGTGGGGGCGCCGGGGGATGCGGTGCTATAGTTACCCCCCCCCCCAATCCCCCGCAGACTTACGTATCTTGCTGGTCCCGGCGGCTCCGTTCTTCTGATGAGGACCACAACAAAATGGCCGCCCCCATATAGCAAACAGTTCTCTGAAACTGTCTGCTGTACGGGGGCGGCCATTTTGTGGTGGTCCTCAGCAGATGAACGGACGGAGCCGCCGGGACCAGCGCGATAGGTAAGACTGCGGGGGAGGGGGTTAGCATAGGCAGCGGGGCGACGGGGCGACGGGGCGGCCGGGGGGGGGTGCTCGACGGGGCGGCGGCGGGGGGTGGGTATGGGCACCCCCCCCTAACGGCGGGGGGGCGCCCAAAACGTAGCTACGCCACTGCTGCAAGGGTTAACAGAGAGTGAAAAGTTTTACAAAAGCCAGGCATCCTTATCAATGAGTGAGGGAGTTTATGGCCTAAACCAGGGTTGCCGACTTTCAACAAATCCTCTCCGGGAGAAGCCCGGAGAGGATCTTGCATTATGAGTTTTGGGGGCGGGGCTTAACTGTGATGTCATTAAGCCCCGCCCTCATTACATCAAATAGCCGAAAGAAGTGATATCCATGGAGGGGGCGTGGCTAAAATGACACGATTGTGCCGTTTTAGCTCCGCCCCCTCCCCTGAGACCCGCAGATTGCGGCATATAAATGCCGCAATCGGGGGGCTCAGTGGGGGTCCCCCTGATTCCGGGAGGGTTGCCCACCCTTCCGGGGGACGGGAGGAAGGACCCGATTTTCGGGAGACTCCCGCAAATTCCGGGAGGGTCGGCAACCCTGGCCTAAACCAACTTCTTCCACATGCAGGGGAATGGACAACAGGAAGTCTGAGGGTCTTAGGAAAAAGGACAAAGGACAAGCAGTTGGAGAGTGTAAGTTGAACTGAGATGGAGGGCACAGGCATGTGTCCAGAAAGCAGCCAGTCCTGGGACTGAGGACTGGCTAATGTGGGTTCCACACTCCCTGGCCTTATGGCCTTATCACAGTGTGAGGGCAGCAGTATGCAGAGATCAGTTGAAGGAACAAGGGGATCCCCACCTTTAGAAGAATGATGGGAGATGTAAGGTTTGGGAGAGGATAATCTGGGTGAGTGGTTGTAAACCCCACGGCCTACAAAAGGCCCTCTTCAGGCAGTCCATGAGAAATTATTTTTGAAAGACTGAGAGAATCACCAGAGAGTAGGGGGAGGTTGAACCAAAAAGAGCCCCAGCTTGCGGCTGCTGCATTACTGGCCCCAGAATACACTGCTATGTAATATACTGCTGTCCCATCATTGTTTATGCTGCTGGAAGGAATTGTTGGACTGATGTAGTCTGATGCAATCTATACAAATGTTGTGCTAGAGTAGAAGAACAACAAATTACATTTTATTTCTGAGATACCTGTAACCCTGTCTGAACAGTAAATAATCTGCTTTCTGTTTGTGAGGAGATGGCCTGGTGTACCATTCTTACTTCACTGCCATACCCAGTATCACAGCTGCACATTGCAAAATGCTTCCCTTCAATAATATAGTAAGTGAACTAGTTTTTAGCACCATGTATTTTAGCTGAAGTTCTGAGAAGGCTTATGGTGTCTTCCAATAGTTCCGCACAGCACAGGGCCTTATTGCAAATAGAGAATGTTCCTCCCAGACAATGCACTGGATATTCTGGTTTTATTGTTCCTCAGTGAGAAAAACAAAATAGCAATCTAGTAAATATGATACCTTTTAATGGCTAACAAAAATAAATGTTGTTAAAATGCAAGCTTTCGAGACTTCTTAGGTCTCTTCCTCAGAGAGACCTAAGAAGTCTCGAAAGCTTGCATTTTAACAACATTTATTTTTGTTAGCCATTAAAAGGTATCATATTTACTAGATTGCTATTTTGTTTTTCTCACTGAGGAACAATAAAACTTTTCTTATCAACTGGCTAACACGGTACCAAACTTTTTTCTTCTGGATATTCTGGTGACACTGCTGATTCATTTGGGCTGTAATCTCACAGAGCAATACCAGGAAGACCTATTTCCCCTAGAGGCATACTGTAGCTGTTTGCTGGTGTAAATGAGCATCTGCATATATCTACAGCTTGTCAGCATGTCCCCTCAGGCTGGCAGTGTGACTGTAGGGTAGCACCAGGTTACTGTACAGAGCACCTCAGCGGGGGTCCTGTGTCTACCACGCAGTGCTGCGTCATGCACTTCCCAGCTCACACACATCATTTCGGACCTATCTGCGCTCTGCTATTAGCTGACTATGAGTAATGGCATGGTTAACCCAATGCAGAATAAAGAAGAGGGACATTAACTGTTTCTGTACAGGCTGTATACTGATAGATGCCCACACTAGTGCACCTTACTCATGTAATAGGCCTTTGTAGAACTCGCAAAGGTAGATAGACAGACAGACAGGCAGGAAATCTTCTGAGAAATGTTTGAGGAACACAGAATATAATATACTGGCAGAGTGCCATGCAAATCTCAGATGTCTTTTCATCTACAAAGAAAATGCACACACACAAGATGAAGGGGAAAGCACTACTTACAAGTGCAGGGAAATGGAGATCAGATGATCCTAATGTGCCTTCCATGGCAGCAAAGGTAGATTTGGTAGGGATGGACACAGAAAGCATTCTCTCCCCACACACATCCTAACATTATAAGGGAGAAAAAAGCTGCAATATGAAGTGTGCTGTGCTTACCGTGCTGCAGCTGTCTACTAATCCGTGTAATGAAGACTGGTACCCCGATAAGGAGGCTCCACAGGCTGGATGTGAAAGGGAGAGACGGTGCGTGGAGTGATCAGAGGAGGGGAAGAGGGAATTCAGTAGGAAAGAGAGGATTTCACAGTACATATAGCTGTGGGTTCTTATCATGCTCCCTGCGTTTCCCCGAGCTGCATCTGCACTACAGAGGGAGAGAGCGAGAGAGAAAAATGTCCCAAAAATAGCACCGGCTGCCAATGACTTGCTGAAACCTGAGAAAGAATTGCTGAATTTAAAGATCTGGGTCGCTCTGGGTGTGTGGATTAAACTGAAGAGAAAAGGGTTGGCAGGAAACACAGAGGAACTGAACCACGTGGGTCATTGGAATAAAACACCAGTGTGGTGGGAAGACAACCTGATCTCTGACCATTGGCGACATTTCTGTTGATATTAGAACTGGAAGCCCATCAAAATGTGGCCTACAAAGTTTATACAGTAATAGAATGGTACATATAATAGTACAGTATACAAATACATGAGTAGGGAAACTAGCCATGCAGTGATTTCTGGCCATAGGATGGAGACAGTGGTGAAGTTAATATAGCAGAGACATAACTGAAAATATGGGGTACATTCCCGAAAGATCAATTTCAAATCGATCACTAACTGGGTGTTCTAAGGACATTCCATAATTACTAAATTTAGATTTTTTTATGGCTATATTTTAAATCACTGATGATCGATGTCAGTCAAAAAACTGATTTGACTGATTCAATAACTGAGTCGATTGATTCAATAGCATGCAAAAGGTCGAATTTTTTTAAATCTTTTTTTAACTTTTTAATACTTTACCAAACAAGTAGACTCCAATAGGGAACATTAAAGTGTGCCAAGCACAGGGTTGGGATCATTTGGTCTCCAGCATAATGGTCAAGGATCATTTGGTCTACAGCATAATGGTCGACACCATTAGGTCGACATAGGTTTAGGTCGACATGGTTCTAGGTCGAAAGGCCATTAGTTCGACAGGTCATTAGTTCGACTGTGCATGGATTGAAAAACAAACTATATTGCGCTCTACCTATTGTGGTTGGTGCTGCTAATTCTGGGGTGTGTCCGGTACCCCTTGACGATTTGTATTGGTTGGTGAGAATAGCGCACTCAGGGTGGGTGTAATGGGAAGGGAAGGGGGGGGGGGGGGCAGGGGAAAAAGTTGACATGGACACAGTTTAAAGTGCACCGCATCCCCTCGCAACACTCGTTGCGCTTGTGATGATTCGACACGGTGCCTCGCTATGACACTATTGTATTCTCCCACCACGCCCTAGTGGATGGTAGGGCATGAAATACCACCTATCGGCACATGTCGGCTCAAAAAACAGTGAAAAACCCCATGTCGACCTTTTGACTGTCGAACTAATGACCTGTCGAACTAATGACCTGTCGAACTAATGACCTTTCAATCTAGAACCATGTCGATCTTTTCCCATGTCGACCTAGACCCACGTTGACCTAATGACTGTCGACTATCATGCTGTCGACCATCATGCTGTAGAACAAATTACCGCATCCCCTTGGATATTTAGTTCAACAACAGCTGGAGTGCCAAAGGTTCTCCATCCCTGCTAGAGGTGTGGGTGTTTGTGCTGCAGTGTGGATCATACCTTTTCTGAGGACCCCCTTTACCACACTAGAGCGATAGCATGCTCCCCCGGTGGCAATTGATATGGGTAACAGGGTAATACAATACAAAACCGTTGGACCTGCATAGGGTGAGCGTGTCCGGGTTCACTTTCACCCATTGTAAGATCCCTTTACCCTCTGGGTGTAATACCTTGTATATTTTTATTCTATTTTGAACAATAAACCAGTACTTCTGCAATACTCAGTGTGGTCATTTGAAGCTGAGGATTTAAAGAAAACAATTTATGAGGATCCACAGCTGTATCAAGTAAGCATACGTGTGAGCAACCCCCTAAATCCTACTGATTAGGCGTGTATATGGAAAAAAAAGATACCTTTACATGTATGGTGTTGTTTGGATGAATGTAAGCACAGTGTAAGCAAAAGTTCCTTCTGTGGCACAACGGTGGTCCCCTAAGAATCAGCTTCACTACCCATATTGGAATGTTCCTCCATCTCCGGTTTTGAAAACATCTTTATATTATATCAGAGTTACTACACTATGATATTTCCGTTTTTTAATTTTGGTTTATAAAAATTTTGGGAAAAGAAATTGAAGAGGAAGAAAAAGAAAAAGAAACAAACTGACTATATTTTACACTCATAACCATTGGTCCAGGTGGTGAGAGCGCATTTAAGGATTATATCTTATCTTTTTCATTTAATATGTTTTGAAGTTTTTGGTGACTCTTTTTTGATATCCTCTTTGACAGCTGCTCTTGGCGCAGTCGAAGTTGTCATTTATATTGTGGTATGGTTCAGGAACGTAAACAATCCTATCTCGTTATAGGGATTTAGCAATAATTAAACACAATTTAGATAATACTAAAGACATATAAGTCAATAAGTGGCAAACAATACATTTGTAGCAAGAGAGTTCCGTGATTCACAGATTTAACAACTGGCAATATAAGTAATGCTTTCCCATGGAATGTCACTTGCCATCTTTACTGGCCAGTCTTGCTTTGGTGCATGTATCTTATATACCCCTTGTCAATACTAGGGAAATCTGTGTTCCTGGCTGTGACCTTGGTGGGCCAATCAGGGACATTGGATACTGGAAGCTTGGGGCTTTGATGAATCAGGATGACATACAGCGGATAGAGGAAGGATGACACACAAGGCAGCAGCTGGGACAGGCTGTTGGCTGATACCTGGAACAGGGGCACGGTCTAACCCGCCGGTGGTCTTCAACAGGGAGACCAGCAAGGAGCTTTGGACTTTTCTGCACCCGACGAGCAGGCCGTGCCCCCTGCCCTGGTCCCCTGAACACAGCTGACTGTGATCGATGTTCTGTACACACTGGGATGTATAAACTATAGGTCTTGAATACACTGGTAATTGATGGTGTATTATCAGTCTGGGAACCAAAAGTGGCAGGTAGCTTGGGAGCTGGTGATAGTGTCATTCTGGGAACTGAATGGAGAGACTTAGCCTGGGAGCCAGGAAGGTATTTTGGGCTGGGAGCCAGTGGGAAAGACTATCGGTCAATGAACCGATGGTAGACAATCGGTCTGGGAATCAATGGTAGAGTTCAGCGGCCTGGGAGCCGGGAGTGTAGTATACGGTCTGGGAACCAATGGTGGACTTGTTGGACTGGATCCGAAGGTGGAACAATCGGTCTGAGTACCAATGATAATATGATCGGCCTGGGAACCGATGGCATGCTTTGGCTGTGAGTCAATGGTGACCTCTGCTGAGGACATCCTGGGCTGAGCAACTGATTATATAGGTGGAGCTCTGAAGATGGTAAACAACAGAAGGTAATCTGGCAGGTGCACATTTAACCAGGGAGTGGATAACAGCAGCAGAAAAACACAGGTGCACAGGTATCAAGAACAGGTATTAGCCTGGAGCCTTGGAAGCTGACTGGAAACTATCACAGGGAACAGATAAGTTGATTAAGGCAATGAGGGGTTTTGGAAGCCTTGCTATATCCCCCTAGGTCATCTGTGATTGGCTGCTAGCTGCAGTTAAGTCAGAACCAGGAAGTGAATTACCTGTGCTCACCTTAATCATATGACTAGTGTAAAGATCCACGGAACAGTGTTTGCAGGTAGCTAATAGGTGAAAGCCCATGCAGAGTGGGACCATCGTGGAACGCCGAATAGGGCACCGGATTGATGTGAGTACAAATAGGTGTGAGCCCAAGACAATAACTTCTGACGAACTTCGGGGGAAACAAACATCTTGCTGGGTGGGGGTGGGGTGGGGCTGGTACTGGAGAAACTAGAGTGGATGCAAATGCGGTAGGACTAATTATAGGAGAAGTCTCTTGAGATAACTGATCTTCCATGGATCGTGATGCTGGTCAGTACTGAATTTTAAAAGAGAATCGGGAAAAAAACAAGGACCATCAAGTCTGGCATGGATTTAGACACTGAGTGGACTGAAGGTACAGTAGGTTTTTGTGACATGTATAGATCATTACTGGGAGTTTAGCTCATTCAAGAAGATACCCCCACTCTTCAAGTGCTTATTTAATAGCCACCAACTCCTGATCTCCAATATAATAATTAGGGAGAAACTTGCGAGAGAAGAAGCCACATGGATGTTGTTTGTTGTCTTCGGAGACCTGGGATAACATTGCTCCAACTCCCACATTTGTGACATTAACTTTCAAGAAGAACAACTGGTTGGTATTAGGTTGCAAAAGAATTGGTGTGGAGATAAACAATTGAGAAGTTAAAAGGCAGAGACAGCGCCTTCAGGCCATAATGCTGGATTTGCTCCTTTCTTAGTAAAAGCCATAATGGGAGAAATGAGCACGGAAAAGTCCCGAATAAACTTTTGGTAATAGTTAGAAAAGCCAATGAATCGCTGGATAGCTTTTAATGTTGTGGGTTGAGACCACCCTGTGATTGCCTCTAACTTCTCAGGATCCATGCTTCTGGAGTTCTGAACCGGAGATAATGTAACCTAGGAAGGGTGTTGAGGATACTTCAAAGTACATTTGGATAGTTTGCCATAGAGTTTGTTTTGTCTGAGCCGAGAGAGCACTTCTTTTACTTGGGAGCGATGAGATTCAGTATTTAAAAAAAAAAAGAAGCAGAATGTCGTCTAAATATACAACAAGAAACTTATACAAGACATCTCGGAAGATCTCATTTACAAACTCTTAAAAATACTGCAGGTGCATTGCACAGCCCAAAGGACATCACTAGGTATTTTGTAGTGGCCATCTCTGGTATAGAAAGCAGTTTTCCACTCATCTCCACTACGAATTCTAATAAGATTATATGCCCCATGAAAGTCTAATCTAGCGAACACTTTGGTGCCTTTGGGCAAAATTTACTAAGAATACGACTACGTCTCAGTTGTATTCCTATTTTGGATATGACTAAATACAACTGGCATCGGTAGTGTATTTGTATTTGGTAGTCTTATTTTTTTTTTCAAAATTTTCTAACCTGTCGTATTTTTACCATTCGTATTTTTCGATGGCGTATGGTGTCATATGTCGTATTTGTCATACGTATATGTTTTTTTTACATACGATATGTATGGATCGTTTTGATGTTTTGTCGTTATTGCTATTGTGTATAAAATCTTTCTTTCTTACATGTATCCTTATTAAAGTTATTTCTGCCTTTAAACATTTTCTGATTTAAAAATTTGAGTATTTCTTTGTTAATACTTTTATAAAATATAACATAGCTGTCACGCTAGGGGTACCTTGTGGATCTGTCTGAGGCCTGGAGGTTGGGTGTTTGCGGCTTGAAGGAGACTGGAGAATAGCAGGTTTGATATAACTCTTTATTGTAGCACCAACATAAGAAGGCAAAACCATAAATGATACTGCAGGCTGAAAAACCCAGTGGAATACCTGGGTAACAACTGAAAGTCCAGAATGCTGGGATTGATCCCAGAGTCTCTGTTAGCTTACTGGGGAAAACAATGACTGACTGTGGGAGCAGACGACAATGGGCAGTAGGAGACGGAAGTCAGCGACCTCCGATGACTGGCAGTAGACGCAGATGCCGACAGCAGGGTGAAGCCGCGTCAGCGAGCTGAAGGACTGACAGCAGGTGCAGATGCAGACAGCAGGATGGAGAAGCGTCAGCGGGCACGGAGGCTGGCAGTAGATGCGGATGCATACAGCAGGATGGTGAGGCGTCAGCAGGCACGGAAGACTGGCAGTAGGTGCGGAGGCAGACAGCAGAATGGTGAGGCGTCCGCAGGCACGGAAGACTGGCAGTAGGTGCGACTGGACCACAGGCAGACGTGATGGTGTGTCAACAGACACGCAGGACTGACGACAGGTACAGCGGATCGACAGCAGGAGTGAAGATGTGTCCACAGACACGCAGGGCTGGTAACAGGTGCAGCTGGTCGACAGCAGGAGTGAAGATGTGTCAACAGACACGCAGGGCTGGTAACAGGTGCAGCTGGTCGACAGCAGGAGTAAAGATGTGTCAACAGACACGCAGGGCTGGTAACAGGTGCAGCTGGTCGACAGCAGGAGTGGAGATGTGTCAACAGACACGCAGGGCTGGCAACAGGTGCAGCTGGTCGACAGCAGGAGTGGAGATGTGTCAACAGACACGCAGGGCTGGCAACAGGTGCAGCTGGTCGACAGCAGGAGTGAAGATGTGTCAACAGACACGCAGGGCTGGCAACAGGTGCAGCTGGTCGACAGCAGGAGTGAAGATGTGTCAACAGACACGCAGAGCTGGTAACAGGTGCAGCTGGTCGACAACAGGAGTGAAGATGTGTCAACAGACACGCAGGGCTGGTAACAGGTGCAGCTGGTCGACAGCAGGAGTGGAGATGTGTCAACAGACACGCAGGGCTGGCAACAGGTGCAGCTGGTCGACAGCAGGAGTGGAGATGTGTCAACAGACACGCAGGGCTGGCAACAGGTGCAGCTGGTCGACAGCAGGAGTGAAGATGTGTCAACAGACACGCAGGGCTGGCAACAGGTGCAGCTGGTCGACAGCAGGAGTGAAGATGTGTCAACAGACACGCAGGGCTGGTAACAGGTGCAGCTGGTCGACAGCAGGAGTGGAGATGTGTCAACAGACACGCAGGGCTGGCAACAGGTGCAGCTGGTCGACAGCAGGAGTGGAGATGTGTCAACAGACACGCAGGGCTGGCAACAGGTGCAGAGGTTTGGGAGACTGTAGCAAACCTGAAAGGGCTGGAGGCAGAATGCAATTTGCAAAGTCCAGGGAACAGGTGTAAAGCTGTAAGGGCTGGGAGCAGAATGCAAATGCAAGTATCCAGGTATCAGGTGTTGAACTGCAGGTAACGAAGACAGGGATCAGGGATATCACAGGGCGAAGACAGGAGCACAGGCTGAAGCTCCCTCTCCAGGGATAGACAACAAAGTACTGGCGCCTGTATGCCCCAGAGGGCTCTGCTTTATCCCCCAGGGCAGATCCTGATTGGAGGAGTTGAACTGGAGCTCTGAACCATTGGCTGGCTACAACAACATGGCGGCGCCCGGACTGGAGACAGACAACCTTGTCTAGCTCTCATGCTGGATGCGCATGCCGCAGGCCCCAGGAGGATGGTCGCGGCCGGAAGACCTAGACGCCGCGCTCCCCGTCCTGCACCCAGACGGATGGCCCGCAGGCCCCGCCGCCGGAGATGAACAGGTGAGCGGCGCGTCCTAACCGCGGCCGTGACAGTACCCCCCCCTTTTGAAGTGGACTCTGGACACTTCCATGGTTTTCTTGGATATTGTTGATGAAACTTACGGACCAAAGTGGGAGCATTGACGCGAGCAGCATCCACCCAGGATCGTTCCTCTGGACCAAAGCCTTTCCAGTCTACCAGATGTTGGACTTGCCCTGAACGAACTTTAGAGTCCACAATTTTTTTAATTTCAAAAGCAACATCATGATGAGCCTGAGGCTGAGGAGACTTGGGTATGGATAATGGTTGAAAAAGGCCAGCTGGGGCTTGACTAGAAGACTTGTGACGAGAACACTGGGTACAGGATGCTATGAAGTCAGTGACATCTTTCTTCATGGACGGCCACCAGTACACTCTTTTAATGAATTCTAAAGTTTTCTTTATACCACAGTGACCAGAAAAACGAGAGGAGTGTGCCCACTGTAGCAAAGATGACCTGAGTCCAGTATCAACAAAAGTCTTTCCTCTAGGAATGGATACTACAGCAGTCTTGGCAAACACTGTAGGGCTTAGAACTGGGCTTATGGTTTCCGTCTCTGGCAGAGAGAGTGGATAGGTTCGGCCCTTTGGAGGCATATTACCTGGAATAAGGTCGATGGGACAGTCCCAGCGCCGATGCGGAGGTAATTTGTCGGCTGAACCTTTACAGAAGACGTCGGAGAAGGTTTGATAGGCTTGAGGAAGAAGACCAGGAGACGTAGGCGAGGTGGGCTGGATACGCAGTAATTCGGGAAGACAGGTATGACGGCAGTTCGTACCCCAGGACAGAACCTCCATAGTACCCCAATTAATTTTCGGAGAATGTTGCTGGAGCCAAGGAAACCCCAACACTACAGGGTGGTTCGCTTTAGGAATAATGAAAAAAGATATTTCTTCCTGATGCAACGCCCCAACTTGAATCTTGATGGGCAGAGTCCGATGAGTGATGGAGGCTTGAGGAATAAGACTCCCCTATACAGCAGATAACTGGAGTGGCTGCGAAAGTTCCTGAGAGTCCAGGCCATGATAGGACACAAACTGGGCTGAAATGAAGTTGGCGGCTGCCCCAGAGTCCAGTAAAGCAGATACTGCGAGTGACCCATTGGGTAACACCACCTGTATGGACAGCAAAGAGTCGGACTTGATTGGAGAAGTTTCTACTCGTCCTAAGTTGGTCTCTCCGCAACCAACTAGGACCGGGAGTTTTAACGGACGACGGGTACATTTGGCTAACAGATGACCTGATTCCCCACAATACAAGCATAAATTCTGTCGCCGTCTTCTCTGGCGTTCTTCGGGAGTTAGGCGAGTATGGTTGATCTGCATAGGCTCATCAGAAGAATTTGGAGGGAGAGTAGGCCCTAGGCGAGGAGAAACAGAGATAGACTTGCCTCGCTCTTGCCGGGATCTCTCTAACTGACGCTCCCGAAAACGAAGGTCCAACCTATTGCAGAGCGATATGACCTCACCCAGCGAGGTGGGAAGATCCCGGGTGGCTAATTCGTCCTTCATGCGTTCAGATAACCCTGCCAAGAAGGTGGAAATTAGAGCTTCCTCGTTCCATTTCAGTTCAGATGCCACGGTTTGAAAGTGGATAACATATTGAGAAACGGAGCGGGAGCCTTGACGAATCCGCAGGATTTCTGAAGCGGCAGAGGATACTCGTCCCGGTTCGTCAAAAATTTTTCTGAATTGAGAAATAAAGTCAGAGTACTTGGAGAGCAGAGGATCATTTCTTTCCCAGAGTGGGGAGACCCAGTCCAATGCAGAATCCGATAATAAAGAGACAATATAAGCCACTTTAACATGATCAGAAGGAAAGTTCATTGGTTGCAGGGAAAAATGTACTTCACATTGGTTGATAAACCCCCGGCAGGTACGAGGGGTACCATTATACTTAGAAGGGGTAGACAATCGTAAAGACGGGGAGACAGTCTGTGACGGAGGGTTTGAGGCTTGCCTTTGAGATATGCCTTGGAGTGCTTGAGTCACTTGCTGCTGGGATTCCTCCAGTGCTCGCAGCCGAGCGACCACATTTTGAAAGAACTCCTGGCTGGCGGACGGATCCATTGGGCCAGTACTTACTGTCACGCTAGGGGTACCTTGTGGATCTGTCTGAGGCCTGGAGGTTGGGTGTTTGCGGCTTGAAGGAGACTGGAGAATAGCAGGTTTGATATAACTCTTTATTGTAGCACCAACATAAGAAGGCAAAACCATAAATGATACTGCAGGCTGGAAAACCCAGTGGAATACCTGGGTAACAACTGAAAGTCCAGAATGCTGGGATTGATCCCAGAGTCTCTGTTAGCTTACTGGGGAAAACAATGACTGACTGTGGGAGCAGACGACAATGGGCAGTAGGAGACGGAAGTCAGCGACCTCCGATGACTGGCAGTAGACGCAGATGCCGACAGCAGGGTGAAGCCGCGTCAGCGAGCTGAAGGACTGACAGCAGGTGCAGATGCAGACAGCAGGATGGAGAAGCGTCAGCGGGCACGGAGGCTGGCAGTAGATGCGGATGCATACAGCAGGATGGTGAGGCGTCAGCAGGCACGGAAGACTGGCAGTAGGTGCGGAGGCAGACAGCAGAATGGTGAGGCGTCCGCAGGCACGGAAGACTGGCAGTAGGTGCGACTGGACCACAGGCAGACGTGATGGTGTGTCAACAGACACGCAGGACTGACGACAGGTACAGCGGATCGACAGCAGGAGTGAAGATGTGTCCACAGACACGCAGGGCTGGTAACAGGTGCAGCTGGTCGACAGCAGGAGTGAAGATGTGTCAACAGACACGCAGGGCTGGTAACAGGTGCAGCTGGTCGACAGCAGGAGTAAAGATGTGTCAACAGACACGCAGGGCTGGTAACAGGTGCAGCTGGTCGACAGCAGGAGTGGAGATGTGTCAACAGACACGCAGGGCTGGCAACAGGTGCAGCTGGTCGACAGCAGGAGTGGAGATGTGTCAACAGACACGCAGGGCTGGCAACAGGTGCAGCTGGTCGACAGCAGGAGTGAAGATGTGTCAACAGACACGCAGGGCTGGCAACAGGTGCAGCTGGTCGACAGCAGGAGTGAAGATGTGTCAACAGACACGCAGAGCTGGTAACAGGTGCAGCTGGTCGACAACAGGAGTGAAGATGTGTCAACAGACACGCAGGGCTGGTAACAGGTGCAGCTGGTCGACAGCAGGAGTGGAGATGTGTCAACAGACACGCAGGGCTGGCAACAGGTGCAGCTGGTCGACAGCAGGAGTGGAGATGTGTCAACAGACACGCAGGGCTGGCAACAGGTGCAGCTGGTCGACAGCAGGAGTGAAGATGTGTCAACAGACACGCAGGGCTGGCAACAGGTGCAGCTGGTCGACAGCAGGAGTGAAGATGTGTCAACAGACACGCAGGGCTGGTAACAGGTGCAGCTGGTCGACAGCAGGAGTGGAGATGTGTCAACAGACACGCAGGGCTGGCAACAGGTGCAGCTGGTCGACAGCAGGAGTGGAGATGTGTCAACAGACACGCAGGGCTGGCAACAGGTGCAGAGGTTTGGGAGACTGTAGCAAACCTGAAAGGGCTGGAGGCAGAATGCAATTTGCAAAGTCCAGGGAACAGGTGTAAAGCTGTAAGGGCTGGGAGCAGAATGCAAATGCAAGTATCCAGGTATCAGGTGTTGAACTGCAGGTAACGAAGACAGGGATCAGGGATATCACAGGGCGAAGACAGGAGCACAGGCTGAAGCTCCCTCTCCAGGGATAGAAAACAAAGTACTGGCGCCTGTATGCCCCAGAGGGCTCTGCTTTATCCCCCAGGGCAGATCCTGATTGGAGGAGTTGAACTGGAGCTCTGAACCATTGGCTGGCTACAACAACATGGCGGCGCCCGGACTGGAGACAGACAACCTTGTCTAGCTCTCATGCTGGATGCGCATGCCGCAGGCCCCAGGAGGATGGTCGCGGCCGGAAGACCTAGACGCCGCGCTCCCCGTCCTGCACCCAGACGGATGGCCCGCAGGCCCCGCCGCCGGAGATGAACAGGTGAGCGGCGCGTCCTAACCGCGGCCGTGACAATAGCACATTCTACTATTGACAAAGTAGTGACAATACACAGCACATACATTTAACAACCTTCACACAATCAAAGTTTGACACTTGTAGTCAAATCCACCCAGAGAAATTCAACCACATGGTGCATTTCTGTAAACAGTACTGTTCTTACCATTTAGATAGGGATATCCTGCACACCTTCATATGATAACATGAGTACGTAAACATCTGGAAACATACACATTGTGGAATATTTGCTGTATAATTATATTACATATAGTGGTAATTATTAAACATAATAGCTGTTGCTCACAAGGGTTTTTGCTATGGGCAACCAACTTGAAATACAAGTAGTATCCTTTAGATGGCGTATATATTCGTATACCAACAGGAATATGAATATGGTATTATCAGCTGTTAAAAAGCAAAATACTGACATACTTATGCATTATTAAATTTCCAAAATATGAATAGGAGACCCTATTAAAATATGACTGCATACAAATATGCCAAATCCTACCGTATTTTGCTTAGTAAATTTCCCCCTTTGACTTGGTCGAAGAGTTCCATGATCAACGGGAGAGTGATATCGTTCAGACCACAATAGTCGATACACGGCCATCCTCTAATACAGGGGTCCTCCAACTATTTGCTCTGGGACCCCATCAGACAATAAATTTAATGACAGGACCCCAGCAGGTTACTGTAGAAGGCCTTTACGTCACATGTATACAGATTTTTTCAGACTCCTAGAATCACTGACTGAGATTAGAAAAGTCATCAGCCTGATGGTCAGCAATATGGAGTCGCAAACCCCATGCTGAGCAGCTCGGGACCCACTTTGGGGTCAGGACCCACAGTTTGCGAACCGCTGCTCTAATAGATATACCACTCTTGGGTGCATTGACGTGATGTGTTTTCCAAAGATGTGTGTGTTACTGCACAAACAATAGTTTCATATCTTTTCTATAAAATGGTCCCTGTTGTGACAAAATAGGGTGAAACTAATAATAAACAATAGTTCAGAATAAGCTGTTTTGTTTGAAATATTTTAATGAAGTCACATTTAAATGTTATTATCATTAGTTAGGATTGATGTTAGGTCCTTTGAGTTATGTAGTGATTTTGTTTTTGTATGTCTATCAGTGCGGCAGGGATGTGCTTCTGTCAGTGAGGCAGGCATGTGCTGATGTCAGGCAGTGATGTGCTGCTGTCAGTGAAGCAGGTATGTGCTGATGTCAGGCAGTGATGTGCTGCTGTCAGTGCGGCAGGGATGTGCTTCTGTCAGTGAGGCAGGCATGTGCTGATGTCAGGCAGTGATGTGCTGCTGTCAGTGAGGCAGGGATGTGCTTCTGTCAGTGATGCAGGCATGTGCTGCTGTCAGGCAGTGATGTGCTGCTCTCAGTGAGTGCTTCTGTAAGGCAGTCTGTGTTCTGGCACCTTGGGAGAAATTTATTTTTGGTTATGCTGCGCCATCAATGTTGGGAAACCAACTGGTTCTCCACCATCAATGGCAAAAGTATTCATCAGCCATAAGCCATCAATTATAATGAATCATCGCCGGTCGTTGGCCATCCCTAATTTATATATATTATTTATGTTTGTGTGTATCTATACATACATATGTGTGTGTAATTTGAGGTGGTGCCAAGACATTCACATTCACATCTATTGATTAAGCATCCTTCTAAAAACCCTCCATCTGCCCCCACACTAATGCATTACCTTCTGATGGGTCCTGGAGGCTTCAGTTTTCCCATCAGGTGGTGTCCTGTGCCTGCTTCATAGCAGCTGCTGATCCTGGCTGCTTGTGGGATTGGGACACCGCAAGGATTAGCCAAAGAACAGTAGTGGCAGCGAATGGGGACAGGAGAGTGAACATAGCCTCAGGCAGGTTAGGACAGCTGGAGAACTTCAATCAGGAGCTGCACCACGGGATACCAGTAATACCCCTTTGGTACATGTAAAGTTTCATGGCGCCAGCATGGCGCCGTGAAACTACACAAGTACCACCCCTTTTACACCCAAATCCCGGATCCGACCCTGTATTTGGAACACGGTTCCAAGCCAGGTCGGATTCGGGATTTGCACCATTTACACGGCAGTGCTGACCCGCAGTGTAAACAAGGTGGTGCTTGGAGATGACATCATCTCCAAGCGCCGTAACCTCGATCACCCTGCAGGGACTACTGATCGTTGCGTTGGGGGAAGCCCAGCACCAAGGTAAGCTGCTGGGCTGCCTCCAGCCCCCATGCACCCTTCAGCCCCCATCCGCCAGGTGTATGGATGCTGCATACAGGCATCCATACACCTCCTCCCTTCCTCCCCTGCTGTCTGCGTAGTATAACAGACAACAGCAGAGGCTGTGTGCGCCCCCTGCCCAACCTCCATATTGCTGTAAACGTGAGTCGGGTCAGATGACCTGGCGTACCCGTTTACACTGCCCTCTACCCAGGTCCTGCCCATGTTCTACCGTGGTCAGGACCCGTGTAAAGGGTGTAACCCCTTTTACACCGCTGCTGACCCAGGTCCATGAGGGAAAAAGCTGGGTTTTTGCAGCGGTGTAAAAGGGGTATAAGTGAGGAGTGTGGTCATGTAGGGATCTGTCACACATACAGATCATATAGATTTGCTACATGTAGCATAAGTGTACAATATATGCAAGTATAGTCCCCCTACTCCTATACATATACACTGCTTTATGTCATCGTGAACCTTTGCCAAATTACTGCCTTGCCCCAATTGACAAAAATCCTAGTTTTGACTTGGATTATATATTTATACATACACATACATATGTATGGATATACATAAAATACATCAATCTGAAATACATTGGGATACACTTTGACCCTGTGAATGAATGGAGGATGTACAGTATGTGTCTTCTATCGGGCTTTGACTTTGATCTACCATAAATTACATCAAATAACTTTTACAATTACAATTACGATGGGAGAGAGTCATTCTGGAGTGAACAAACGGTAGCTTTAAAAACTAGAGTCATTCAATGATGCCCTGCAAAGCTTCTCTGCAGAATAAAAAAATGATCAGACTTTGCAACTTATCTTATTAGAGGTAATATTAAAAGAAAAAAGGTCAAAAGTAGAATAAAATTAATGAAAGAATTTTGTTTTATGGACATTACACACAGGGAACACACAGATTTTGTCAAACTTAAATGCAATATTGAGGAAAAAACATATTAAAAGTAATACCATAAAATATGTAAAAAAAAAACAAAAAAAAAACAAAGAAGGAAGATAGGAAATTGTGAGCCAATTAAACTAACAGTATATTTTTGGATTGTGGGAGGAAACTGGTAGGGAGAGTCACTGATTTTACCCTCTTTAGGTAGGTCATGTGCATGTCAGTACCGGTGTATGGAGGTATTTGTGTGTGATGTCACACTTTAGCAGTCCATCAGTGAACTCCAGGGTAATGGTAAAAGCAAAATTTAGGAAGGGAAAAGTATACTCTCTTTGTTGGTGTACTCTTCTATCATTAAAACATAACTTTTAATTCAATAATTGGACTCACAGAACACACAAATATGTAACAGGTAAAAAAATAATTGAAATTGTTCGCTAATAAACCATAGCAAGATTTCCCCACTGTGGTTTATTTGCATACATTTTCATTGATTTTATTTCCTGTTACATGTTTGTGTGTCCTGTGAGTCCAGTTAGTTACCTAAATGTTATGTTTTAATGAGAGGAGAGTGCCCCAACAAAGAGAGTGTACATATGAAACTACAATCTCTCAAATTCTCCAATAGAGTTCAAGAACTGGAAGATAAAACTGATAACCATCCATATAATATTTTTAGTGAGAAGACATTCAAACAATTAAGAACTGAAAGATAGGAATGATAAAAATAAATAAAACCAAACAAGAAAACTAAGGTGGGATTTGAAAAAAACAAAATACAAAGGAAAAAGAAAGAAAAATAAATCATAACTGATGACACAATACTTAAGAAGGAAGCTGGAAAAGTCTTTAAGTTATAGAAATTTGTTCGCAGAAGAAACTATCAATAATGAAAAAAGGCTTAAAGTCCCCACCGACATTTGTATTTGGACCATTTGCTACCTACTTAGGTATTCAGAAATGTATAAGAAATTTGACAGGTAAACATGTTTCCAAAATGAGGGAAACTAAAAATAAAACTTAAAATGATCCAGAAACATCTAAGTTCAAGGAAATATCAGACTTTAACTATTCTCATACATGTCAGGCTCTGAGAATTACGTGAATCCGTCTGTGGTCTGGAAGGTAGTGAATCTCGTTTAGGGGGAGATCTCAGAGTGGCTGGATGAATATATGTCCTTCTCATAAAAAGAGTCTAGGGGAGGTTAGGGACAATAATAGAGGATGAAGACGAGATGACCGGATGGTATTACCAGAAAAGTGGACCGGACTTTGAAGAAGAGGATGAGGATGATGTATCCGGAAGACTTTAGCAGATGACTGGACCGGACTTTGAAGAAGAGGATGAGGATGATGTATCCGGAAGACTTTACCAGATGATTGGACTGGACTTTGAAGAAGAGGATGATGAATCCGGAAGACTCTACCAGATGACCGGACTTTGAAGAAGAGGATGATGTATCCGGAAGACTTTACCAGATGACTGGACCGGACTTTGAAGAAGAGGATGATGAATCCGGAAGACTCTACCAGATGACTGGACTTTGAAGAAGAGGATGATGATGATGTATCCGGAAGACTTTGCCAGATGAATGGATGGAATTTGAAGAAGAGGATGATAAATCCGGAAGACTTCATCAGATGACTGGACAGGACTTTGAAGAAGAGGATGATGATGATGTATCCTGAAGACTTTACCAGATGACTGGACCGGACTTTGAAGAAGAGGATTAGCATGATGTATCCGGAAGAATTTACCAGATGATTGGACTGGACTTTGAAGAAGAGGATGATGAATCCGGAAGACTCTACCAGATGACTGGACTTTGTAGAAGAGGATGATGATGATGTATCCGGAAGACTTTGCCAGATGAATGGATGGACTTTGAAGAAGAGGATGATGAATCCGGAAGACTTCATCAGATGACTGGACCGGACTTTGAAGAAGAGGATGATGATGATGATGTATCCTGAAGACTTCACCAGATGACTGGACTGGACTATGAAGAAGAGGATGAGCATGATGTATCCGGAAGACTTTACCAGATGATTGGACTGGACTTTGAAGAAGAGGATGATGAATCCGGAAGACTCTACCAGATGACTGGACTTTGAAGAAGAGGATGAGGATGATGTATCCATAAGACTTTGCCAGATGAATGGATGGACTTTGAAGAAGAGGATGACGAATCCGGAAGACTTCATCAGATGACTGGACCGGACTTTGAAGAAGAGGATGATGATGATGTATCCTGAAGACTTTACCAGATGACTGGACTGGACTTTGAAGAAGAGGATGATGCACAGAGATTGGTGATGGCAGTGGAACCAGATGTGGATCCCAGCGGAATATAGTTCATCAAATGGAACCGGGAGCAGGAGCAGGTATATACAATGCAGGTACCGGTAACAGATCTGCAGGTACTGGAGATAGGTGTTGGAATGCGGGTATAGGTAACAGGGTTACAGGTACTGAAGAAAGGTACTGGAGTGCAGGTACAGGTAATGGGTTTGAGTACTTGTGTATTATCACGGCACCCATCGCGTCACATCGCATACCACTAATTAAGGTATGCGATGGCATGTGATGGACCCGATTTGAGGCTTTCCCCAGGATGAGTGTACAATTTTAATATCGCGTCTTATCGCATGCCATTATAATGGCATGCGATGCGATGCAACGCGATTTCCATGTTAAATGCCCACCCAGACCCGATTTTTAATTGTATCCCCACCCTGATGGGTAATGACAATGTTAAATGTCCCCCATTGTTAACGCCACCCCACTGTCAACACCAACCCGAAGCGTGGCAAGTGCAGCGAGCCCGCAAGGGGCGGCGGTACGCGTCCTCCGACCTTTTCATACCCCCACTATGTGAGCCACCGAGCCCGAAGCGTGGCGAGCGCTCGGTTTGCAGGTACTAGTGATAGATGCTGGAATGCATGTACAGGTAACGAGTTTGCTAATATGTTTGCCGGTACTAGTGATAGATGCTGGAATGCAGGTACAGGTAACGAGTTTGCAGGTACTGAGGACAGGTGCTGGAATGCAGGTACAGGTAATGATGCCCTGCAAAGCTTCTCTGCAGAATAAAAAAATGATCAGACTTTGCAACTTATCTTATTAGAGGTAATATTAAAAGAAAAAAGGTCAAAAGTAGAATAAAATTAATGAAAGAATTTTGTTTTATGGACATTACACACAGGGAACACACAGATTTTGTCAAACTTAAATGCAATATTGAGGAAAAAACATATTAAAAGTAATACCATAAAATATGTAAAAAAAAACAAAAAAAAAAACAAAGAAGGAAGATAGGAAATTGTGAGCCAATTAAACTAACAGTATATTTTTGGATTGTGGGAGGAAACTGGTAGGGAGAGTCACTGATTTTACCCTCTTTAGGTAGGTCATGTGCATGTCAGTACCGGTGTATGGAGGTATTTGTGTGTGATGTCACACTTTAGCAGTCCATCAGTGCACTCCAGGGTAATGGTAAAAGCAAAATTTAGGAAGGGAAAAGTATACTCTCTTTGTTGGTGTACTCTTCTATCATTAAAACATAACTTTTAATTCAATAATTGGACTCACAGAACACACAAATATGTAACAGGTAAAAAAATAATTGAAATTGTTCGCTAATAAACCATAGCAAGATTTCCCCACTGTGGTTTATTTGCATACATTTTCATTGATTTTATTTCCTGTTACATGTTTGTGTGTCCTGTGAGTCCAGTTAGTTACCTAAATGTTATGTTTTAATGAGAGGAGAGTGCCCCAACAAAGAGAGTGTACATATGAAACTACAATCTCTCAAATTCTCCAATAGAGTTCAAGAACTGGAAGATAAAACTGATAACCATCCATATAATATTTTTAGTGAGAAGACATTCAAACAATTAAGAACTGAAAGATAGGAATGATAAAAATAAATAAAACCAAACAAGAAAACTAAGGTGGGATTTGAAAAAAACAAAATACAAAGGAAAAAGAAAGAAAAATAAATCATAACTAATGACACAATACTTAAGAAGGAAGCTGGAAAAGTCTTTAAGTTATAGAAATTTGTTCGCAGAAGAAACTATCAATAATGAAAAAAGGCTTAAAGTCCCCACCGACATTTGTATTTGGACCATTTGCTACCTACTTAGGTATTCAGAAATGTATAAGAAATTTGACAGGTAAACATGTTTCCAAAATGAGGGAAACTAAAAATAAAACTTAAAATGATCCAGAAACATCTAAGTTCAAGGAAATATCAGACTTTAACTATTCTCATACATGTCAGGCTCTGAGAATTACGTGAATCCGTCTGTGGTCTGGAAGGTAGTGAATCTCGTTTAGGGGGAGATCTCAGAGTGGCTGGATGAATATATGTCCTTCTCATAAAAAGAGTCTAGGGGAGGTTAGGGACAATAATAGAGGATGAAGACGAGATGACCGGATGGTATTACCAGAAAAGTGGACCGGACTTTGAAGAAGAGGATGAGGATGATGTATCCGGAAGACTTTAGCAGATGACTGGACCGGACTTTGAAGAAGAGGATGAGGATGATGTATCCGGAAGACTTTACCAGATGATTGGACTGGACTTTGAAGAAGAGGATGATGAATCCGGAAGACTCTACCAGATGACCGGACTTTGAAGAAGAGGATGATGTATCCGGAAGACTTTACCAGATAACTGGACCGGACTTTGAAGAAGAGGATGATGAATCCGGAAGACTCTACCAGATGACTGGACTTTGAAGAAGAGGATGATGATGATGTATCCGGAAGACTTTGCCAGATGAATGGATGGAATTTGAAGAAGAGGATGATAAATCCGGAAGACTTCATCAGATGACTGGACAGGACTTTGAAGAAGAGGATGATGATGATGTATCCTGAAGACTTTACCAGATGACTGGACCGGACTTTGAAGAAGAGGATTAGCATGATGTATCCGGAAGAATTTACCAGATGATTGGACTGGACTTTGAAGAAGAGGATGATGAATCCGGAAGACTCTACCAGATGACTGGACTTTGTAGAAGAGGATGATGATGATGTATCCGGAAGACTTTGCCAGATGAATGGATGGACTTTGAAGAAGAGGATGATGAATCCGGAAGACTTCATCAGATGACTGGACCGGACTTTGAAGAAGAGGATGATGATGATGATGTATCCTGAAGACTTCACCAGATGACTGGACTGGACTATGAAGAAGAGGATGAGCATGATGTATCCGGAAGACTTTACCAGATGATTGGACTGGACTTTGAAGAAGAGGATGATGAATCCGGAAGACTCTACCAGATGACTGGACTTTGAAGAAGAGGATGAGGATGATGTATCCATAAGACTTTGCCAGATGAATGGATGGACTTTGAAGAAGAGGATGACGAATCCGGAAGACTTCATCAGATGACTGGACCGGACTTTGAAGAAGAGGATGATGATGATGTATCCTGAAGACTTTACCAGATGACTGGACTGGACTTTGAAGAAGAGGATGATGCACAGAGATTGGTGATGGCAGTGGAACCAGATGTGGATCCCAGCGGAATATAGTTCATCAAATGGAACCGGGAGCAGGAGCAGGTATATACAATGCAGGTACCGGTAACAGATCTGCAGGTACTGGAGATAGGTGTTGGAATGCGGGTATAGGTAACAGGGTTACAGGTACTGAAGAAAGGTACTGGAGTGCAGGTACAGGTAATGGGTTTGAGTACTTGTGTATTATCACGGCACCCATCGCGTCACATCGCATACCACTAATTAAGGTATGCGATGGCATGTGATGGACCCGATTTGAGGCTTTCCCCAGGATGAGTGTACAATTTTAATATCGCGTCTTATCGCATGCCATTATAATGGCATGCGATGCGATGCAACGCGATTTCCATGTTAAATGCCCACCCAGACCCGATTTTTAATTGTATCCCCACCCTGATGGGTAATGACAATGTTAAATGTCCCCCATTGTTAACGCCACCCCACTGTCAACACCAACCCGAAGCGTGGCAAGTGCAGCGAGCCCGCAAGGGGCGGCGGTACGCGTCCTCCGACCTTTTCATACCCCCACTATGTGAGCCACCGAGCCCGAAGCGTGGCGAGCGCTCGGTTTGCAGGTACTAGTGATAGATGCTGGAATGCATGTACAGGTAACGAGTTTGCTAATATGTTTGCCGGTACTAGTGATAGATGCTGGAATGCAGGTACAGGTAACGAGTTTGCAGGTACTGAGGACAGGTGCTGGAATGCAGGTACAGGTAATGGGTTTGCAGGTACTGGTGATAGATGCTGGAATGCAGGTACAGGTAACGAGTTTGCAGGTACTGAGGACAGGTGCTGGAATGCAGGTACAGGTAACGAGTTTGCAGGTACTGAGGACAAGTGCTGGAATGCAGGTACAGGTAATGAGTAACAGGTTGTAGGAGCACAGGACACAGCTTCCTCCCTAAGGTTTAGCACACAAAGCACTGGCGCCTGGGCGCTGCATAGAGGTCACCTTTAACACCCCAGGCACCCGCTGATTGGCTTTGCCACCGGGACACCCACAGTGAGTGACAGGGCTCTGGGAAGATGGCGCCATACAGAGGACAGGTCCCACGCAGCCAGCTGGAGTGCACACCGGTGGACCACAGGAAGAGGGCAGAGGACACCACAGCTGCAACCCGGCGTCTAAACCCATGCGCCCAGCAGCCACCCATGCCAGGACAAAGCCCCATCGGACGGCGTGGACAGGTAAGTGCCGCCGGGCCGTGACAATACAGTATTAATTGTTGTTTTATCGAGAGTTTTTGAAAATGACCATAATTTGCAAAAATTTGAAAAAACACTAAATAAATCAAACAGCAATTAAACAAAAAAGAAAGAGATGCACTCAAGATCTTCCAGGAAGATCAAACAACTACTATTACAAAACCTTTGCACACAGGGGAAATTGTGGCAAGTTTTGGACAGAACCAAATAAATAAGGAAATCAAAAGACAGCTCAAAATAAATTAGATATACCTTAAACTAGAGGGTGATCCCAATCATAGAATAAGGGCTAATGTTTTGAAATTGATGGAAAAACTACCACACACTATATATATTAATATGATTTCCCTGTTTAAACCCATGATAGCAGTTAAACAGGGGTCTATACAAGGTTTTGACTTGGGCTCAGGAATCAACTTAGCAAGTCGATTAATTTTAGCTGTTAGCTGCCTTTTTGAATGGTTTCTGAAGCCATTTAAGACACTCCTGATGCTAGACTATCTGGCCAGAAAATAGGCTGAGGGTCTGGGATTACCATAGGCGTCATTGCACAACCAGTATTGTTTTACTTATACCCCTTTCAGACAGAAAAATCCCAAAAACCCAGGTATTTCCCGGATACAAAAACCAGGGTAGAACTAGGCAGCAAGGGGCTGACCCCCTTTCACACAGGAGCAAAAACCCGGGTATTTCCCGTGTCGACCCCTTTCACACAAAAGCCGGATTTTTCCTGCAAAACTCTGTGTGTCATAAGAAAAGGACAGTTTTAAAGGCACACAGAGATGAGATCATGAAAAGTGGGAGGTGTCTGCTCACTGCATTGCATTAAACATTAAACATTGCATTAAATGGATCTCCTCATCTTTCCAATGTGCCATGGCCATTTAGTGCTGCGCTGCACGCCACTGCCACTCCCGCTCAGCCAATCAGGGAAGCTGTAAAGATCAGCCAATCACGCAGCGCCACGCTGCACAGCCAATCAGCGTGATTTTTCAATAGTCGGGAGAAAAACACGGGTCGGACCCTTTCACACAGCCGCAAACACGTGTCTGACACGGGAAAAACCCAGGTAAATACCTGGGTCGAAGTCCCGGAACTTTAGACCCATGTTGACCCTTTCAGACAGAAGAAAAACCCGGGTCGACACGGCAAGAGCAGGGAAATTCCCGGGTCTTTTTTTCTGTCTGAAAGGGGTATAAGACGTTGGAACACAACATTGTAACCTACAACTGCTGATATCCATGTGAATGTTCTAACTGTTTTCAGAGAAATGTAATTTATTTATTTATTTATTTACAGTTTCTTATATAGAGCAGCAGATTCCGTTTTACTTTACAATTCTAAACATAGATAAAACAAACTGGGTAACAACAGACAGACTTGGAGGTTAGAGGGCCCTGCTGCAAGCTTACAATATATATATATGGACATAAGAGGAAAACACAAGGACAGGCACAAGTAATAGCATAGCTTGTAGGTCCAGAAGGGAAGCTATATAATACATAAGTGCCTCAGAGGGTTATGCGTATGTAACTTAAATATGATAGGCTTGCCTGAGTAGGTGAGTTTTCAGGGAACGCTTGAAAGTTTGGAGGCTAGTGGAGAGTCTTATTGTGAGTGGAAGGGCATTCCATTGGGTCTTTTGGTCTTCCATCTTGTGCAGAGTGGAGTGGTCAAGTTGGGAGATATTTTGTGATAAGTAAAGAGATATATGCTGGTGCAGTATGGTTAATAGCTTTATATGCCATTAGAAGGGTTTTATTATGAATATGGTAAAACACAGGTAACTAATGGAGGGACTGGCAGAGCGGATCAGCAGACGATGAGCGTCTTGCTAGGAAGATCAGCCTAGCAGCAGCATTTAAAATGGATTGCATTGGCGAGAGTCCGTTCTTGGGAAGACCCTTTAGGAGACTATTGCAGTCAGTGGCGTAACTATGAAAAAATCTCCCCCCTGCCACAACTCTTTTGCATGACCCCCCCTCCTTCAGCTCGACCCGACCCCCCCCCCACCTCGACCCTCCCAACCCCCCCCCTCCACATAGTACCGCTGCATCTGCCCCGGGACCTTCCGACGGCGAATCAGTCTGCGCTGCGGCTCTCCGTCTCCCAGCTGTCATAAAAAACATGTCACTCAGAAAATGGCTGCCCCCATACAGCAGACCGTTTTTAAGGATGCTAGAGGAGGCCTCCGCCTCCTCTAGCATCCTCAAAAACAGTCTGCATTAAGAGGGCAGCCATTTTCTGTGTTTCACATTTTTTATTGCAGACGGAGCCGGGAGAGCAGGGAGACGGAGAGCCAGCGAAAGGTCCCGGGTCAGACGCAGCGGGTAACAATAGCCCCGCAGCCCCCCCCGGCGCCCTTGCCTTCCAAGCGCCTCCCCACCACCGCGGGGGCTGCGGGGCGATAGTTACGCCACTGATTGCAATAAAAGAGCAGCATGCTGCTGCTTTGGACTTTGGAGGGCACTGATTTTTCTACTTGCAAACTTTGCACCATTATATGGAGTGCCATCACAGGAATTGGATATATATATAAATATACACATACATACATGAATAAAAAGTACTGCAATGGCGCTTCAGGCCCCAAGTCCATATTTTAGTCCAGCTAAAATATAATCTCCTTGCTTTGCAACGTTGTTTCAAATACACTTCGTGGATAGCAGGCGGTAGCTATTGTTCTCCACAGAAACTTGTTGTGTAGTCTTCGATAGGTATATCTAACTGGCGAGAAACAGTGCTCTCTAGTGTTTTAACTTCATAGTCAGTCAGGGAAGATAACTAATGTGCATACCCCACTAGCTAGATGTTCATATGCCTGTAGCAGGGTCTTTATTACACTGTAGGTGTTAGGTGACCTCCCAAATTATACGGTCTGGTCAACTTTCGTCACCTCAGGTCAGTGGGCTCAGTGGCTCGCTGCACTCGCCACACTTTATAAAATCAACTCCGCGCTGACGTGGATAGTGGGGGTATGAACAAGTCGGGAGGACGTGTACCGCATCCACTTGCGGGGCTCGCTATCCTCACCACGCTTCGGGTTGGCGTGGATAGTGGGGGTGTGCTAAATGTGCTTCATCGCATCACGATCGGATCACATGCAATGCGATTTCCTGCTGCCGTGAAACTACACAAGTACCACCATGACAGTCTATTTACTATTTACTACTTATTTACTACTTATTAAGAGCACTTTACATTGACTACTTTGGTTTTCCCTGTTTTTCACCTATTACTGACTGGATGGTTGTTCTGTGGATGTGAATATCCGGTACTTGGTTGCCCATCGCATCGCAGACCATAAGGCATGCGAAGGTATGCAATTTTAAATTGTATACCATCGAATTGTATGGCATTGTATGCCATTCTATCGCATATACAATGGTATGCAATTTAAAATTGTATAAGCACCCTAATGGGTTTTTCCATGTTAAAAGTGGCCCCTATAAGTTAATGAAACGTGTTGGGTGCTTAATATGTTAAAAGCACCCCCAACGGCACCTCCACTATCAACACGAACCCGAATTTTGGCGAGCACAGCGAGCCCACGAGGGGTAGGGTACGCGTCCTATGACCTTCTCATATAGTATGGCGAGCGCAGCGAGCCACCGAGCCTGAAGCGTGGTGAGCGCCCCGCGAGGGGACGCGGAATACATGTAAAGTAATACGAGTCCCCTCGCGGGGCTCGCTGCGCTCGTCACACTTCGGCCTCGGTGGCTCGCTGCACTCGCCACACTATATAAAATCAACTCTACGCCGACGTGGATAGTGGGGGTATGAAAAGGTCGTTGGACGCGTACCGCCGCCCCTCGCGGGCTCGCTGCGCTCGCCACACTTCGGGTTCACGTTCATAGTGGGGGTGGCGTGGGGGTGCATTTTAACATTGTAAGCCCCCATTAGGGTGCTTATACAATTAAACATCGTATAGGGGGCTTATACAATTTTAAATCGCATCGCAGTGCATCGGGTGTATGCCATGCGATGCGATTATATGTCGTGCTACCAAATATCGTGGGCACCGTGCTAGTACTCAAGTACTGAATATCCTTATGGGGCCCTTTGGGACTTGCTGGGCCCTAGGTTACCTAGTTTAAAATCTGCCTCTGGCTTTTCTGTCTGCAAGCTGTGCTGCATCGCACAGCCTGCGCTTATTAGAGATATGCTACTGCCTTTATGGATGTTCCTTTAGCTTCTAAATACTGTACATGCCTCATGTGAAACACATTTATGCTTTACTGGGTCATGCACACACAAGACAGAGGGCGGGATGTACTAAGCATTTGCGGTACATAACAAGGAGCAATACCAATTGGCGCTTGGTGCATATAGTGAAACAATTACATATGTTAAAAATCTTTTTAATCAAACAACACTAAATCACATACATCACATAAATATAAAAATTTTGGTGTAAAAAAAAATCTGATTTTTGTTCCTGTGAAGGGGCACGCTATTATTATTATTTATATAATGTGCTTGAAGCACATTAATATATATTATTTATTTTTTTAAAACCTTTTTTTTTTTTTTTACAGGGGGCCGGGAGCCGCTCATTAGATATTCATATATTCACTTCACTCCGGTCCCGGCTTGTTAGGTGCGGGACCAGAGGAGCGACTCCCTATCCCCCTGTCATGGACGTGCAGTCAGGGGAGGCAGGGGAGGCAGAGCCTCACCTGTCATAACTGATTTAAAAAAAAATACAAAGATGATATTTATAACACATATGCTGTGTTATAAATATCTTATTTGATTTTTTTTAAATAGTTATGAGGTGGGACACTGTGGGAGGCTGGGCGGCAATTGAAGACTGTCAGGGATCAGGGGGCGGGCATAACCTGCAGGGAAAAATTGTCTGAGAAGCCCATTGAGAATGTATGTGGAAGCGGCATCTACTCCTCTGCCTCAGTGACAGGGACGCACGCCCCTGTCACTGAGACAGATGTGATAGGACAGCGGAGCAGGCTGTCACTCACTGACAGCCTGTACCTGCTGCCCCTGAGCTGCGTAGTGGCAGTGTCGGCTCTTGACACTGATGTTATGTAAAATTAAATTTAACCAGGGGGCGGGCAGGAGTAGTAGTGGGAGTAGGTGCAGTCGCAGCAGCAGCACTGGCAGGAGTAGCGGTCAAAGGTAGTGAGTACAGCTACTGCCGTTGCCACTACCGGCCACCGCCGGGGCTGCAGCTGTGATAAACGTGGGCGTGGTAGAGTCGTGGGATTTGGCCACCCGCAGCCCGGTGCCAAACTCCCCCTCTCCGGCTGCCCATGGTCAGCTCTTTTCCTGCAGTTCCCCAGTAGCAGGGGGGGCGGCAGCTCAGCACTGTATAAACATATACAGTGTGCGGCGGCTGTATCTCCGGACCCCGCCGGGAGGCCTGGCTTTCCTCCACCTGCGGCTGCAGCCTGGGCTGGCTGTATCCCCTCCTCTGGGTCACTGGGCTGCCAATGCTTAAAAAGTAAGTAATTCTTCAGCCCTATGTCCCCACTGTCACTCTCCCCGCTATCACTCTCCCCGCTATCACTCTCCCCCATCCGCTGCTGTCACTCTCTTATATCCCCCACTGTCACTCTCCCCCATCCCCCACTGTCACTCTCCCTATTACTCTCCCCCATCCCCCACGGTCACTCTCCCCGCTATCACTCTCCCCCATCCCCCACTGTCACTCTCCTGCTATCACTCTCTGCACTGTCACTCCCCCAATCCCGCCACTGTCACTCCCCCCCATCCCCCACTGTTACTCTCCCCGCTATCACTCTCCCCCATCCGCTGCTGTCACTCTCCCATATCCCCCACTGTCACTCCCCGCTGTCACTCTCTCCCATTCCCCACTGTCACTCTCCCCATCCCCCGCTGTTACTCTCCTCGCTGTCACTGTCCCCAATCCCCCGCTGCGACTCTCCCCCATCCCCTGCTGTTACTCTCCTCACTGTCACTGTCCTCGCTTTCTCACTGTCACTGTCCCAAATAGCACATGCCTCACCTGACACTAACCTCACCGCACGTCACTGCCCCCTGTCCCGTGCCAGCATTCCCACAAATTCTGGGGCAGGCAGGGAGGCTTACATCTCCGTCCCCCGGCTCCCTGCGGCATTCGCCGCAGGAGTTAAAATTCACCAGCAGGGGCAGCGAGCCCCTGCTGCATTGAATAGGGTGACAGGGAGGGCTGGCAGCGAATGTTGCAGCCCTCCAGAACCCTGCAAATGTGCAGCGAATCCTAAACAGGATTCGCTGCACATGGAGAATAAAATCATTGAATACTTCCCATATATGCAAATGAGCATCCAATTAATTTGAACTAATGTCTCAAGATTATGCGCACTTTCAATACAGTGCAGACTAGATGGTCTTAAACTCAAAATTCAGTTCCACATTAATATATGGTTGACTCCATCATCTGAAATACAGACAGCCACTGGGTACCTTTAGTGGGGGAGTGGTGATTACTCACGTACGTGTATTTGGTGCAAGTTCTCCCTTTTAATAGGGTTTTGGTAGCTGCCAGATATAGAGAAAAGTGAAGGTTTGAAGATCGTTAACCATATAGGTCCCGTTTTTTACTTGTACACACAGCTAGATGTAATCGGAGGCTGTGACTGTTATCTGTGATTTATAATAGCTCACCATCCACACTTCAGCGATATCAGTGCAATGCCTTTAGAGCTGCTGGTACTTGTGTAGTATCACGGCTCCCACGATGGGCATCGTATAGAAAAAAATCGCATCGCAGCGATGCCATTTTTCACAGAAATCATTGACATGTGTTAAAATCATGTTAAATGCACCCCAAAGGGCATTTGTTACTGTAGCACCCCCACTATGAACGCCAACCCGAAGCGTGGCGAGCGCAGCGAGCCCGCGATTGGCGGCAGTACGCGTCCTACGACCTTTTCATACACCCACTATCCACGTCGGTGCGGAGTTGAGAATAGAAAGTGTGGTGAGCGCAGCGAGCCACCGAGCCCCGCGAGGGGACACGGATAGCTGTGAATCTCGCGAGGGGACACGGATACCTCGGTGGCTCGCTGCGCTCGCCACACTTTCTATTCTCAACTCCACGCTGACGTGGATAGTGGGGGTATGAAAAGATCGTAGGACGCGTACCGCCACCCCTCGCGGGCTCGCTGCGCTCGCCACGCTTCGGGTTGGCGTTCATAGTGGGGTGGTACAGTGTACAGTGTACAGTGAAACTGCGAATGGCTCATTAAATCAGTTATGGTTTAGACATTTGGGGTGCATTTAACATGTTTGCTACTAATTTAAATGCATTTGGATGCATTTGTGATCAAAATAGCATGCCATCACATGCCATTGCATAGCATGCCATTGCATGGCATGCCATCGCATGGCATGCGATGGCATGCGATTTTTACAACAAATGCATAAAAACCTGGAAAAATCTCATTGCATCGCATGCCATCGCATGCCACTACATATGGCATGCGATGGCATGCGATGGCATGCAATGGGAGCCGTGAAGGTATATAAGTACCGAGCTGCTCGGCATTGGTGTCAATCAAAGTCCACCCTGGTCTCACCACGAGAATTGCCCAAGGAAATAGCAGCCTGCGGGTGCTGGGCGGCTGTGAGCGTGGTTCACCGTGAGTAGTTGTTTGCTGCATGGGGCTGCGGGTTCCAGCCGCCTCGTCTCAGCGGGGAAACACTGCAGCATATGTGGGGCAATGGATGGTGCCGGTGGTCTTTCCTAGGTTATCCCCAGACTTGGCTTTGCTGTATGCAGTTGAATGGAGTCCTGTGATACGCGTTTCACCACACACAGGGTGGCTTTATCAATCAAGAATGATAATATAAATTTCATTATTGTTATTTTATTATTTATATTTATGTGGTGTATGTGATTTAGTGTTGTTTTATTAAAAATATTTTTAACATATGTAATTGTTTCACTATATGCACCAAGCGCCACATGGTATTGCGTCCCTCTACTATTAAGGCTGCTGTTGCATATTGCACATAGCTCTTGCCCTAGTGCCTAGACACTTTTTAGTAAAACATTTGCGGTACATGTCTTCACACATCGCATTGATACTAATCGCACATGTACTAATATATATGATCAATATTGCAAGGGACAGCTCTTCCTATCACTGCATTGTTGCTGCTACTCCCCGTAATGAAGGGCTTAGTATATGTGGGAAATGCGGCCAAGGCCTATAAACTGGATTTTGGCCACTTTTCCCTTTAGTACCTCGTGCAGGTAGCTCGCCATTCATTACACTGAAAAAACAAGCCATTTATTGAATTTACCTGTGTACACTATTACCTGTTAGACATTTTGCCTTCTACAATTGCAGTATAAAGTGTGCTCTGCGGATTACAGGCATGTACACATTTGTACTGAATAGGTAAACAAGCATATTGGTCTGCAGTGTCATGCATAATTAATGCTGGGTAAATATTTCCAGCAAAACAAGCTCAGTGTTTGAATAGTTTGGTAAAATGCTGTTGAGTGCATTGATTGTGAATTGATGGTAGGGGGAGCTATTGTGCTATTAATACTGCATGAATACAGAATTGCACTTTTATAAAAATAACTAGGGCTTGTTTTTAAATTGTTTGCATAATTTTACACTGCTATATCATAGTGTTCTATCCGATTGTAAGGAAATACAGTGAGTTGATAGCAAAACCAGAGGAAGCTTGGCTCCTGTTAGATACTGTAGTCTGTCTTCATACACTTAGCATCGTTATGCACCATACTTGGCTCAGCTTAGACGCTCTGCTAAGGCCATAGTTGCCTACCCTCCTGCATTCTGCAGGAGACTCCCTGAAATAGCAGCAATCTCCCTCTCTCCCTCATTAGTCTAGCAATCTCCCTCATTTCACCTAGCCAACATTACACTGTTACATTTTTTGGGGAAAAAAGGAATGAGAGCTAGATACATGTACATTGAATCATCAGCACCATTTCCCAGCACTTATATAAGTATAGTATCTCTTACTAACTGCTTTGGGGCTCATCTACATTTGGATATAAATTATTTTACAAGATTCCTCTCAGATGTAGCAGTACACACCACTGATTGTAGGTGCCACGTTCACAATCACTTTTCACAATCTCTCCATATATTATTATTATTATTTATTAACAGTTTCTTATATAGCGCATACATATTACGCAGCGCTTTACAGAGAATATTTGAACATTCACATCAGTCCCTGCCCCAGTGGAGCTTACAATCTATATTCCCTACCACATGTACATGCACACACAGACATTCTAGGGTTAATTTTTGTTGGAAGCCAATTAACCTATCTGTATATTTTTGGATTGTGGGAGGAAACCGGAGTACCCGGAGTAAACCCACGCAAGCACGGGGAGAATATACAAACTCCGCACAGTTAGAGCCATGGTGGGGATCGAACCCATGACCTCAGCGCTGTGAGGCAGTAATGCTAACCATTACACCATCCGTGCTGCCCTATATGAACTAGACACGCCCTTTGGGTGGAGCATGACACGCCCCCTCAATGGGGTGCTGTGCAAAATTCTGCTACCAACTATAATCTCCCTGAAACTAGTTTTCAAAAGTAGGCAAGTATGGCTAAGGCTAGTGAACAATACTTTTACCTAAATATTGTGTCATAGCCACAAAATCATTTACAGGACCTGATTCAGAGTCTGCAGAAGTGCATACCTCCCAACTGTCCCGATTTCCGCCTACAGTGTTCCACAGTCGGGAGTCTCCTCTGTCAGTGCAGTGAAGGAGTCAGAGGGGACAGAAGGCATGGCCAGCAGCGCACTCAATGCTGGCCATGCCCCAATTAGCGGCAAAACGGGGGGTGTGGCCTCACAATTTCAGATATCCCTATGAGGCCACACCCATTTCCCTGAGCCCACACCCCTTTTCGGGAGCACTTAGCGGGGCCACGTACAGGAATCCCGACCCTGGCCCTCTGAGAGTTGGGAGGTATGGAAGTGTGAAAAATCTTTCCGCACATGTTACATTTGCCCCACCTGTAGTGCACATGGTTTTGCCCATTAGAGAATTTGCTTTTGAGAGCTAAGTTGAATCAGGCCCTGTGTCACAAACATAAATCCTGGAAGCCCAAGTGCTCAGTGTACTCCTGTTATATATTTTTTGTTGATGATTTTCAATTTAGTAATGGAAATAAGATGCAAATTCTAATCAAAATTCTAATTAAAAAAGACGTTTGGCACAGACTAAGTTGCAATGTTTCTCGGGGGCTGAATGGAGCTACTTGGCAGGACTACAGGAAAGGTGTATGAGGACATATTTATGCATCTACAAAAAATAACCATTTTGCACATAAATCCCACAAGAACCTTAATCAATGCTGTAATCTGTCACCCCCCCGACAGTTACCTCAACATTAGAATAATAGCATCCTATTTGCTGCTTTGATTTACTTATAATTTTTTGTCAAGAATTTTTTCTTACATACAAAGGACATGGGGGTTATTCAGACCTGTGTGTTTGGTATCCAGCAAAAAGCTGGTACACCTAGGTGGCGCTGCTTAGCCAAAAATCAATTAAGATATCAATGATGTAAATATCATAAATTTATTAAAATACGTAATTCGTTAGCAACATGATAAAAAGAATATAATTTGACATACATGACATAGAACACATAACATAGACAGATTATATGGCAAGGCTGAGTATACATTTTTCTATAGATGTATATTGAGGCTATTTTCTATGTGTGATATATCACAGAGGCTTTTCATATAAATATATATATGAAAAGCCTCTGTGATATATCACACATACAAAATAGCCTCAATATACATCAATAGAAAAATTTATACTCAGCCTCGCCATATATTCTGTCTATGTTATGTGTTGTACTGTATGTCATGTATGTCAAATTATATTCTTTTTATCATATTGCTAACGAATTATGTATTTGAATAAATTTATGATATTTACATCATTGATATCTTAATTGATTTTTGGCTAAGCAGCGCCACCTAGGTGTACCAGCTTTTTGCTGGATACCAAACACACATTCTTGATACATAGAGGTGCACAATTCCTCTAATTAGGGGGCTGCAGCTTGGCTAAAGGCCAAAAAGAGGACCATCCTCTTTATTATAACCAGCGCTTTTGTGTGACCCTAGTGGCCACAGGAATATTGTTATTCAGACCTGATCGTTGGGCTGGTAAGTTGCAGAGGCCTGCAATCAGGTATACACCGCTCAGACAGAGTGCAATCCCGCCTGTGCAAGGCTGCAAATTGATTAGCACGGCCTGTGAAAATTAGCTGGTTCAGCGATTAGCTGCAAATCCATTCTCAAGCCGCTCACCGTTGAATTATTTTTCCAGTGTGTGCACCCTGTGTGTAGCCCAGGACTTACTTGTTGTCTGCGATAAATGTAATCGGATCATGGCTGGAGCTGACGTCACACATCTTCCCCTCAAACACCTGGGCACGCCTGCCTTTTCCGTGACACTCACAGAAAACAGACGTTTACTGTCCTCAAATGCCGGCTTCCTGTCAATCAACTTTCTCATGGTCAGCGCTAAACAACTAGCAGGATTCTATTGCAGGATGGCCTTGCACATACATACTACAAGTTCATTATTTCTGCAACTAGCCACAGCGTGCACATGTATATATTCCTGTTTATAGGCCTTCTTTAGGAAGTTGCCCAGACAAGGGGTGATCTCCCAACATGGTCTAGACACCAGGGGATGTCTACACCAAGACAGACTACTTGTAGCATACCCATGAGGGTAGTGAGCCAGTCCGGAGTCCCAGGTATAGGTGCCGATTTATGTTTTTGCTGGTGGGTGCTGAAGCCAAAAATATAGAGGAGTGGCTTCATGGGGAAGGGGTGTGGCCACAACGTAACGCCAATTTATATTATGAAGTTGTCTCCAATATTCAAATTACGGCAACAGAGTTCCACATACATAAATGCCCCCACAGTGCAAGTACATAAATTCCCCCACAGTGCAGGTACTCCGTGGACTAAATACACTCTTCCCGGCATACTGTTTCCCAGGTGGCGGGTTCAGCGATGTGGGTGCTGCAGCCGCAAATTAGCAAGTTAATATGGCGGCATAGCAGCGGGACTCGGGCCCGTGGATGCTCATCAATTTCCGTGGGTGCTCGGGCGCTTGAGCACCCACAGAATCGACACCTATGGTCCCAGGTGAACCAGCAAGTTCCTAGAAGACACAGGTAAAGGGATACCTTGAGGACTATGTTAACATCATGCTTTCCACTGCAGTAAGGTGGGTAATACTTATTCTACTATCATGGAAATCCACTATACTGTAACTCGCATCATAATTACATTTGGAGACTGCTCTCTAAGGACAGACAGATGTGTTCAGGTTGCATCTCTGCCACCATATTCCTTCCTGGGCATGGGTCATTAGGTCGACCAATGTTAGGTCGACATGCATTGGGTGGACCACTGAAGGTCAACATGGCTTAGGTCGACACATGAAATAGGTCAAGATGTCTAAGGTCGACAGGGTTGAAAGATCAATACAAACATTAAGTCGGCAATCGCAAGGACGACAGTCAAAAGTTGACATGAGCCTTTCACGTTTTTGTCCCGGATGTCCGCATAGTTAACATGGACATCGTCAAAGTGTGCCGTGTCCCCTCCCCATGTTTTCGGCACGCTATACTATTCTCTCACCACACACTAGTGAATGGTAGAACATGAAATACCGCCTGTCGTCACATGTCGGCTAAAAGAAAAAAGTAAAAAAAACTCCTGTTGCTTTTTTGACCGTCGACCTTGCCATTGTCGACCTAATGCTTGTGTCAACCTTCCAACCCTGACGACCTTAGCCATGTTGACCTATTTCATGTGTCTACCTTAGCCATGTCGACCTTTAGTGGTCGACCCAATGCATATCGACATAATATATGTCGACTTAATGATCGTATACCTTCCTTATTATATATATATTTTACTAGTAGTATTCTACTCACGAGAGATTCTGCATACTGTACTTTAAGCTTGTTTATATAATAGTGGTGCATAGAATTTCTCATTTATTCAGTTTCTTTTTCAGTTCATGTTTATTTGATTTTTATTTCTTTTTTGTGTGTTTAATGTCTGCACTGCATGATTAACAACTTATAGGAGTGAAGGTTTTCATTGACATAATTTGTCATATCTGTCATTTAAGTCTTTTATATTTCTCAATATGGCATCTAGAATATATAAGAATTCTGAATAATAAGAAAGTAATTATAGTAATTTACAGATTTTCAATTAAAAAAACTAGTATGGTCCTAAAAAAACCATAGTAAAAGGTACCCCATTAGAAAATGTCTGTATGCTGTTGTTATGTCCATCTATTCTGTGTACTGATGTTAACCACATTCTAATAGCTGGTATGCAGTCAGTTTGTCAACAGTCATCGGGGGAAATTTACTAAAGCCTATAAAAATGTTCTTAAAAAAGAGGTGGTGTTGCCCATAGCAACCAATGAGATTCTGTCTATCATTTCCTAGGATGCAACAGAGAAATTATAAACATAATCTGATTGGTTGCAAAGGATAATATCACCTCATTTAACTTTTAGAAGCTTTAGTAGATTTACGCCGTCATGTCGGCATTGACTATATCAATAGATTGGGATTACCTGCGCACTAACCGCAAATATTACTTGATAAATGGGCCCCTAAGACAAGTGTGATTGGACTATTTTTGTGTGCGGGTGCACAATCCGTGGTGACCACTTATAGGAGTGCTACTTAATTGAATGAATGAAGAGTCGTGTCAATAATTGATTGATTTACTGATTTAACTAGTCTGTTATAGCCACAACATTAGCGATTATACACATGAACAAAGGAAGAATAGATAATAATGCTTATACAGGTCGAGTATCCCGTATCCGAGTATCCGTTATCCGAATTATTCCGAAATACGGACATTCCAGAAAGTGAAAATTTTTTTTTTTTTTGCTAAAAACTCACTGGGGACATCTGTAACAGCACTACTGAGGACATGACATGTAACTGGCACTATATATGTACAAGAAAATGATTGCTTCGC